>NC_071395.1:58456700-58815511 GCF_022682495.2 Desmodus rotundus
GGAGGGGGGGCGTTGCTTACACACCTTGCTCCGGTTCTCCAAATCTGCGCGTGCGTGCAGCGGTGGGGCCCCGGAGACACGCCCCATTACCCAGCGTTCCCCGCGGCAACAGGCACTGACGTGGCTGCCGTCAGAGCCGCCATCTTGTGGGAGCGAAACCAACGCCTGGCTCGGAGGAGCAGTAGTGCCGCGGACGCTGAGGGTGAGGCAGAGGCTGGGGCCGGCGGGACTGGGGTCGGGGGCCCGCCTGGGCCGCGCGAGACCCTGCCTACTGAGGCTGGAACAGCGGGGCGGGGAGGGTCGATGCCTGGCCTGGGGCCGCGGTGAGAGGCGAGGCGAGGCTGGGCCGGGAGCTGTGGTCAGGGCCGAGGCGAGGGCTAAATCTAAAGCGAAGCGAGATCGGAGTGAGGACCTAGGTGAAGCCGGGCTGGTGAGGGTTGAGGCCAGGCTGGGACCAAGGAGCGGTGGGGGGAGCGCGTAGGGCTGGACTGCATGTCTAGTTGAGGTTGGGTGGGGGTTGGGGCCGGGTCTTTCGCCCGCCGGGGGTGAAGTCGAGGTGGAGATTGGAACCGAGTTGAGATCAGTCCGGGTTGCGGGGTAAGTCTTTCGCTTCGACCCTCGCCACGGCCCGAGCGTCCCACAGCCGTAGGGGCGGGCGCCCGGAAGTCCGGCGAGGCCACGGGCTCCCCAGGAAGCCCCGTTTCCTGCTTCGTCTCCCGCTCCGGGGTTTCGAGGACTAAGAAACTGAGGCCTTTGGCCCGGGACGTGGCCAAGGTCACGCGACGACCCGGGTTTGAGCCCAGTTCCTGTCTCGGAGGACGGGATGGGCGGGGCGGGGTGGGGCCTTGCTTTGGGGTGAGGTCTTAGGGTCTGAATGGGAACGCCGGTGCAGGGTCTTTCTATCAGAGTGGACCGCGAAGCCAGGGTTGCTTCGTGGGCCCCGTTGGCAGAGATGAGAACACTCTTCCGAGCTGGTGAATCTTTAACCTACTTAACGACTGGTCCAGGTCAAGGCGTCCTCCCTAGCAGAATACCCTAACACTTTTTTGTTGCATAATCCAGTTAGTTATGGCGTGTAAAACTGTAGTTTTGTTAATAAGGCTTGCTAATTAATTACAGAGTACTTAAAATATTAGCTAATCAACTCAGACGACACTTTTGAGCTAGGTGGTACTCCTGTTTCCTAAAAACATGAAGTTTCTGTTTTAAATGAATTGAGCGGAATTGCGTAAGAAGTTACCGGCAGAGGAGGAGGGAATTCAGACGCTTTGGCGTGGTTTGAGAAGTAACTGTTGAGGGCTGTGTGGTTGATGTTCCAGTGGTCAGTTGTAGTTCTCGTTTCAGAACTAGTGGTCAGCACTTTTTTCTGCTAGCTGTTCGCAGGGTGGGTCTTGCATTTACTGTTGGGTGTGTCTGAAGCAGTGTGAGATGCTGGGGTGCGATGTGGCCCTCTGCTGGGTCAGTTCTTAGTATCTAACACAAGGGGGCTGCAAGTGTGTTGTCCTCAGAGTTTTGAGCGACGTCAGTGAGTAGCTAAAACTGTAAGAACTTGAATGCATGATGTTACTAACTGGCTGGGTCCAAAATTAAGAGCAGTTGATTGTGTATGTGTTAATCACAAACTTGACCACTTTGTTAGAGTGTACTATTTTCTTCTAAAAGTTTTCTCTATGTAGTGGTCAGAAAGAAGCTGTGCCTCCTCACAGATGTCATTGTCTTCAGAAATGTCCTGTTGAAAGAATCTGTAAGATTAGAAACATGCTACATCCTATGAGGGCTTTCTTCAGATACAGGTATTCAGAATTGCTACTTCAAAAAGACCTAAAATAGTTCGTTTGGCTAATAGCTCACTCACATGCTCTCTGTTCACTACTAAGATAAAGTTAGTAGAAGACGAAGATTGGTCTGTGTTTCTCGCAGTTCTGGTTTATGTGACACTGATAGTTCTGGTTATTAAATTGTGTGGCCTAGCTATTTGCTTTGCATCTTATACAATATGAAGAGAGGACATTCAAACCTGTTAAGCCGACTCTAACAAAGACCAGATGGGTCTGAAGGTATAGGAATGTACATTTTGATTTATCTGTAGATGGCCCTGAAATTTGGTGTGGACCATCAGCCACAGGGGTGATACACAGAGTCAAATGGGCACAGGAATAAACCTAACCAAGGGAAAAACCTTGTGCAAGTTCATCATTAGTATGGTAACTTGGTTTGAGAGAGCTAAGTCAGTTTTCTTCAGATTTTCCAAATTGAATGTTGCTTTGACATCTGCATTTAAATGCTGCCTTGATCATGTAAGGTCAGCCTTCCTAGGGGTGGTTATCCTTTACTAAGCAGGTGTTAGACTTCAGATATCCTGGGCTTACCCTTCGATTCATGATTGTCTCTGTGCACATTGTCCCATTGAAATTCATCCCATTGACCTTCCAATCTTTGTAGAGTTAGGAGAACCAAAGGAAATAAAATGCACATCTGTTAGAGGTGGGTAGGAGAGAAACATGAATGAAAATTTCCTTTCATTTGGGATCTTAAAATTAGTAAGAACTTACCTCTTGCGCTTTGTCTGTACCTCACTGGGGTGGATGCTGTTAGAGCTGTCCTTCCAGCACCATCTGAAGTGGTCTTTTTGGAAAAGATTTTGACCTATTAGTGTACAGGTGGCAAACACAAGGCCTGCAGGCTGAATCTGGCCCTCCATCTTGTTTTATCTGGCCTGGCACCTTGTTTCTACCCGGCAGCAGCGCGAGCTCTCGCTTAGTAACGTTTATACAGTCCTAAAATTACATTCAGCCCTTTGAAGGCAACCGTGAGGCTGATGTGCGGCCCCCCCCCCCCGTGAAAATGAGTTTGACACCCCTGTATTAGTGGGTTGGGTGTAGCCCTTCCTACTGGCAAGTGAAGGACAACTTGGGAATGTGTGAGTATGTTGAGGGGGGTGGTGGAGGCTTGATCTCAGGTAACATCTCAGCTCATTTCCTTCATCCTTAGGTTCTATCCTCTGTGTTTGTTGGAAACCATTTAAAATATAGTTGCACTGCACTGGTTATGATTACAGCTGTATCACTGTTCTGGAAGATAATTCAAAATTCTTAGATGGATCACATGACCTAATTCACTGTGGGAAAATGTGCAAAATTTAACACAAAAACATCACAGCTTCTTATTCCTAGGCAAGTCTCTTAGGTGCTCACCCAGAGTACTATCACCCTAGCTTCCTTATATGAGTTGGAAGGAGTGGTCAGTCTGAGGCAGAAACCTAACCTCCTTGTCCCTAACATACCCTTGTTTCCTGGGGATTTTTTGTTTTTTGGTTTTTTTGGGGGGGGGGGGTTGCACACAGTAGCAATAAGAGCTTGGCAACCTGTCATGCGCAAATAGAGAAAGAAGAGACCAGGGGAAAAGCAGACTTTACACACATAGCAATTGGAAGTGATTTGTTTAGGAGGCAAGCATTTTTACACACTCTGATGCCACTGGTGACTTAGTATAGGGCATAAATTAATGGGAGGCCAGGTATGATCCATGCGCATTTTCAGAAGTTGTGTGGTGTGTTTTAGAAACATTAATTAGTGTTTAATTAGAGTTTAATAAGTAATCTTCCTTAAAGAGATGCCAGCAAGTCATAATGTAAAATAGCTAGCATCTTTCAGTTTGTATTTTCCCCTGTCATTTTGACTTAGGTACAAATGGCCAAGAAAACAATTTTAAAGACTTTCTAGACCCGTTCACAAAGACTAGGAATGACGGCAAAGTTAGACGTGCCAACATTTTCAATTAAGGTCTCAGAACAAAGGATGTCTTTTTGTTGTTAATGGTGTGTTTTTCCTGTGAAGTTTCCTTTCCTCTGTAGGAGAGCAGGCAGTTCCTAATCAACTGATTGGATCAATTAATCTATGTTTAAAATACTACATCTTTTGTCAATTTGGCTGGTGAGTCTTTGCTTAAAATAATTATAGCTTTTAGTATTTCTCTCCTGTCAAAGTGTCATAGGATATTGCCAATTCCTGGGGAGATCAGTGAAGATGTATTCTGAGTCACCAGTTGCAGGGATCCGAGGGCGGGTGTAGGAAGCAGATTGTGTACACATCCCTCCTGTGTACTGGACGTTGCTGATATGCTCCCTTTTGCCCTGAGTAGTCACAGGGTCTCCACAGCCCTGGTCTCCTCACTGGAACATCAAAGGAATGTTCAGACTGCACCAATCATGTATAATTTTAGACCAGCATGAAATTCATTGTTGACTTGATAGGTTTTTCCTGACAAACTAATTTTTAGGGAAAGCATATTTGTAGGCATGTATGATTAGTATTTTTGCTCTTTAACCCCTAAGTGCCTGATAAGTGCTCTCTGCAGTTCTTTTTTCTTTCTGATTGTGAGTCGTTTGGGTGCCCAGGGAAGCACCCAATGGGGGAAGGTGGTAGAGGTGTGGGAAGGATGGTGAGCTCTGGGCAGAGGAGGCCCCACTGGCAGAGTGAGGTCGGGTAGACATGTATGGGTCCTGCCCTTGAACAGAAGGGGAAGACAGCCAGCATGGCACAGGAAAGGGGCGGGTGCTGAGTTTGGCTTATCAAGAGGATAGGGAATGGTGAGCTTGGATGACAACATGTGTGAAGGAGCAGGGTCCTGTGGATCAGAGGGAGAGATAGGAAGCTTATCCTAGGCAGGGAAATGGGGAGTGCAGAGGCCCTCAGGTGGTGTTGGAGACCTGCCAGGAGCCAAGTGCGTGAGCAGTAGAGGGAAGTATGCTGGTGTGCACCAGTGGGCCTTGAAGAGGCTAGCTTCCCAGAAGGGGATTTTGGAGAATTTGTGAAAGCAGTAAGAATGCATCTTCTGTAACTTTCATATCTTAGCCCTAATTCTGTTTTATGTACAGAGACACCACCTTGGTTCTTGTTTTGTTGGTCTTATTGCATGGATTTTTAATAGATGTTACGAATTTTTCAGGAAAGCAACTATCTTGTAAATCGGGTTGTGGGGGCTATATTTTGTTCTTTGCAGAACCTTACCACAAGTTGCTCTCTTTCTGCTTCATGTGCACAACAGTCTCGCTAGTGCCTGAGCTGCTGGTGCAGGCTCTGTCGGCGTGCCTGCAGCAGGCTCCTGAGGGGCCTCTTCAGTAGCCGCTCTGAGCTGGTAGTGTGGTCGTGCCCGGTACTGAACTGTGTGTTTTATTCTGAGTCACTGCCCTTCATTTCCTCGTTGCATTACAGTTGGGCTATGTAATGGGTGTTTTACAGTCATTGTGGATGTTGTGTTTTTTGCTAGCTCTCATTGGGGATGGTAAGGGAGCACTGTGAAGCGCACATTCTGACCCGTGTAAGGCCCCTGAATTAGCATGTGGGGTTCAATTGTCTGACTTATCCTACAGGTCTTTCTAGCTGGCATTGAGAACACCTCGTGGAGTGGAAGCTGCATGCTGTTAGGGTGTTAGAGGGGAGATGAAGTGGCTACAGTATAGGGGCCACACTGTCCTGGGAGTAAATGGCCCAGTGGGGCAGTGTTGAGGTGTGGTCACGCCAGACACAAAGTGTGGTGGGCGGCAGTGGGGGTCTGAGAAGTGTTAAGGAGAGGATGGCATGAGCAGGTGTGTGAGTGAGGTTTCCCTGATGACCAGGGCTTCCACGTGAAGTGACCAGAGATTGGAAGAGGCCTGTTGAGAAGTTGCTGTGGCCTCTTGGGTAAGAGCATCTTCTTGGAGGATGGGGCAAAGGGCATCCTGAGCCCCTGTGCCTCTTGAGTGCCACTGAGCCAGCCCTGGCTGTCACCCTGACAAGAGTCACAAGGAGAGGTAGCAGGTCTGGTAGGGGACTTGTCCCAAAGGTGGGGGTTATCCAACAGAGGCTCTCAACCCCTGCTACACTTTCCTTTTCTGTATCCTCTGGAAGCCCGTACCTTAGAAAAAGAGGTGAGGCTGCAAATTTTTTAGTTCTGTTTTGAAAATGAAAGTTCCCTGAAGGCCAAAACCAAGTTTTGGGAATTAGCTTAACCCATCACCAAAGCCACTGTGCTGAGAAGGCCTCAGGGTCCACCTGCTATTTTGAGGTTGGGGAGTGGTCTTGGAGGGCTCCTTGTTCACTTTTTCTTCATGCACATAGAAAGGGTCTTGGAGCCCCAACCTAGTGCTGGTAGAGGGCCTGTGTCCACACATTGGGTCTGGGCGTCCGCTTCGAGAAGGCACCAGAACAGAGACTGCAAAGGCCTCTGCGTGTTTGCGATGACCCCATGATAAGAGGTATAGAGTGACAAAAACAAAGGAATGTGATTTATTCCACAGGAGAAATCAGAATCCTGGATTGTTTTCATGGTCTCCCTACTAGAACTGAAACCCGGTGCACCCACCTTTCTCTCTTGCTGAGGGTGGGGGGTATGCATGTCTGGTGCGGAAGCTGCTAGCTGCATTGAAAGGGCACCAGTGTCCCTCACAAGCAGCCTTTGACATTGCTTGACACAGACAGAGCCTCTAAGAATTAGTTTACCTGTCATTGCTGCACCCTCCTTTGCCACCTGTCAGTTGGATTTACTCAGTACTGTTGGCCTCTGTGCCCAGTGGTGTGTCGGGGGTACCCTGAGAAGAACAGAGGGAAGGACCTTCCTGTGGAAAGTGGTGGCATCTGAGCTTGGCTACAGAGGTTGAGCAAAGAGCTTGGTGGGCACAGCATGGAGAAATGGGTATGGCAAGGGCAGTGGGACCATGACTTGGCACATAACACACCCAAGCAACTTGCTGAGGCACTTCAAACCAATCCCAAACTGCTGGTCCTCTGGTCCCCACTAGGTTGGATTTAAAGAATTTAATTGATTTCCAAAGGGCCATTAATAACTTGTAAAATTAGTAAGGGATTGATGGTAGGACACTGACACTCTTCGGGGTGTCTGGGTGCTTTAAAGTTATTCATGGTTTCTTAAATCCTGCTTTGCATTTTTTAATTAATTGAGGTGATTTATTTATTCATTTATTTAATCCTCATTTTTCATTGCTCAGAGAGAGGGGTGCATTAGTTTCTTGCCTTCTTATATGGACGCCGACCAGGGATTGAGCCCGTATCTTGGCTATGTATCCTAACCAGGAATTGAACCCATGACCTTTTTGGTCCATGGCATGATGCTCCAACCAACTGAGCCAGCCGGCCAGGGCTCTGCTTTGCATTTTAGTCATAAATTACTTTGGTTTCCTCCATTTTCAGTTTAATTTGTTGTGGGCTAACATGAAATTGTATTTTTGGTCTTTGATTTTTTTTTTTTTTTTTCCTAGTAACAAGTCCTTCAGACTAAACTGTAATTGGGGTCAGACAGAGGGCACCTGTGCCCTTATTGCCAGAGTAGAAGTGCTTGTTATGGTCCAGGGTGCTGGTGGCTTCTCAGTAGGCGGCCAGGTGCCCACCCCCCAAGCCTGTGGGACCTGGAAGCTGCTCCATTCCACAGGCCAGAATACTCAGACAGGCCTGAATGGCTGCAGGGGGCCAGGAGTGTGGGCTATTCTGGAAGACCTTCTGCCCAGGGACAAATCAGGAAGAGAAAATACAGAGAAGCAGGTGTCTGCCATCAGGACAAGTGCACAGAGTCATTTCCATCACAGCTGCAAGGCATGACATGTGGGTCTCCTCCATCCTGGTTTTGCTACAGTGGAGGTCCTGTGGCATTTGGAGTCAGCGGTCCATGTGGATATTGTTTTCATTTGGGCCAGTCCATCTGATTATCCCCCCCATCTATAGATTTCAGAAGGACATTAAATGTATTTGGTAAATTGCTTCGAGTTATGGTTTTGTTAAATAATAGGTAAAACTTTAAGACTTAAATAAAGGGGAACAACAAAAGATAAATGGTTTGGTTTAAATGGTTTGGTTTTTGTACTTAGTGGTGAATAGGATTAATTGCAGTTAAGCTGTTCCTGTATGTGCCTTGTGGTTGCTGGGTGCCTGTTGAGTTAGACAGTGGGTGTTCATGTTACTGTGGACCAAGAGTCACTTACGTGAATGAAACTCATTTCTGACTGTCATTTTAAGGATTCGGCCTTCCATCTTAAGCTGGCAAAGAGTGATCTAAACTGAATTTCACTGGTTGCACCTCTCAAGAATCAGACCTAACAGGTAATACCCTCTTTCAGGTGTGGGGGCTCTGTGCAAAGGATGTGTTACCCTCAAGGGCCCTCCAGTCAACTCCATTGTAAGAATGCTGGCCTTCCTCAGGTGTGGGGCCATGTGCAGAATCCTACATAAAGGCCAACCCTTGTTCCTGCAAGACATCCTGAAGATCTCCTTCCGAAAAACAATGTCTCATTGAAACTCACCTTTAGATTCAGACCAGAGTGCTACAGTTCTAAAATACTGTTGCATGTTGTTTGGTTTATTGAAAGTTCAAGGTGCGAAAATGGATGGGGGAGGGGTCAAAAAGTACAACCTTCCAGTCTTAAATATTGTGTGGGTCAGTGGCTATAGTTAACAGTACTGTATCATTACATCTGAAGGTAGTTCAGAGAGTAGATCCTAAAAGTTCTCATCAGAAGAAAAATATTTTAACTGTGTGAAGTGCTGGATGTTAACTAGATTTTTTTGTGGTGATCATTTCACAATATATACACATATCAAATCATGTTGTAGACCTGAAACCAAGACTGTGTGTGTGTCAATTGTATCTGAAGGAGAAAAAGAGAAAATTCTGTCAACTTAATTAGATCCATCGAATGTCTGGCTGAATGTTCTGAGCCTGTTGCTGATGTGTATCTTTGTTGTGGTTGTGTTAGGCCTGTGAGGTATACCTGCTTATCACTGCTAGTAATGGCACATTAAATTTTCCTCCTACACTAATTTTTATAAAACAGTGACAAAATGTAATACGCTACTCAATGGCAGGGAAACATCAGCGCTACAGGAATTGAGTGTTGGACTGACAGACAGAGTTTAATGGTTTGAGGCTTTATTTTGCTGGTGTGCTGGAGTCCCAAGGTGATACACAAAAGCAGTTTGCAGCAGTAATAAATAACTAGTGACCATACTGCCTATGAACGTAGAGGGTCCGCCTTTCTTTTTTTTTTTTTTTTCTTTTTTTTTTAAATATATTTATTGATTATGCTATTACAGTTGTCCCATTCCCCCCCCACTCCACTACATCCTGCCCACCCCCCTCCCTCCCACATTCCCCCCCATAGTTCATGTCCATGGGTCATACTTATAAGTTCTTTGGCTTCTACATTTCCTACACTATTTTTACCCTCCCCCTGTCTATTTTCCACCTATCATCTATGCTAATTATTCTCTGTACCTTTCCCCCTCTCTCCCCCTCCCACTCCTTTAATGACAACCCTCATGTTCTAGTTGTTTGCCTAGTTTGCTCTCGTTTTTGTTTTAGGTGTGGTTGTTAATAACTGTGAGTTTGCTGTCATTTTTACTGTTCCAATTTTTGATCTTCTTTTTCTTAGGTAACTCCCTTTAACATTTCATATAATAAGGGCTTGGTGATGATGAGCTTCTTTAACTTGACCTTATCTGAGAAGCACTTTATCTTCCCTTCCATTCTAAGTGATAGCTTTGCTGGATACAGTAATCTTGGATGTAGGTCCTTGCGTTTAATCTTGGGTAATGTAATTATGATGTGCCTTGGTGTGTTCCTCCTTGGGTCCAGCTTCTTTGGGACTCTCTGAGCTTCCTGGACTTCCCGGAAGTCTATTTCCTTTGCCAGATTAGGGAAGTTCTCCTTCATTATTTGTTCAAATAAGTTTTCAATTTTTTGTTCTTCCTCTTCTCCTTCTGGCACCCCTATAATTCGGATGTGGGAACGTTTCAAGGCGTCTGGGAGGTTCCTAAGCCTCTCCTCATTTTTCCGAGTTCTTGTTTCTTCATTCTTTTCTGTTTGGATGTTTGTTTCTTTCTTCTGGTCCACACCATTGATTTGAGTCCCAGTTTCCTTCTCATCACTATTGGTTCCCTGTACATTTTTCTTTGTTTCTCTTAGCATAGGCTTCATTTTTTCATCTGTTTTTCGAATAGATTCAACCAAGTCTGTGAGCATATTGATAACCAGTGCTTTGAACTGTGCATCCGATAGGTTGGCTATCTCTTCGTCGCTTAGTTGTATTTTTTCTGGAGCTTTGAAGTGTTCTGTCATTTGGGCCTTTTTTTTTTTTTTTTTTTTGTCTTGGCGCGTCTGTTACTTTAAGGGGCGGAGCCTTAGGTGTTCACCAGGGCGGGGTAACGCTGGTTGCTGCGCTGTGACCCTGTACGAGGGGGAGGGGCCGAGTGGGAGCAATGGCGCCTGCCTCACTCTCCTCCGGATTTCAGCCACTCCCTCCACTACCCACAATCAAACTGGGCCACTCTGGTGCTGGTTCCCGAGTAAGTGGGCCTGTACACACTCTAGGCCCCTGTGGGTCTCTCCAACAACCTCTTCTGTGAGGCTGGGAGTCTCTCCTGCTGCCGCCCCAGGGGTGCTTTCAATCAGAGGTTTGAGGCTTTATTTCCCGGAGCTGGAGCCCTGGGTTGCACGGTCTGCTTCGTTGCCTGCCGTTCGTCAGGTTTATCTGTGGGTGAATTTGGTGCCGCAGGGTGCTACCCGCTGCTCTGCCTGCCCCACTCTCCGCCACTCTGAGTCCGGCCCTCTCGGTTTATCTGCGCAAATGTGGGGCTGCAGGGTCTGCTAGTGCTCGGACTGCCTGCGCCATTTGTCCCACACTCCGCCAGTCTCAGTCCCGCCACAGCCACGCGAGTCCTCTCCACCCCGGTGCCCGTCTCTGCCCCTCCTACCAGTCTGGATGAATGGTTATTTTCTATTTTCTTGGTGTTGGTCCCCCTTGCTGTTCGATTCTCTGTCAGTTCTGGTTGTGCGAGGAGGCGCAGTGTGTCTACCTACGCCGCCATCTTGGTTCTCTTCGAGGGTCCGCCTTTAAATTTAAATCCTGTGTGTCAGGGATGAATTGAGCTTTCAAATGACGAATAATCTAAGTACATATATGACTGCCAAAGGTGGTTGCCCATTCATGAAACTCTTAGAGAAAATAAGAGTTTCTGACTTCTAACAAGGCAGAAAGGAAAATAAATCTGCCACCCAGCTTTTCATTCGAGTAGGGAATTTATCTCTCTGAACGCCCATTTACAGAGGAGAACCAGTGCGGCCCATCTTGCCTTCCTGGGTCACACTTTTCTTCCCCAAGCTACTCTCCACGTTGGTAATGTGTTCTTCCTAGTGATGCTAGATGTTCAGGTCATCTAGGTGGTCCCTGTTACAGAGATTCTATTACACAGACCAGCTCTGATGGTTGTAGAACACCTGGCAGACTTTCCTTCTGCAGAGACAAGTTGCACAACTCTGTCCCTGCTTCTCCTGCAACCTCTGGGGCTTGGTGAAGGTGCAGAGGGTACAGGTAGAGGTCACGGATGCCCTTTTTTCTCTTTAGCAGTTAAAGCAGTCACTTATTGAAGTGGGATGGGTGTTCTCCTCAGGGACACCCCATCATTGGCCTTCTTGGCCTGTGTAGATCTCTGCATGTGGGAGTTATATTCTCTTCTTGGCTTTAAAGTGGGTATGCCACCCTAGAGGCTGTGTCTGGTCTCACAAGCACCCTTGTTAATCTTGCATCTTCTAGATAGCTTAGGTGCAGACTCACAGGTGGGAAAGGAGGGGTTCTACTGAAAAAGTCCTTGTCTTCTCTGCTCACTGAAATTGTTAACCTGAAAAACAGGTTTTGACTTGAATGTGCAGGATTCTGGTGAAGGCAAAGGTGAAAGAGCACCTGGGCTGGGCATCCTACAAGTTGGAACCTGTGCCAAGAGACCATTGCAGAACTCTGGTGGCCAGTGTTGAACTTTTATGTTATGATCTATTGTGTTAGGTCTGGACCTCTCACAAAGCAGTAAACAGTGCTGAGGGGACAGGCCAGGAAGCCACCAGGTGCAGGGTAGGTACAGATGCTTGTAGTGGGGAGACACCAAATGTTGGATATTCATAGTTTTTTGTTTTATGTTTTTTTAGATTTTATTTATTTATTTATTTATTTTTAGGCAGGGGAAAAGAGGGAGAAAGGGAAACATCAATGTGTGGTTGCCTCTCGTATACCCCTCATTGGGGACCTGGCTGCAACCCAGGCGTGTGCCCTAATTGGGAATTGAACTGGCAACCCTTTGGTTCACAGGCTGGCGCTAAATCCACTGAGCAACACCAGCCAGGGCTGGATAGTCGTAGTTTCTTAAATCTGAGACTTGGTTCTGATCCCCATTCTAGTTCTGCCACCACGTGTGACTCCTTCCCCTTATGGGGCTCCATGACTTTGATCTATTTAAAAACCAAGTGGGGAGGGCAGGAACCAGGTTGGTAATCAGGGCTCACTGACACAGGCCAGTGGGGAGAGGTAGAGACTTTGCATGCAGAAGCCACACCCAGGCATGGGGTTCTACCTGGAGGTGTTCCCTCCGCCCTCAGTACAAACAACATTTTTTGAGAGAGAGAAACATTGATGTGACAGAGAAACATGGTCACTTGCCTCTGGCAGGGGCCCTGGAAACCTAGGCATGTGCCCTGACCAGGAATCGAACAGCTGATCAGGGCAGTGCAGATAACCTTTTAACCCCTTGGTGCCTTGGTTTTTGTGAAGGGAATGCTTAAACAGTAAAACAGGCATAAAGAGCAACTCGCTGTCCTGCTTCCCAGGGACAGCCTTTGGTACAGCCAGGGATGTCCCTTCCCAGGGACATCATTTGGCTGTACCTGTGTACTTCTGAGCGAGTGCATCCATTCTGGATGGTAACAGTTTCATGACGGAGTAAATGTTCACGGAAGACCCAAGCAGTGACTGTCTCATGTTTTTCCACAGGAAATCCTAAAATGGCCTCCTTTAATCCTTGGGTTTTTTCCCCATTTACCTGTCTTCATTAGCTTTTTCCAATTCCCCTGGAATTGCCAAGCCGCATGTTTAAACCATGTAAGTAGTAATGTGTGGGCTGGCTGCTGCTCGGGCCTGCCTGTGTGTCTCCCCAGTCCCCTGAGGGCTCCCCTTGCCTGGGGCTGCCTGGCATTTTTCACCTAATATTTACTCAGCCCTTATACTTAATCCATACATTGGCCGGTGTAGGGTTTACAGGTTAACAGTACTGCTTCTGTCTGATCTTTTTGAACACTAAGTTTAAAGTTCTTTGACCCTTGGTATTCTGGAATTTAGTCTGCTTTGAGTGAATCTGATTCCATCTTAGATATTGATTTTTTAAAAAATATTTTTTAATAGTTTTTTGTGGGGAGCAGTTTTAGGTTCACAGCAAAATTGAGGGGAAGGTACAGAGATTCCCCATAACATACATCGTAATGGGAAATCCCTACTATCAGCACCCCCCACCAGAGTGGTGCATTAGTTATAACCGATGAACCTCCATGGACACATCATCATCCAGAGTCCATAGTTTACACTGGGTTCACTCTTGGTGGTTTGGACAAACGGATGACACTAGCCACCATTGCAGTATCCTACAGAGTAGCTTCACTGCCCTGAAAATTGTCTGTGCTCTGCCAGTTCATCCCTCCCCTCCCCGCAACCCTGGCAGCCACTGATCTTTTTACTGCCTCCTTAGTTTTTGCCTTTTCCAGAATGTCAGATGATTGGATTGTGCAGTTGGTGGCCACCTCCAGTTGGTTCCTTCCACTTTTCAGTGCACATTTCAGTTCCTCCATGTCTTTTCATGGCTTGATAGCTGACTTCTTTTAGTGCTGGGTAATATTTTGTCATATGGTTGTAGCACAGTTACTTATCCATTCACCTACTGAGGTTTTGGCAATTATGAATAAAGCTGCTGTAAACATGCATGTGCAGGTTTTTTTATGGACATAGGTTTTCACCTCCTTTGAGTTAATATCAAGGAGTGCAGCTGCTTGTAAGAGTATGTTTAGTTTTGTAAGAAACCGCCAACTGTCTTCCAAAGTGGCTGCACCATTCTGCATTCCCACCAGCTCCTGTTGCCTCTGCATCCTCACCCATATTTGATGATGTCGGTGTTCCTGGTGTAGGCCATTCTCGTGTGTAGTGGTAGCTTGTTACTTTTGATTTGCATTTCCCAGAGGACATGTGATGTGGAGCATCTTTTCATGGCTCATTTATGTTCCGTGTACATCTTCTTTGCTGAGGTGTCTGTTAAGGTCTTTGTGTCTTTGGCCCATTATTTTAATGAGGTTTTTGTTTCTTTATTGTTGGGTTTTAACTGATCTTTGTGTGGTTTTGGATCAAAGTCCTTTATTAGATGTGTCTTTGGCAAATACTTTCTCCTTGACAGCGTCTTTTCCTAGAGTAGAAGCTTGCAATTTTATTTTATTTTGTTTATTTTTAGAGAGATGGGAGCAGAGGGAGAGAAACATCAATGTGTGGTAGATATATCAACTGGTTGCTTCTCATATGCCCCCAACAGGGGACCTGCCCCACAACCCAGACATTTGCCCTGACTGGGAATTGAACCTGCAACCCTTAGGTTCACAGGCCAGAGCTCAATCCAGTGAGCCACACCAGCCAGGGCAGAAGCTTGCAATTTTAACAAAGTCCAGCTTATCACTTCTTTCTTTCCTGGATTGTATCTTTGGTTTTGTATCAAAGAAGTCATCTCCATGCCCAAGGTAGATGTTGATTTTTCAAATTCTCCTTGTTTTCCCTTAATTATCCGTACTTTTGTGGATTTTTCACTGTGTCAGCTCTGTGCTGTCACTTTCTGTGTTCCAGCACCCTGTTGTTATTTTTCAGGCCCCACATCCCCACCTTATTGACACTGGGGCTGTGTGTGAGGGAAGGTTTTTGTTTTCTTTTTAAATAGTCTTGGTCTTCTGTCTTGCTCCGTAAAAATTCCTTGCTTGTTTTGGTCTCTTCCATGGCAGCTTCTTAAAGGGAGATAGGGCATGGGTTTTTGGGGTCCTCTATAGGTCCACGCTTTGAGTCCTCTGGGTGTCCTGTGTCTCCCCATAGAGTGCACCACATCCCTCTCTTTCCAGTAGAGCATAAGCCCTCACTCCCCTCTGCCTGGAGAGCCGAGTCAGATCCCTGTGCTCTCTGCTGTGAGACTGAAAACAAGGGTGAGCATGCAGTCAGACCCTGCCGCACTGCACTGTCTACATCCCTTTTCTTTTTGTCCCAGGTGGGTCAGGCATTGTTTTGTGTATCAGTGGTGATTTCAGGAATGAAATGTGTGTTTAGTCTGTCTTCCATAATTTTTCACCCTCTGTATTTAGGAAAACTTGGCTGTTTGCAGAAAAGGAAATGTTATAGTAAAGATCCGCTTAAATTTTAAAATTCAATTTTTTGAATAGGTGATACTGTCCAAAACAAAAAACAAGAAGTGTCAAGCACGTTGAAGCTAGTTTGGAAGGGGTACTATTAAAGCATCATACTCACAATGGGGCAGCTGGTTCTGACCCGTTGAGTGAAAGAAGAATGTGTAAGTTCACACCCATGTGGATACCTGGAGCTGGAAAGGTGGTTTCTTACAGCAGAGTGCTAACAGAAAGGAATGGCTAGGTAGAAAAGCACCAGGTAGGTTTGACAGGCAATGTCAGGGCTCTACAACCAGAGAGGGTGTGTGTTTAATGAGCTGGATGTGCACATTGTCATTCAGTGCTCAGGTGGAGAGAACTGGAGTGGAGAGACCTACTGACTCCACCTGAGCCTGTCATAGGGTGTCAGGGGTCATCAGGGTGTCAGGGGTGGGTGGGGATGTAGACACACCCCCTAGTGGGTGTAGTGGGGTTGTGCCTGCACTAGGCCCATAGAATATCCTTCACTGGCCTCTGACACAGTAGTATCTGTTCATAGTCTAAAGACTGAAGCTCTTGGTTACTTCTGGGGGCAGGTTCATCAGCATTTGAGAAAGTGACCGTTTTTTCTTCTTTGGAATAAAAGCTGAAGAGTAAAAGTGCTACAGCTTGGAGAGGCAAGGCCTGAGCAGGTGTCGTGCCCTGGAGGCCTTCTTGGACAGAGAGCCTGCTCTTGCCAGCCAGTGACCTCCTGTCCCTGCTTGCCTGCTCTCTAACCTTGGGAAGCAGTTGGCTGGATGATGTCCTAGTGATTTTACTCTGCTGAGTGAGGGGATCCTGGGGTGAGACTGTGGCCTGGACATGGCACAGATATTCTCACACGAGCATGTTGACAAACCACACGGGCCCCCTCCTCCTCCGCTGGTGGGAAGGAGCTGCCCTGGGGCCGTTGCTGTGTCTTGAATTCAGTGCCCAGGTGTTGTCTGTCCTAGTGTCCTGTCTGTGGGGTTTGTTGAAAAAGGTTAGTTTCTGGTTTGTCAGGGGCTGGGAGACTAGCTCCCCATGCATTTGTTGTCATCTTGAGCATGGGCTGTGTTTCACTGGGACTTGGTGAGGCGATTGAAAGACACTGGGGGTCCTTAGTTTGGTTGTTTTCAGCCCCCTTGAAAAGTTCTGTTAGATTAGAAGAGAATCTGGCCTTCCTTGAAAGCCATGGATATCAGATGGTAAATGTTAGCCCTGGTCCTGAGATTCCCAGGCTGTCCCTTCTAAGGAGTATCTGGGGGAGGTGGATTGAGAGGCCCAGCAAGCAGGACTGTTTCTGTAGCTTGGGAACTAAAATTTCTTTAGCTTCTGTCCTGTGAGTTTTCAGGAGAAAGTAGGGTGTTTGTGTCTTTGTCCATGGTAGGAGGGTGGGTAGTCTCTGAGCTGCGCCTGTGCTGCTAACCCTGGGTAGCACAGAAAGAGACCTGGGACCCCTTCCTTGTCTCTGCAGGTTTCTCTGGCCAGTGTGTCCCCCTCCGGTCTACAGCATGGGGAATATCTTTGCAAACCTCTTCAAGGGCCTTTTTGGCAAAAAAGAAATGCGCATTCTGATGGTGGGCCTGGATGCTGCAGGGAAGACCACCATCTTGTACAAACTGAAGTTGGGTGAGATTGTGACCACCATCCCCACCATAGGTGAGGAGGCCAGGCCACTGGGGGCTGTGGGAGGATGTGGTGGCTGCTGGGGCGCTTGGTTCACACTGGGCCATACTCCTTCAGGTTTCAACGTGGAAACTGTGGAGTACAAGAACATCAGTTTCACTGTGTGGGACGTGGGCGGTCAGGACAAGATCCGGCCTCTGTGGCGCCACTACTTCCAGAACACACAAGGTGAGGGAGGGGGGCCGTTGCTTGTGGGAGAGGTTGAGTCCTTGGCACCTTCACTGACGCCTGCTCCTCGGCAGGTCTCATCTTTGTGGTTGACAGCAACGACCGAGAGCGTGTCAACGAGGCTCGAGAGGAGCTCATGCGGATGCTGGCAGAGGACGAGCTCAGGGACGCTGTCCTGCTCGTGTTTGCAAACAAGCAGGTACGCACTGTGTGTGACCAAGCCACCCCAAGGGGCTGGAGGTCTGAAGGGATCACAGGTCAGGTGTGGGGAGGGTCCCCAGTCTTCCTGATGATTCATGGCAGCCATGCCACCTTGCCCCTCCCACCAGGACCTCCCCAATGCCATGAATGCAGCCGAAATCACAGACAAGCTGGGCCTGCACTCTCTGCGCCACAGGAACTGGTACATTCAGGCGACCTGTGCCACCAGTGGGGACGGGCTCTATGAGGGACTGGACTGGCTGTCCAATCAGCTCCGGAACCAGAAGTGAGCCGCACTCTTCTCTTCCCCCTCACTCCCTCCTTCACCCTCGCTTTTCCTCTCATGTGGCAGCCGTACCCCTGTGGTGTGAGTGCCAGAAGCTGTCTCCATGGTCGGTCCCAGTGTGCTTCACCATGCTGTACATGTGCAGATGCAGCCTGCAACCGGGTTTTTATTTAATGTAAATAGTTCTTGTTTCCAATGAGGCAGTTTCTGGTACTCCTATGCAATATGACTCAGCTTTTTTTATTGTAAAATGAGAATCAATCCACTGTCTAGTACTGAGAAGGGATTTTAGGCACTGGGGCCTCTAGGAGTAGCTGTCAGATCAGTCCAATGCTCCTCCTCTGGGCTTTAGATCTGTGTTGAGATCCATTTTGATGGTTGATTTTTAACCCAAACTCAGTGCATTTTTTAAAATAGTTATAAATACAAGATAAAGAGACACTTGAACACAGAGAATGGGGAAATGTGCCTAGTGTAGGTTCTGCAGTAATGGCTTGAGTCCAGTCTACCCATCGTCTCTCTCCCGTCTGGAGCATGAGGTGGGCAGAACCAGCCACAAAACATTCTGCATGGTCACTTACGGTCCCTGAATGGCTGTCTCGCTGGGTCTTCCGCATTCCATAGCGTTTGCTTGTACCTGTGCTTACACCATGGCTCCGGGGAAGGGCTGGGGCTGTGGCCACCACTGACGGACCCCTTGGAGGGACCTCATCCTTCCCTTGGGTTGGTGTAAGTGCTTTATCAGGATCACTCTGGCAGAGCAGGAGCCCCTCTATGGTCCCCATGCACACTCACTTGCTCCAGGTTGTCTGGGTCTCACCAGTAGGAGCATGGACATGTGACCGGTCATCTTAGAGCCTAGCTCCTCAGAGCCCCTGTCCACATGTGCTTTCACTCCCTCAGCCTGCAGGGGTCAAGTTTGACATCAAAATCTACAACCTCTACTTTTTTCTTTTGTATTTTGATAAACACTGAAGAAGCTGGAGCTGTTAAACTTTATCTTGAGGGAAAACCTCAGAACTGGTTTATCTGGTGTTGTGGAACCTCTTACTGCTTTCAATACACAATTAGTAATCAACTGTTTTTGTATACTTGTTTTCAGTTTTCATTTCGACAAAACAAGCACTGTAATTATTAGCTATTAGAATAAAATCTCTTAACTATTTCATGGCTTTCCAGTGCATGGGTGCCGCTGACCAAGGGTGTGGGCAGGAATGGCTTAGGGAGTGTGGCACCTCTGGTGAGCTCCCCACCTCTGCGGCAGATGTGGCTGAGGGAGGCACTGCTGGGGGACTTCCTCATTGGTCTCTCTCCACTAGTGATCTGGTCCTGGTCCAGGTCCAGTCTTGGTGATGACAGGCTGAGAGAGGACCAGCAAGAACCCTGTGTGGGGTGTTCCAGATGGGCCGCGCCTGGGATCACCTGTGGAGGCATCCCTAGGAGAGACAGGAACCTTTGGTCTAATTCTATATCTTTGCCTCGGGAGGCTTTGCCATGGTGCATGCCTGTGCCCATTTGGGTGCTGTGGGCCCCCCACCAGTTCCTTGGGGGCTGTCCCTCTGACCTTAGAGCCCTTTTGGGCTGGGCACACCTGCCACCTGGCCAAGCTAAGGTCCAGGTAGTCATCCAACCCTTGTGTGGCCAACCCTCTGCCATATCCAGCCTGAGGTAATAGTCTTGACAGGTTGAGAAACAGGGCTCTGAAGACAAAATAATCAATCCCTTTACTTTTTATGTCTTTAAAAAGTAGAGGCAAATTGAATATATTTCATAACAATCCAGCTTGGGTTTTGTCTTTACTCCAATGCAATTATAAGTTTTCATGTCTTCTGGGGACAAGGTGGTGAATGGCTGCAGGCATACTTCCCAGCAGAGGAGCTGGAGTGGGGAGGGGAGGTGCACCTGGAGTTCTGCCCTGCCTGGAAGGAGCAGAGCAGACTCGGCAGGCAAATAAATAGGGAGGCATGGAACAGGGGGCAGGAGGTACCTGTGTGGCTGAGGAATAAGAGTGTCTCTAGGTACAAGGCCACCTCCACCACACACCTACCAGTTAAAAGCACCCCCCACCCCAGGCCACCTTTCCCCCCTGCACTCATATACCTCAGCAAAGCCCTGCAGCTGAGCCATTTGTGGTTTCTCTACCCTTTCTGCTGGCCACCAGGAGTCCCCCTCCCAGTGGGGTCTCAGGTCTGGCTGGAACTCAAGGCATTTACCTCATTTTCACACATCAGTTTGTATTGGAACACTGTGACCTTCAGTTTAAAATACACGAAGTTGTGGCTCAGTGGATGAGTGCCAGCCTGAGAACAGAGGGGTCACCGGTTTGATTCTCAGTCAGGGCACATGCCTGGGTTCCAGACCCAGTCCCCAGTTGGGGGTGTGCAAGAGGCAACTACACATTGATGTTCTCTTCCTCCCTTCCCCTCCAAAATAAATTGTTTTTTTTTTAAGTTTTTAAGTACAAAGGTAAGTCAACACAAAGAAAAGCAGAAGTAGCAGTATTTGAAGCCTAAGGCGGGTGGACCTCCTGGGCAGATGTCTCCCCGGTGGGCCTAGGGTCATCTGGGGGTGAGGCGACACCTTGCCTGCTTACACAGGGGCCTGGTAGGGACCCATAAGCCTGCCCTCCAGTTCCCTGGCAGGGCACAAGCTCCAAGGCTTCACTGAGAACAGGGCCTGCCTGAGGTGGGCAGGGTCCTGGTGGGCTGAGACCCAAAGAATGCCCAATGTGAGGGGCCACTTAACCACTTGGCCTAGCCCCATGGGGAAATTGCTGCACTGAAATGGCAGGAGCCAGGAACAGCAAGGAAGCTGCCCAGGTCCTGTGCTCCTTTTCTTTTCTTTCTTGTGCTTATTTTTCCTGCTCTTGTGACTCGGGTCTGTGAGTTGGGGATACACAAGAGTGGCAGGGTTTAACCACAATAGCCACTGACCACACACATCTGTTTCACGGAGTGAATTTCCTCGGTACCACACATGGCCAGCTGCTGGCATAGTAGGTGTAGAAGGTAGCTCAAATAGGGGCCTACCCATCTAGGCAGAAGAATTAGTGGGACCTTCTCAAGGCCCCTTCCAGCATCTCCTGCCCACCTCATTTTGCCTCTAGAGTGGCTACTACTCCAGAGGGCCCTAGAGCAGTAGAGGGGAGGGCGCCTCACATTTGTGGCCCCTTGCACCTGTCAACTCACACCAGGGGGCTGCCTGACTTCTGGGCTCACAACATAGGGAGGCTCCCGAGAAGAAGAAGGGATCTCAGGCCAGGAACATAACTGAGCCAAGAGGGGAAGACAGCAGACTTGCTGAGAGCCCTGAGTCCTGTAAACCCGGGGTCCAGGGCCCTCAGCCAGCCCATACCCAGACTCCCTTTTTGCTTCTGGCCTGGGCGCGAAGGCACCTGGCCGACTGTTCTCACACAGTGCTGTCGAGGGAGCCACTCTTGGGGGACTGCACGGTATCCCCAACTGCGGAGAACCAGCTCCAAGTTCCTGGGCCAGGAAGCTGGGAGAGCCTCCAAGGGGAGATGGCCCCTTCCGCGTCCTCAACGCGAAGACGAACCCAGGCCGCCTCCTCCCCCATGAGACCCCGGGACATTCTCCCTCTACTCGCTGGTCTGCACGTCGCCCAGCTGAACTGGTCCTGTCCCCCCACCGCACGCCACCTAGGCTAGAGCCAAACGTGGAGTGGGAGCGCCAGGTGCCCCGGTCTTATCGCTTCCTTGTGGCGCACTGCGACATCATGCCTGCGCCAATCCCGTGTTGCCATGCGCGCCTGTGCACCGCTCCTTCCACGTCCCGGTCCCGCTAGGCTCTGGTTTTAGCCCCGTGCCGGAGCACTTCCCTAAGCCACCCCGGAAAGGGCGGAAGCTGGACCTGAGTGC
This sequence comes from Desmodus rotundus, assembly GCF_022682495.2. Classification (NCBI taxonomy): domain Eukaryota; kingdom Metazoa; phylum Chordata; class Mammalia; order Chiroptera; family Phyllostomidae; genus Desmodus; species Desmodus rotundus. Next base: position 58,478,147 of record NC_071395.1, read on the forward strand.
CTGGCCAACACAACCACCATTATTGTCACATTGTGTGATGACGCCAGGACCCAGAACCGGTGCCCTAAAGTCACCATCCCCCATGCGCTGTTTGCGACAACCTGCAGACAGGCACTCCCAAGGATGAGCTGGTGAGGAGTCTCCTGCAGCACCGAGGTTCCCGCTGTCACATGGGAATTGGGGGCAGCAACAGCACTGGGACCATTGTGGTCACGTGGCATGAGGGGCATAGACGCACACGGCACTGAGCTTGGTCCAGTGGTCCACGGCAATGCCGGAAAGAACGTCTGCCCACGTGCTGGCCGAGGCTCTGCACAGGCAAGTGGCACTCACTGCTGATGGCTTGGCATACCTGTCATCGGACAAGTGCTCCCTCCCTGTCAAAGACCGGACTCAGTGACAGTGGTCCAATGAATGCAGGATCCACTCTGTAGGGTGGCTGCAAATCTAGGCCTTGCAACAGGGTGTCCCCCATGTTGTCATTTGTGTGTTCTTTTACAGGATGCTGCTGTAGCACATACCTCACGTATGTGGCCTGTAGGTACTCAGTGGTAAGGGCAACGAAGAGGCCTCTACCTGCTCTCCTGATTCACCTCTGCTAACTCCCTCACTAGCCCTTTTGGGGGCTTCCACAGTGGGAGTGAACAGTGGGGGCTTCCATGGTGGTTCGAGCCTCAACCACCATGTCAAGTTTGAGCCTTGGTTCCCCCACATGGGAGCTTCAGATGTGCTCCTGCACCTGCTCAGGGGCCTCCAGTGTGTGGACAAGTCCAAAGCCACAGGCCTGCTTCTCTGCAGGGTCCCAGCTTTGGTAGAGGGAAGCATGTCCTTGTAGGATGCATGGGTCCAGAGGAGCATGAAGGAAGCACTGGAGAGCAGCAGGGTCAGCTCAGCCTGCTCCCCCAAACCCCTACCACCACCTGGGAAAGCCCAACTATAGTCTGGATACTGGGGTTAATCAGTGTTAATGGCATTTTAGGGCAAAGTGACTGGGGAAAAGGGGGTACAGAAGCATAGGAGGGGGCAATAAGAAGGGCCCCCACCTTTATGGAATGCAGATAGGAGTCTGCTTGACCACTCTCAGGCTGCCCAGATCTCTCCAACTAGACCTTGGGCCTCTATGTCCATCTCTATGCCATCGGTTCTAGCAAACCCCACCCTCCATATCTACTTGGGCTCCTCATGCCCAAAAGTTTGATTGCCTGCCTGCCTTCAGCAGCAATCACATCAGGTGGATTTAGCCAGACACCTCCACTCCTCAGTCAGTACTATTTCCCATTACTGACCCCACCCTGCTCCTAGCACAAATCCCCACTTTTCTGTGCAATACTCAGCCTCTTCCTCCCAGTGCACCCACCTCCACAACCCTACCTTGAGTAAGGTTTTCCTTGCTATCTTCAACAGGTGTCATGAGTAACTTGGCCATGAACAGTGAGTAGTCACACAGTGTCCATGGAGATGAGTGGTAAGCAGTGAAGTGGGGCAGCAGCTGGAGGGATGAGGGATCCAGGGACTTGGCCCAGGTGGGAATGTCCCTGAGCAGGCCAGAAGGCTGGCAGACCCTGGAGGGCAGTTGCCAAAGTAGCTGCACATGGCCAGCTGCATGCTCAGCAGACCAAGGAGGATGACTGCAAGCTAGGAGTCCATGGTGGGTGCTCAGTCCGGCATTCCTCCCTGTGAGCCGCTGTTAGAGGCAGCGTCATGTCCCACAGGCTTCTGCCTCTCTAGTCATGCCTGGAACGCCCTCCACACAACTTGTATGTATGGCAATGTTCTACCACAGACCCTCAGGTTTATGAGAAAGAGCCCAAGAGCCAGGTCCCAGGATCAACCTACAGACCTGGACAAGATGCAGCCCCAGGCCTGGGCCAGGTCAGCTGCTTGTGTAAAGGTTCACGATTGCTCCCTCAGGTCTTGTAGAATGCCCATCCTGTCCATGTAAGACCTACCACTTGGCCAGAAGGTGGCAGCCTATTGTAGCATGTAGCTAAGACCTGAAGAGTTAGCAATGGGGCTGCTCCCCTTATTCCATGTCAGGAAGCACCTTCTCACTGCCTATGGGCAGGGCTAGGGGACCCCCAGAGAGGGGCCGAGCAGGCCAGCTTCAGGATAGGTGCCAACATCCTTGGATCCTACCTACTCCCCATGCTTTATGCAGGCAGTGGGGGCTTGAGCCCAGAGTGGCTGTGCAGCAGTAGGCGCCTCCTGCAGTGACAGCTCATGTGCCCTCTTGAGCCTCCTCCTAAAACCACAGCTTGACCCAATTCTAAGTCCTCCACTGGGCTCAGTCTTAGGGAGCCCCCTCCAGTACATGTTTGATAAAGACAGACAAGATGGATTTACAATCTGGATGCTCAATTTAAAGATGAATGCCCCTCCCCCTCTGCAGCATCCTGAGCCAGGCCAGCTTGTGGGCATGGTCACTTTTTGGTCCAAAACTGCTTGTACCGCTCCAAGTCAAAGTCATCGATGAGCTCTGGCTCCTTCTCCTTCCCTTGGAGCTGGGCCTCACGTTTGCGGAAACGTGCCCGCCTCTCCTCTGGGGACAGGGCATCCAGGTCCATGGGCATCTGTGGAGGGAGGGTGTGTACTTGATCATCAAAAGGGACAAGGATGTCCTCCCAGCTCCACCTCTCCCCCTTTTTATAGAAATTTCTTGTTTACCCAGGACATTTTGTTTGTTTGTTTCCACACAGCCCACTGCTGCTGTCTGATCTTGGTGCATGAAGTTTCATGCCTTGTCCACCCTCCCCTCCCCTCCCCCACCTAGCCCAGACCCACACTCCAGGGAGGAGAGCTTACCACCAGCATTCGTCTGGGCTCTGGATAGCGGATGTGGATGGTGGAGCCATCCTGCTTGACCAAGAGCACAGGGTAGAGGCGTGCATAGGCCTGTCTGTGCACACGCGTGAGCGAGGCTCTGCTGCTGTCAGCCTGATGGGAGGACATGTGCAGGCAGCGGCCCAGAGGGGCAGCCCCCAACACCACCTGCTGCCGCAGCAATCTGCAGATGCACATGCTAGTTAGCGGCAGGTGCTGAGACCAGGCTGACCAGCTCCGGTGGGTGCCCACAGCAACCCCCTAGGTCTGGGATGTGGTCACAGTAGCTTGTATGCCATGTCTGGAAAGAGGCTGAGGGGGGTGAGAATACAAGGCTTCCAGACTGCTAAGGACAGATGGTTTAGGATAGCACCCTCTAGGAGTCTGGAGTCCTGAACATGAGCCCTAGAGCAGGAAGCAGCCTCTTAAAAGAGGAACATAGACCTGATGCTGTGCACTGAGTATGTCCCCAAATTCACATGTTGAAGCACTAACCCCCAATAAAATGGTATTAAGAGCAGGGCCTTTGGGAGGTGATCAGGGTTACATGAGATCATGAAGGTGGAGCCCCTGTATTGGGAATGGTGCCTTATAAGAAGAGACGGGAACTTGCTCTCTCTCTGCCCTGTGAGGATGTGGAGAAGGTGGCCATCTATGAACCAGGAAGAGGAAAGTTTCCAGGATCACGGGGAACAAGGTACCCAGGCTGTGGCATTCTGTTGGGGCATCCTGAGCACACACGACCTGTGGAGCCCACTCGGTTCCGGACATGGCAGACACTCAAGACCTCCTACACAGGGCATAGCACATGCTCCAAGGTGACAGGGAACTGCAAGTCCCTGCCTGCCCCACCCCTGTCTCTCACCCACTTGGGGCCTTGCCTTGTGACCCCCAAATTCCCTCCAGCCTGGCTCTCATGCAGCTTCGGATTCAGACCCACCCCATGTACTTTGCAGCTGACACCTAGGGTTGTGGGCCCATCTCCTCTGCTAGGCTCTGATGGCCTGGTCACAAGAACCGCAGCTTATTTACTGTTAGGCCCAAGACCACCAGCTGAGCCAGTCCCTGACTTCTGAAGTGAAGGACAGGAGAAAGGAGATGGTGGGCAGCTCCAGCATCAGAGAAGCCTGCGGTCAGCGTCAGGAGGCCATGGCACAGCCACTTGTGAGAACCTGACATCAGTGGGTTGAGGAAGCTTCTGGATGGGGATAGAGCCAACCCTTGAAGAGAACATGGATACTCTCCCACTGGGAACAGCATCAGTTCCCACATGAACCTCTCCCAGGATGATGGCCCTCCAGGGAACGCTGCAGCCAAGGTCCCTTTCCCGTGTTCACACCAACTCAGACTTCAAGTGCCACCTCCATCTCCCCACACTCCACAGAACAAGAAACCTGCCCTCATTTCCTCCTCTGGCAACACTAACCACACTGTGCTTCCCATTTGGGGGAGGCAGTGGGGCAAAGGGAATAGGCAGATGGAGAGGCAGTTCCAGTGGGAACAGCAGGAAGGCCATGGCATTCTCCAGGGCTAGGCTGCAGGCTCTGAATAGGGAGCAACTGCCACCACTACCTGTTTGGTGCTAAGTAGCCAACGTTGCTCCTATTCCCCCTCAATACCCTGTCAAAGTCTTTGTACACGTGTACTTGTGTGTATTATCCAAGTAAACACACTGGCTGGGGGGCATGCCTAAGAGCACAGCCTGAGGCTCCAGAGTTGACCTTCCTTTGGGTGGCCCTGTGACGGCAACCCTAAGGGGCCTGGAAGCTGGTGCTTACCCAAGCATGCTGCCTGCAACTGCCATTCCTCCTGAGCACCACTGTGGCATGTGCAGGCCGAGGGTCAATTACTGGCCCGGTGTGTCACCTGCTGAGCAAGAAAAGTCTTTTTAACAGGCTGGCTTTCCACATAACTGGTCCTTGCCTAGCCCTAGCCAAAAAGCAAGCCACAGACCCAGTCACATCTCCAAGCAGGCATCTTATTCCTAGATCAATGGCAGTCTCTCCCAGTAAGCTATCAAGCTCTCAGCCCTGACCTGACATCAGAACCACCTGCCGAAGGTCTGTGAACGGCAGATGCCCAGGTCCTGTTCCCCAAAATCCTGACTTGGTCAGTATGGGCAGGATCTAAACCGGTTCGGGGGAGTTACAGGAAGCTGCTCTGAACGCGGAAGGCAACAAGAATAGAGGCTGCTTCACACCATGTTGGCCACGATCATTTAGTTCTCACAGAGTCCAGCGAGGTAAGGGTCCCTGTGGCACGTGGAGGCAGCTGAGGCCCAGGGTCAGTCTTAGTAAGCCCGGACTGGCAGGGAAGTGTCTGTGACTGTGCTGTGACAAACCGGAAGTTTCAAAGCCAAATGCCTGAGGTCTCAGCATTCCAACCCCCCAGAAACAGAAACGAGCACTCGGGGGCCGATAGAGGCAGGTTTGCCTCGCTGTCCCCTGCCTGTCAGGGCAGGGCATCTGCAGGACTCCCTCCGCCTTAGGAGACCACCCGGCCGCAGAGGGAAACGCTGTGTGGTTCCTAGCGGGTGCCCGCGGAGCCAGAACCCTCCCTCCCTTGGGGAAGCACGCCCGGCCCGCACGACGCGGCTCCAACCTGCCACGCTCACTGACCTCGGGACAGCCACGGTCTGGCGGCGTGGGAGTGGCGGTGCAGCGATCCGTGCCCTCGTGGCCGACCACCGGCGGCGCGGACCCAAGTCCTCCACGAGCGCTCCCTCGCGCGGCGCTTACGCAAGTCGTCAGGGGCGGGGCGGGACAGGGACGGTGCTGACGTCGGCCCCGCGGGCGGAAGTGGGCTGGTGCGGCACCGCTACGTACTTTTCCGAGGGTGCTGGCTGTGGTCGCGTATGTTGCGGCGCCCGCTGGCGGGGCTGGCGGCGGCCGCCCTGGGCCGCGCCCCGTCGGACGGTGAGTGGCACTGGGTGTGCACGCTCCCGAGGGCCTTCCTGGGCGCCGCCGCGACCCTGCGTGTCCGAGCTGTTCGCGTTCAGCTCTCCCCATGCGCCGGGGATACCGCTCTTGCGGGGTCCTCGTGGGCCGCCCCCGCAGTCCTCAGGGGTTTCCAGGGCTGGCTTGCCGCAGAGGCCCAGCGAGCAGAGCCGGGGACGCCAGGATTGGGTAATGCGGCTTTCCATGGAGGTGCATTGACACCACTTACAGGGTCTCTCTCGTTCTGAGGTTGTGTCCTCTCCGTGTCTATGGATGTTGAAGTGGTTTTTTCGGTGGCCACTTTTCTTACTCGGGCACATTAAAAGTCAATTTCTCTGCGAGTTCTCAAAACGTAGGTGGGAATTCTGGCACGGAAGGCGCCAGCTTCTGAAACCCCTGCAGCCTGAGGACTCACGCTGGAGGCGGAGGGGAAGCAGCCTGACCCCCTCCCTGAGGTGGGCCGCGCCGCAGAGGTGAAAACCCTGCGTGCCGAAGGCCGCGACGGCCGCCCGAGCGGGATTCCCCACAGCCCGTGCCCGGTCGTGGGCCCAGGACTCCTGGACTTCCGCTACCGGGCCCTGAAGCAGATGCTTGAGACAGGCTCTCCTGATTTGGGGGTGTGGTGATTTGATGTTCAGCTTCTCTCGGGCCCAGAGCCGTCAAGTCTAGGTTAATGGGGCCGCCCCTCTCCTATTCTTAGACATTCTTTCGGGAACAGAGAGGGAACGAGCCTAGATCATCCAAGGGCTGGTTTGGGGAGGAGCAGTGAGGCGTGGCACCTCACCTGTTGTCACTGTTGTCTTTCACTGGGGAGGAGAGGCACTGTAAGCAGTGGTGCCAGCCAGCCAGTGTGGGGTGGGGCCCACAGGGACAGGAAGAGGGGAACCGAGACTTGCCTCTCCTGGTCAGCCTCTTGTGAGTTTCCTAGGCAGCATGCATGTCCAAATGTGGGCTTTTCTGGAGTTTTCTATCATTCTTAGACCTTCCAGACCATGACTTGCTGTGACAGATGCAGGAAAACCTTCCTCTGGGCCCCCAGGAGGTATCAGGGACAGGTGGGGTTTCCTGTGTTGCCCCTGAGGAGCTTAATTTTCTGCCAGGTGAGTCCCCACTCTATTCCTGCTCATCGAATGCCACACGACTGCCTGCAACACCCAGTTCACTTATACCTGGGTTGGGGTCACACCTGTGACGGGTACAGTGTGCCTGGGTTTTGTTTAGATACTGGGTTTAGACCTGGACCTTGATCTTTGGCTGGGATGGGTGATATCAGCAATTTCCTTGAGTGGAAGATTCCGGGAGTTACAATGGTACACTCGCTACTTTTTCTGTTCTGCCACACCAGAATTGGTTTTTGCTTTGTTTTGTTTTGTTTTACTCCTAAACCGTAAACCTCTGTCTTTTGAGGCATATTCCACATTGCTGGAAAAACACATTCAGTTGATCTGAGGAGGAGCAGAAACAAAAGGGGTATGTGGTAATGTGGTTGGGGGTGGAAAGAGGTGGCTCCAGTGCACCTGGAGGGTGGGTAAGTAATGCAAGCAAGGCACTGGGAGCACTGGAATGGAAGCAGGCACTTCTGTAGTCGTCTCCAAGTCCCTGCTGACCCTTTGTGGGCTGAGCCTCAGTCTCCCCAGCTACCTGCTGACTCTGCAGGAAGACTTAGTCTTCCTGGTTTTGTCTCCCCTGGTACCTGTTGACTTTGCATTTGTGGGTCTTGGTTTCCTGTCTGTGAGGGTGAGGCTGATTCTCTGTAGGGCCTGTGCCCTTCCTGCTTCGTAGCTTGCTTGCCAGGGACCCTTCCCCTCTTGTGCTTCCTCTGCTCTCTGCCCATGGTGCAGAATTGGGATTTGGTGCAGCCTGAATCCAGGCCTTCTCTTGTATGGAAAGAGATCTAGACACACTATGCAGCACCGAGACAGGCCTGGGGTCCTGCACGGTATGGCTCTTGCTAGTGCTTTTGAGGGGCTAGCCTGTTCTCATGGAAGGAATAGTCCTCGCCCATTGTGAGGAGAAGTGAGAAGGAAATGGCTAGCTGCTTTGTGGCTGTCCCAGTTCAAGCCAGTTTCCCAAAGGCTAAGTGGGTTTGTCAAGACTACCTGGCCAGGACGTGTCACCAAGTCCTGCCCCACAGGGTCTGTTTGGGAGGGGTGGGGCATCACCTGCTGTCCTGAGCCAGATTTCTTCCCATCTTGTGGTTTACAAGATGGCTGGCAGGACTTGACCTTTCCTCTCCGTGTTTTCCAATCTCAGAGGTCACACCTTATCTTGGGTGTCTTGTGGAGGAGTGGGAGGGAGGTGGGGTGGTACGGGATGAAAGTGGAAAGAGGAGGTTCCTTCTTGTGGTCTGCAAAAAGACTGCCTGGCTGCATTGGGTGCTCCTTGGGCAGGGTTCCAGCGGAGAGCACTCTGGGATGCATGGGCTTGCATCCCAAGTTTTTATTGCGGTACTGTGCACTTTCCCATTTCTTGCCAGGCTGCTAAGGTTCAGGATTGTGGGATAGTCAAGGACTGGAGAACACAGATGCCCTCAGTTGGTCCTGCAGGCACTAGGGCCAAAGTCAGTCTCCGAGTACTTGATTGTTGAGGCCTTGAGGCCAAAGTGCCATCCCACTACAGGTGTGCTGTGGAAGGTGGCTTCAGTGAGTGCTCTGTTGTATAGTGACTGGACAGAACCCTGTCTCCCACGACTCCCCAGGCACTTCTGCAGGGCCAGGCCATTCCTATGTGGCCCTTGTGCTCTGGGAGCCAGCCTTCAGGCAGGATTCAGCTCTGTGGGCAGCAGAGGGTAAGACTTGGCCAGGCTGAGCAGACTGGACCTCTCTGTCGTGAGCGTGCAGAGTGGGGCAGGTGATGGCTGCACTGGGGTGCCTGGAGTTTGAGTTTGATGTAGGGGCAGGCTCATCAGGAGGATGCCCTGTGTAGCGGGGCAGGGAATGAGCTTAACAGCTGCCAGCTAATTCTGTGCAGGCGCAGCCCCTGCTCACCACTGGCCCAGTGCAGGCAGGTAGTGGGCCTGGGGTAGGAGCTCCCCCTGGGCTGGGGTTGTGGCTTGGTGGGACAGGCTCCCCTGCCACCGTCCCAGCACAGCATGGAGGGCCCCGTATAGAAACCAGCATTTGGATGTAAGGTGACAAGTAGGACCTGTGCCACATGCCCCATGAGGGTGTCAGTTCTGGGATTTGGTGTGTGGTATTTGGTCCTGACTGAAGACTAGTCCCTGCAGGGTGGCCCACTCCAGGTGTCAGAGCTCAGGGCTAGAAGGTGTGGCCTGAAAGGAGGTGTGGCCTGACGGGAAGGCGTGTTGGAGAAGGAGCACTGGGTCCTGCTGGGCAGGTTATAGCAGCTCCTGCTGGAGGCTGGGGGGTGCCCACGGGGCTGTGGAGGTACGAGGGCAGGGTGCCCGCCTATGGCAGGCACATGATAGACAGCAGAGCATCCCTGAAGGGATTCTGTACAAGCAGGCAGGTGGGCTGTTCTCCCTTCTCGGTGCCTCGAGCACCCTGGAGGGCAACTCCCAATATCCCTGACAAGGTGGTAGAGGAGCCTTTGGGTTCCTCTACCCAAGTTGGGTGCTGGGCCTGAGTGCCCACTGGGTTGAGGGTTTGCCACCATGATCAAGGCTTGGGCAGGCCTCCTGGGCCATCAGTGTGGCCATCGTACAGTGTGTCTTTTGGGGGCTACTCCTGCTCTGGAGGAACGCACGTACCTGTGGTGCCTAACACTCCATCAGGTCCAGGAGAAAGAGACCAGTGCGTGGCCACAGCTGCCCGGCCCCAGAGGCAGAAACTCAGCACTGACCAGAGGCCAGGCAGTGATGAGACTGGACCCTGGACTCCTCAGCCTCTCTTGGGACCTGGTGGCCCCCAGCCTCTCCTCTGCCCTGCTGGGTCCTTCCCTCCACTGCCTTTCCTGGTCACCTATTGCCTAGGAAATGAGGACACACCCAGAGGAGTAGGCTGGACTGCCCCTGGGACATCCTTCCTGCAGGGGATGGGGCTTTGTGAAGGGTGCCAGTGAGGGAGAGACAGGACCTCTTGTGTCCAGGCCTCTGGGGAGGGACAGGGTTGCACTCTGCTAGTGGGCAGTTGCCTTGGGCTCAGAACCATGTGTATGCATGTGTATGTGGAATGCGGGTGTGTATGTGGCACATGTATTTGGGTGGGAAACTGGGATGCCAGAGAGGAGTTGGGAGTCCATCCACTGAGATGATCTCTACATAGAAACAAGGCATTTTTGTAATGGAAATTCGCAGGAGTCCCAGGAGCTAAGAGTTGGTCACTCAGAGATGACACTTGAGTGTTGGTGGGTTCCCGTGGATCCCTCCTCCTTTGTGTTTCCCAGCTTCTTCTACAGGGAGCACGTGGGTACTATGGTAGGCCCAGAATAGCAGTGCTTTAGTGAGATTACCCAGTTAGCCTACATTGTAGATTAGGAAAGCAGTGTCCGCTGGGGGCCCTGTTGGAGATGGGCAGCAGGGCGTCCCTGAGCCAAGCGGCCTGTCCTTCCTGGGCCTCACTGCCAGTGTGCTAGTCACTGAACTGCACCTTGGGGGCCTCCACACCTTATCAGGGGGTCCCCAGATGGCTTACAGAGCCAGGCCTGCATAGGGAGCTGCTCGAACTCCTCCACGCCCATCAGGGGTTTCCCTTGGAGGCAGGGAGCACTTGCACCTGGCCTTCCTGCCATCAGGAAGGTGGCTGGGCACGCAGGCTACTTCTGAGGGGCCAGGGACAGCCTTCTCTTCCCCAAGGCCCCAAGTGGGCGGGACTGACTGCCCTGGGAGGAGTTTAGTGCTTAGAGACCTGAGCAGACTGGGATTACACACCCCTCCCAGCTCATCCTGAATAGCCCTGGCTGACTGAGGGGGATGAACCCCACCCAGGAGGTAGGTCCTGTCCTGGGGAGGGGGTTGGGGGTGTCAGGCGGGCACAGAGCTGGCTGGGGTGATGGCTGTCCAAACCCCCCTGCCTCAGCTGCTCTCATCTATGGCAGTTGTCTGAGCCCTGTGCCTTGGGCTGGGAGGCTGCCCTCCTGCTGGCTTCCCAGCATGTATGGGAGTGTGGTCAGGAAGCTGTGGTCCCTCTCTAAGTCCCTCACTTCCTAATGGAAGTTCCCAGAGCAGGGATTGGGTTCCATTGACCTTGACCTCGGCCACCTCTGGAGCATGGTGCCAGGAGATGCAGGAGTGGGGACCCAGATGTGCCCCTCCCAGGAGCAGAAGCCCAGCCTCCATGGGTGGGGTGGGAGTGCACAGCTGGGGAGGCCATGTGTCTGGTGCCAGGGAGTCCACAGCTCAGGGAGGTGTGGCTGGGCTTTGGTATGGCCCTCAGCTCTGTTCAATTCCTGTGAGAGTTTGGGGGGTGTGCAACTGCAGCCACCCCACCCACGGGGGTCCCACAGGACTGCTGATCTCTGTTCCCACTTACCCATAGGGATGTCAGGACCAAGGCCTGTTGTCCTGAGTGGACCTTCTGGGGCAGGGAAGAGCACCCTGCTGAAGAGACTTCTACAGGAGCACGACAGCATCTTCGGGTTCAGCGTGTCCCGTGAGGTCCTAGGGGTTTGGGGGGCCCCGGTGACCCCCTGGAGCCCCACACCCCTACATACATAGGGACATGCCCATGCTGCTAAATCCCCCAGGAACCCTCCCTCACACATGGGACATGCCCATACTGCTGACCCCCCTACCCTGCCACAGGCTGAGCTGGGTTCTTCGGGAAGGCCCTGGGGATGGGATATGTGGGCTCTGGATGGCCCAGATGGGTCCCAGTCGGCTCTGGATGGGTCACAGGTGCTTGTTCCTAGACACCACAAGGGACCCGAGGCCCGGAGAAGAGAATGGCAAAGGTGAGCTGGCCCTGCACTGGCCCTGCACTGGCCCTCCAGTACAAGTCTGGAGTCACCTCCCACCCCCCAACTGTCATGGTGATGCATGAGGCCTCAGTCTCCCCATCTGATGGGGGCTGTCCTCCAGGGTGGGTGGAAGAGCAGGCCTAGTTAGGTAACGGGCATCAGATCTTCTGCAGACGCCACATATCCACGTGGGAGGCTGGCGGGGGCCAGGCAGCCGTGGGGCCGTGCTCCAAGCATGTGCGCTGCACTGTGTGGCCATGCAGCTGAGGGCAGAGCCGTGCACATGACTTAGGGCTCTCTGGTATCACAAGCATCTTTTGTAACCTTAGGGTGTTTGTAGTTCCTGAGGCAGAGCATTGAAGTCCCCCCAGCCTCCCCACTGAAGCTGGCGGTCTCCAGGCCCCCTTCAGTGAGGATAGTGTGAGAAGTGGTGTCTGTCCCCTCGTCAGACATCTCCCTGCCCAGGGCTGGAACAGCTCTGTGGATTGACAGATGGGCAGACAGGCACAGGACAGAAGCTGGTTCTGCCCATGTAGGATTGCCTGGGCCCTCATGACCTGGCTGCGGACAGCTTCAACAGCTCCTGCCCTTTGCAGATTACTACTTTGTGTCCAGGGAGGTGATGCAGCGGGACATTGCCGCCGGAGACTTCATTGAGCACGCTGAGTTTTCGGGGAACCTTTATGGGACTAGGTGGGACGCATTCCCTTCCTCTAAACCCCCAGGGACCTAGAGTGGGCAGCCCACGCAAGGGCTTCTCTCTCCTGGCTGTCAGGGTGAGGGACCCAGCCCTTCCAGGGGTCAAGAGTCTGGGCTTTCCAGGCTGTTTCCTCCTGGCCCCATCTGAGCTCACCTGGCCAGGTAGCTGTGGGCACTGGGGGCCACGTGCTGGGCCAGTATTCAGTGAAGAGTCAGAGGGCCTGGGTCTCAGAGGTCTGCAGGCTGTACTTCCTCCCTACCCCTTCCCTCCAACTAGTAAGGCAGCCTGGAAGGGTCCCAGGCCAGCAATAGCTGCCCACCCCCACCCCTTACACCCCCAGAGCAGTGTCATTGCACAGGTGGACCCATGCTTGCTCTGTGCAGCCTGTACCTCAGCCACCATGGGACCCTTGTGCTCTACCCCAGGTGCAGCTGGCAAGGGCATTGAGCCCTGGAAGGGGTTGCTGGGGCTGCTGTTACCCTTAGATGGTTGGGTACCCAGGAGCCCTGAGCCCAGTGGTGACAGCTGGGACCGTGTTCTTCCCCTCCCAGCTGCCTCCCCCAGCCTAGCAGAGGGCCCAGCATGCAAGGGCTACTGAGGGAGTGCTTCCAGAAAAGGGGAGCAGATGCTGCAGTCAGAGTGGGCCCCTGCAGGCTCCTGCCTCTCCTGCCCAGGCCCAGAGCAGGGACCCCAGCAGATGTCAGTGGAGGTGGTGGGGGTACTAGGGCTCAGGGAGCCCTAGCTGAGTGCTGTCCTCCCTCCCCGCCTCCGTAGCAAAGCAGCCGTGCGAGTGGTACAGGCCATGAACCGAATCTGTGTGCTAGATGTGGACCTCCAGGGTGTTCGGAACATAAAGAAGACTGACCTGAAGCCTATCTACATCTTTGTGCAACCACCCTCGCTGGAAGTCCTGGTGGGGGCGGGGATCCAGGCAAGGGAGGGGTGGAGGAGGTGCCAGGGCTTCCCTGCAGGCTCTGATCCTCTTTGGGCACCTCAGGAACAGAGGTTGCGGCAACGGAACACGGAGACAGAAGAGAGCCTGGCCAAGCGGCTGGCTGCTGCCCGGGCAGACATGGAAAGCAGTGAGTGTGTGGGTTTGGCTGGTGTCCCTGACCCTCCCCTATAGCAGCTGACTCACCTGCCAGAGGTGGGAGGGCAGAGGCAGGAGCTGTCATCTACAGCTTCCCAACCCTCACTGAGCCTCCACTGGCCTTGCGGGGATCCCCCCTCCCCACCCCAGGCAAGGAGCCCGGCCTGTTTGACCTGATCATTGTCAACGACAGCCTGGACAAGGCCTACTGGGCCCTGAAGGAAGCACTCTCAGAGGTGGGCTCCGACAGGGGGCAGGGCTGGATCTCTGTGCAGGAAAGGGCGTGGGACAGGGGATGGGGTTCAGGGCAAACCCTTCTTCCTCTTTCCTGCAGGAAATCAAGAAGATCCAAGGGACTGGCTGCTCTTGAGGATGCCATCAGCTGTGTCCCCCCTGGACTGGACCCTGCACCCACTCTGGTGGCCAGGGTGTCCCTGGCAAGATGGCTCTGCCTGCCTCTCTCACCTTGCTCCCCATGCCCATTTCTGGGTGCCCCTGATCAGTCCCACTCTCCTGTGGGAGTTGGGCTGGCATCCTAATAAAGAGCTGCTGGTGAGAGTGGCCTTGAGCCCATGGATTGCTGCCCTGTCCCTGTGTTCTTTATGCTGTGCTGCCACTCCTGGTGGCCGCCTCCTAAATCACCAGTCCCAAAAGGGCTGCAGGCTCCAGGTCCCCCCATGTCTGCTACTCTGGGCTGTTGGCCAGTGGGGCTGCTCCCCAACAGCACACAACTACCCAGGCTCCTTGTGTGCCCAGGAGCCACAGCCCAGAGACCAGCAGGGATGCCCTCCCACCTTTGTGTCTAGGAGATGAACAGGAGATGAACCCTCAGAGTGGGGGTTCCCCAGAGGCTGGGCTGCTTCCTGCCCTGAGGCGCAGGTGGGAGCAGGGGGGTGGGGCTGCCAGGAGCATACACCTCTACCACTAGTTCCTCAAGATTCCTTGAGGCTGGCCGAAGAAGGCCTTGGGGCCTCATCCTGCTCCAGCCACCCCTCCTCCTGGTCTCCGAGCCAGGCGAGGGGTGGCAAGGGACAGACACTGTTGACTTGCAAAGGGGGTGCTGAGACTGTAGGAGCTGGACCCTGGTGTCTGGGAGGCCTGCATGTGCCATACACTCCCTTGGCCTTACCCACAGCCCACTAAGCCCAGCTGGCCAACTGGTCTGGGTGAGGTCAGTTCTGGAGACCTGGGGGATTCTGTTGGGGCTCCATGCTCCCTTGAGTCTGAGAAGACACCTCCCTTGCCACTAGTTTCAGGTCAGAGCAGCTGTGGTGCCCTGGGATATGGTGGTTTGTGCCTAGGCCACGCTCTTGGGGTGAGACCAAGACAGTGGACACAGGCTCAAGAGGAGGAAGGGAGCCCAGGCAGATGTAGTTGGGGAGGCTGGCGTCCATATGCCCAGGTGTACAGAGGAGGCCTGGTGGGAGTTAGGCCTGGGCACAGGACAGTGGGCAGAGGGGCACTGGGCAGGCCCCAGGGCAGGTAAGGCAAAGCCGACTGCCTCCCAACCCACTGTGCAGCCTGGGGGAGGCCCTTCCTTCTCTTGGCCCCGTACAGCTCCAGGGACAATCGGGGATTCAGACCCTGGGCCTTGAGGGGAACAATGGGGCCCTTGAAGGCCCTCCCCCTGCATTGTGCTTGGTGGTGAGAGGTGGCCCTGGGTCGGGTATGGGACTGCCGGGTGCACACCCTTGGAAGCCAGTGTCTGACCAGCCAGCAGGTGGAAGGGCTCACAGAGACTTACATTTTCTGGCCTGAAAAAGGTAGGATGCTATCAAGGGGACCAGGTGCGGGGTGCCCTATGGGTCTGATCAGTGTCACTCTCCCCTCTGGGCTTGGTCTCAGGCCAGGTCTGGCCTCTCCAGAAATGGCTGTCCCTGGGAGATGACAGGTGCTCAGCCTGGCCAGGTGTCTCATTCTAGAGCTCTGTCTCAAGCCCACTTCTCATCAATAGATCCTGACCAGTAGATTCTTCTGGGATCACAAGACCCAAGGGTGGGAGGAGGCAGAGCTGTGGGAGCTGCTCAGGCCAGCTGATGAGTGGGAGGGAAGGGATGTGTGCCCAGCACCTCCACAGCAGCTGGGGCCCCTTGGGCTGTGCAGGACTGGCCAGCCCACACTAGCCACGCAGCTGCCATGTGCCCAGAGGCTGGGGCCTCAGGCTGTTCAGGCCTGGGGGGAATCTGGGAGCCCCACCCCATACAAGGGCAGTCAAGCCAGAGAGGTACACTTCTCTGCCTTCCACACTGCTCCTGACCCAGCTTCAACAAGCCTGTGCTTGTCCTGGGAATTCCTTTAGTCTTCATGGGTCCCAGATCTTCAGGTCTGGGCCCCACAGGTCAGCAGAGAACAGAACAGACCCAGGAGGGACCCCCAGTGTACCCCAGACACGGTGAGTGAGTTGACTGGGTTGCCAGGGGAAGGAAGGTGGGCAGGAGTGGGCAGAGGTTTTTGCAAGGAGCAGTGGCTGGTCCAGGAGTGGTCGGGGCTGCTGCATGGGGCAGGGCACCTCCCTTACCCATCTGCCTGGGACCTGTGGTGTGCTGGGCTGTGGTGGAGCAAGTGGATGTGGTGGGGTGTGGGGTGCAGAGAGAAAGGGGTGAGCATGCTCCATTCTGCTGAGAAAGGTGGCAGCGTGCTGGCTGCAGTGGCTTCACCTAGAGCAGTTTGGGAGGAGGTATGGAGAGCATGGGCACCCAGAAGGGTTGGGTGGTGGGCTCTGCACCCTACCCTGAGCCAGCAGTGCCTGGGAAGATCCAGAGAGTCCACAGGCCCAGCAACTGGAGCTGTCAGGGCTGTACAACCTCGACTCTCCCCAGGCCCACCCCTACCCCTTCAGGAGGAACTCCCCTCACTTCCTGATCCCAGCTGCAGTGGAGAGGGGCCCCAGAGTCCTCAATAAGTTCTCTGCCCCTTTGGGGTCCCTTGCATCCCTGGGAGGGAGCAGGCACTCAAGGCCTTAGTTGTACCCATCCTCCTCCCAGCTCAGGTGTCCCTTCACCCCTCTGCATCTACTGAGCACATGGTGGGGGCACCTCCCCATCCTAGTGTGGAAGGAACTTCCCAGAAGGGAGTGTGAGTGTGTGTGAGTCCAGGCACCGAGGAGGCCGGCCCTGTGGGCCTTGTGAGGATGAGGGCTTTGATGGAGAGCCCAGGCTCCCTGGGGCCCAATCTGAGGGCCTACAACCCTCCTTGGGCTGCTGGGGGGTGGGGTGGTGGCTGTTTTGCACATGGGAGCTGCAGTGCCTTTGTGGTAGACAGTCCCTAGGCCTGGGATTTGGGTCTTGGGTGACCAGGGAGCCTAGTCAAAATACAACAGAGACCTCCAGGACAGGAGTCAAGTGTCCCAGGGAGGTACCTGGCAAGACAGAACCCCATGGAGTCACTGCAGAGCTGAGGGGAGACCTGGGACAAGTGCTGAGGTCCAGTTGGGAGGTGGGCAGGCAGTACCAGGCCTGCTGAGGCCTGTGCCCCCCAGGGCCCCTCAGCAGGTGTGTGGGTGGGGGCAGGATCTGGGCTCCTGCTAAGGCCTCAGCCTCGAAGGATGGACCCACTTTGAGTCACTCATGGCTGCTCACCTGTGGGTGAGGGTTGTCAGTGCCAGGTGCATGCAGGATCTCTGTGTCCTCAGGGAGGAGGAAAGCTGCCTGAGACGCCTCTTTCCAGGCCCTGGAGGCTCCCAGCACAGGGGCCCTGCTGCATGGAGAGCACTGGGGCCCTGCCTGCAGTGCCCCCCTCTGCAAAGAAAGTCCCACCCGCCCTGGCCCTCGGGGACTGGGAGGAAGTCTGGCCAGAGATGGGAAGGAGACTGCTGGCCAGGCTGTGGCCTGATGCACTGTAGGATGGCGCTGGGCCATCCTTGGCTCCCAGCCCTGCAGGACCTTTGCTCAGACTTGGGGGTGGGGGCACTTGAGGCAGGAGAGCCCAGCTGCCACCCTGGAGAGACCACTACCCTGGGTCTGCACTGGAGTGGCAGGCCAGCTCTCCCCAGGACAGGCCATCCTGACACCCACTGAAGCCGTTGGGCATCTTCCTCCAGGCTCTTGGTGGAGATGGCTGACTGTCATGAGGAGCCCGTTTGTGCCCACACTGGCCCAACAGTCACCTCTCCCTCTCAACACCCTTGCTGACCTTCCAAGGCCTGCCGCCTCCCAGACCCCGAGCCTCAGGGGCACCCAGGTCCCTCTCCCAAACCTCATCCAGGATCCCTGGCCAGCCCTTACCTACACTTGTTCTAACATTTTGCTGTGGATGGGGTTCCCTGTGGATGAAGGCCCCTGCAAATCCCCAGGGCCTGGATCCCTGAAAGGCCAGCAACCCATTTCCACCACCAGGCCTGCTGAGCCCTGGTGGTGTCACCACCCAGCAGCCCCAACGGCCCCTGCAGCTCAGCACAGGCCACCAGCCAGTCCCTACTCCAACCTTGCAGCTTCCACAGAGACACACATGTGCTGGGGGTGGGGGGAAATGGGGCAGGGGCTCAAAGTGCTCAGGCGGGGACTATTGCAATTGAGGCTCTTATTTTACAACACTGGCTTACAGAGAAGTTGTAGAGACTGGGAGGAGTTCCCATGTAATCACCAACCCCCCTCCACATTCCCTATGGCATGCTCGTCAGTCAACACTGCCAGCTCCACAGCCCACACTTCCCTCTGATGCTTGAGTTTCCCTGTGACCTTTGCTGCCTCAGGTTCCCCCGTGAGGCACGTGGTCCTCACTTCCCCCCAGAGTCCCACCCCCGAGTCCCCCAGTGGCATGCATATCTTGGGTCGCTAGGACCCTTGGAGCCCTGTGTGAGATGCCCTTGGGTGTCCTGGTGGCTGGGTGTGTTATTGGAGCCCCTTCTGGGACTTGTGTTCTGGTGGCCTGGACTGAGGTCTAGGGGATCATGGCAGCAGGGGCAGGGCCCTTCTCCTCAAATCACAGCCAAGCCCTTGCTCTCAGCCTGGCATACCTGAGGGGGCCCACACAGGTTCCACTCTCCCCTCCTGGTGGGTGCCCTGGGCAGCCCCCTCTGAGGAATGGTGAGTTGGACTCCCCTCCTGGAACACGGGCTGCAAAAACTATTCAGAATGTCCTCATTTAGTTATTTAGTCAATCATTTGTATCAGTGGGGCTCATTTATTTCCTTGGTAATAATCTACTATAACCTCATCTATATGCTACCTGACTCACTTCGTCACTCTATCGCCCAAACTGACCCAGCTTCAGACACACATGGGAGCTCCTTCCTTGAGCTCCTGCCCCGGCAATGTGGGGGGAAGGGGCTCATGCTAGCACTTCCTTTTCTCCAGCACCACCGGTTGCTCCAGGTGCATTTCCTGAGGTGCTGGGACTGGTCCTCTGGATCGGTGTGTCAGGTCAGCAGGCAGCACCAGCTGAAAGTATAGTTGTGAGGTCCCCTGTGTGTGTCATTGGGACCAGGGCAGGAGTCTCACAGGGCAGGAGTCTCCCAGGCCAGAGCAGAGCAGTGCCAGCCCCTGACTGGGATGACTGCACCTTGACTTGCATGTGTGACACAGGCCCTGCACACACATGGATTAGCACATGGAAGTGCACTTGGTCCGAAGAGCCAGAGCCTCTGCCCCTGCCTGAAGGCTGCCTTGAGCTCCTCCATGGGGCTGAGGGGACAGAGACAGGAGGGTCACCCCCCCCTCCTGCTGCCCAGGATGGCTCCTCAGATGACCACTCTAGCCTACCAGTCTGCTGGTTTCTCCTCTTATCTGGTCTCTGTGGCCCTGAGTTGACCTGCATAAGCCCCCCAAGACAGAGCACCCTCCCTGACCCCCAGGGTAGGGTCTGATCATGCCAAGCTAGAGCTGGTCTCAGGACCCCCCCATCACATCTCACAGGTGTCGGGCGGGCATTGCCACCACAGGAGTTACTGAGCATGGCACAAAAGCTCTCCCCAGAGAACCAGTTAATACACCTGAAACACAAGTCAGGTCTGCCTGCACCCTGACTGAGCCACCTATGTCTTGGGAGAGAGAGGAGTGGGGGCTACTCTGCCAGACCCTTTCCGGGTTCCTGCAGGGGTGGTGGGGGCCTCAGCCTCCTGCGATATGTCAGGTCCTGGAGGAGAGTGGGGTTGGCACCAGAGGGAGAGCAGCGGGCCTCAGGCCTGAGGGGTCCTCCGTGAACCTTGCCTGAGGCTGAGTGAGGGAGAAGGTGGTCCCAAGGGCGGACCTGAGCTAGTCTGTACCTGTGTGTGCATGCATATGAGTGCATGTGCACATGTGAGTGTGCATGTCTCTGTACATATCAGTGTGTGCACATGCCTATAAGTGTGCGTACACTTGTATACGTGTCTAAGTTCTTTGTACACTTGTATGCACACGTCTGAGTGCATGTGTGTGAGGTAACTGCATGTGAATGCGTGTATTTGTGTGCACAAGAGTGTGCACGTATATCTGTGAGTGGGTGTACACCTGTAAATATGTGAGTGAATGTGAGTGTGCATCTGTTTGTATTGCATGAGTAGTTCTGAGATGGGCTGTGCACTCAGATGTGAGGAAGTGGGGTCACTTCCCCAGGAACCCTGGATACCCTCTCTTCCTCCCCACCTACAGCCTAGGGGAGAGGCCCAGCTGCATAAATAGGGCCCGTAGCCCTGCCTGTCTCTGCTTCTCCATCCCACACCTGCCCACACTGCCTCCTAGGCCTGTTCCAGGAGGGAAGGAGCCAGACACACCAGGCACCCAAGGATCTCCTTTCCCAAACCATCCAAGAGGAGGTACTGGCCTTGGCTACGGAGTAGGGAAGGTGGGTGTTGGGAGATGCTGCCCTGGAAACCTGGGGCCAGGGTTGTTTGGCTCTGCCCAAAGAGCTCCTTCTCTTGGGCACACGCCCACTCAGGTCAGCTGGTCTGGGATGTGGTGAGTAGCCCATGACTGTCTCTGAGTGTCACAGGTGTGCCTCACTGGACACATTTCCACCCTGGACAGATGCCTGGCCTCACCCACCCCCCAGCTGGGACTGCAAAGGACTGGAGGGAACCCATGAGAGGAAGGGCATGAAGGGGTGTGCAGGGTGTGGAGTGGGGGTCTGGGCTTGGTGAAGCACTGGGGGCTGGGCAAGCTGGAGCCCCTCCCCCCATGCTTCCTGGGGGCTGCGTGGTGTGGGGGCTGAGGGTACATGGGGCTGGCCTCTAATTTCCTGTTGGCCCCACAAAGTAGGATCACCCAGTTGACTCCCTGTGCCTCTCAGGGCCTAGGGTGGGGTCTCCAGAAGTGGAGGATGGGCAAGGCTTGGGAGCTAAGGGAGTATAGAAGGGGCTGGCTCTGCTCCAGGCCACGAGGACCTGGAGTCAGGTCTGAGGGCTGCAGGGATGAGAGAGAGTCAGCTGGAGCAAGGCAGCTGTTGTCTGTGTGGGCTCTGTCCTTTGCCCACCCAGGCCCCACTATCCATGTATGCACCCCACTGCTGGGTTAGGACTCATGCCCTAGTGTTCCTCCTGCCTCTGGGTGGAGCTCTATTCCTGTATTGTCATACATCCCTCCCTCCCCATCCTCCTGCTCCTCCTTGTCCCCTACCCAGGGTTGAACTTTGCTTTTTGTCCTCAGGTCCCACCAACCCCCACTCCCACATCCCCTCCCGCCCTCCTCCTCCCCACCTAGGTTGAGCTCTACTGTGGCCCACAGGTTCCCACCCCCCGCCCCTATGACCAACATGAGCTGGAGCTTCCTGACGCGGTTGCTGGAGGAGATCCACCACCACTCCACGTTTGTGGGCAAGGTGTGGCTCACGGTGCTGGTGGTCTTCCGTATCGTGCTCACTGCTGTGGGAGGCGAGTCCATCTACTCAGACGAGCAGACCAAGTTCACATGTAACACCAGGCAGCCAGGCTGCGACAACGTCTGCTACGATGCCTTTGCGCCCCTGTCCCACGTGCGTTTCTGGGTCTTCCAGATTGTGGTCATCTCCACGCCCTCAGTCATGTACCTCGGATATGCTGTGCACCGCCTAGCCCGCGCTGCGCAGCAGGAGCGCCGCCGCGCCCCTGGCCGCAGCCCCGGGTCCCGTGTGCCCCCCACGCCCCTGCCACTACCCCCGCCATCCCACCCGAGCTGGCCCCAGCCCATCGACCTGGGCGAGGAAGAGCCCATGCTGCGCTTGGGGGAGGAAGATGAGGAGCCGGGGGCAGCAGAGGGCCAGGGCGAGGAGAACGAGGTGGAGGATGAGAGCGTGGCCAAGGGTGCAGGCGGGGACGCCAAGGCGGCAGGGACCCCGGGCACCAACGGGCCACACGATGGGCGGCGGCGCATCCAGCGTGAGGGCCTGATGCGTGTGTACGTGGCCCAGCTGGTGGTGCGGGCCGCCTTCGAGGTGGCCTTCCTGGTGGGCCAGTACCTTCTGTATGGCTTTGAGGTGCCGCCCTTCTTCCCATGCAGCCGCCGGCCCTGCCCGCACGTGGTCGATTGCTTCGTGTCGCGGCCCACAGAGAAAACGGTCTTCCTGCTGGTCATGTACGTGGTCAGCTGCCTCTGCCTGCTGCTCAACCTCTGCGAGATGGCGCACCTGGGTCTGGGCAGTGCGCAAGACGCTGTAAGAGCCCGTCGCCCCCCGGCCGCTGCTCCCAGCCCGGTGCAACACCTGCCGCCCTGCCCACTCCTCGCTGCGCCCGCTGGCCTGGCCTGCCCGCCCGACTACAGCTTTGTGGTGCGCGCGGCAGAGCGCGCACACGCCCGCAACCCAGATCTGGCCAGCCTGGCGCAGCGGGCCCTGCAGGACCGGCATACGCTCGGGGACGGTAACCGCCCACCCTGCTCCAGCCTCCCAGCGCCCGTCCAGGGGCCCCCGAGGACCAGTGTGTCCGCATCCGGATCAGGCAGTGCTACGTCGGTGGGCACGGGAGGGGGCCAGGGCCGGCCGGGGACCAAACCCAAGGTGGACTCGGAGAAGGGCAGTGCTAGCAGCAGGGAGGGGAAGACCACTGTGTGGATATGAGGCCCCTCCCCCAATGCTTTCAGTTCTCCCTCCAGCCAGTCACCAGTGGGGACTTGGGGATAAGGTTGGGGACTGGACTCAGTGGAAGCAGAGAACCTCCTCCTCCTCCGCCCCGTCTCCCTCCCCCTTCCCCTCCCCCCTCCCCCTCGTCCTCCTTCTCCTCCTGGGCTGGCAGTCCTCCTCCTCGCAAGAGGTGGGAAGGGGAAGGGCACCATCTGCTCGGTATCACTGCCTCTTCCCACCCAAGCCTCCTCTGTGTCCTGGATAAGAGGGGAGAATGGGCCTGGCAACCAGGAAGGGTCTCCAGCTCTGATCCTAAAGCCCCCACGGGTGGGCTGGACTGTGGCTAGGGTACTGCCCCACCCCCTACCCCATCCAGAGGCACCTTGAACTGCTCTGGACTGGGTGCCCAGTCCTTCCCTCGGAGCCTCCCTGGAACGGGGCCAGAGCCTCAGGACAAGGGCTCTGGACAGAGTGCCGGGCTTCCTCTTTGCTCCCCTGCAGCAGCCCAGGTGTGATGTCCAGGGATGCCTGGTCTGGGCATTGGGGGTACAGTTGCTGTCCCTACTCCCTGTCCCTTTACCAGTACCCTGGCCCCCAGCCTATGTGCTGCTTCCTGCAGAGCCAGAAGCGATTCTGAGTCTTCTTCCTACATAGGGGAAACTGAGGCAGCCCTGGGCTATGCCTCCTCCTGCCTGGGTCCTCTAGGCCCCAGTGAATGAGCTGCTTGTTCTTCTCCTCAGAGAGAATGTGGGTCAGGCCTGCATCCTGCTTGGGGTCCCTGCCCAGACATCTGGGCTGAGGCCCTGGAAGGCTGGGGTGGACGTGGCCACACCCTTTGAACTTTGCAGCTGCCTGGCACGGGTCCTTCCTCTGGGACAGACTTAAAAGTTTTGCAAAGATGTCAGTCTACCTTGCTGCTGGGACCAACAGGGTGGTGGCCAGAGGGTGCAGCTTTGGTGCTGCTGGGGGAAGGGGCTCTGGGGCTCCTAATTCAAACACAGCCTCCCCAACAAAGAGTGTAAAATAAAAAACTAACTTTTGTTTACAACCATTGTGTGTGTGGTGCACATGTTTATATATGTGCATGTGACACATGTGCACACATGCTATGTTCAAGGAAATGTATGTATTTGTGTGGTGTGGCATCACCGGTCTCTAGGTACACAGCAAAGTTCCAGGCTCGCCCAGAGAGCAGCTCCTCAAAGATGCTTGGGTGCAGCTCCATGCCAGGCAGCAGGCTGAGCGGGCGCCTCCAAGCTTGCAGACAGTAAGAACAAAGAGCAGGCCAGGCCCTAATAGTCAGAGCCAAGGTCAGCCTGAGGCCCAGGAAACAGAGGGGCACTGCTGTCTCAGGCCCAGCATCGTCTGGGTGGCAGCCAGAGCCATCAGTGGTGGCTTTGGTGAGGGGCAAATGTGGGCAAGAGTGCCAGAGAGGAGGGAACAGGGGGTAGGAGAGGGAGGGGCTTAGACTTTGGGGACCCCAGCTGCCTCAAAGCCTCCCTCAGGTCTAGGGCAAGTCCTGACAACCTCTCCTGGCTGCAAACCCTCTCTTTGCTGTCCCATGGCCAAGCCCCAAGTCAGGGCTGAACCCCAGCCCTGGCCTCAGCCTGCCTCTGGTCAGATGTCAGTGGTAAGCTAAGTTCCTCTTCTGTCTGGGATCAGACTGGCTGAGCCCCTAGGTGAGCCCCTCCTTAGCAAGCCCTGTCCCCAGGGGAGCCCCACCCCTAGGAAAGCTGCACTTCCTGGGGAGACCTGCCCCACAGGAGCCCCACTCCCAGGATAGCCATGCCTCAGGAAGTTCCTGGATGGCAATGCCAATCGGGATCCAGAGCAGGGGCATACAGCTCACCTCTCCAAAAGAGGAAGGTCCACAAAACCAGCAGTCCTGGACTTGGGGCTGTGCTGCTAGCCATACCTGACCCCCACGGGTGTGGATGGGCACAGCAAGTGGCAGAGCTGGTAGTGATGGACACCTGCAAAGAATGAACTTTGTCCAAGGCCCCTCCATGCCCCAAGGTCAGCCTTCTGCAGCAGCCTCAGGACCTCAGGGAGATGGGTGGGCATCTGGGCGGGGAACAGTGGGACTTGGAGTACATAACAGCCATAGTAGCTGGAGAGGGCCAGCAAGAAAGGCAGGCATCCACTGCCAGCAGGGCCAGGAGACTGGCTTGTACCCTGAAGGTCAGTTTCCCACATCTGATGGTGAAAGGGTCCACAAGGAGTGGGAGGGGTGGGAGGTGGGGCATGGGCCCCTCAGCATGCATCTGAAAATGAGCTATGAAGTCCAGCAGATGAGAGAGGTGCTGGGCAGATTTGTGCTTGTGGAGAACATTCTGGAGTCAAACAGTCAAAGAGACATTGGTCTTTTCACAACTGCATGAGCCAATTCCTAGTAATAAATCTTTCTCTATGTATAACAAGTTGGTTTTGTTTCTCTGGAGAGCCTTATCAGCCAGAGTTGGTTAAAGGGCATCCCAGCTGAGAGGGAAGCTGCAAATGGAAGCTCTGTTCTGGAAGGTGTCTCTGT
The DNA here is from genome assembly GCF_022682495.2 of Desmodus rotundus. Classification (NCBI taxonomy): domain Eukaryota; kingdom Metazoa; phylum Chordata; class Mammalia; order Chiroptera; family Phyllostomidae; genus Desmodus; species Desmodus rotundus. The sequence continues at coordinate 58,503,025 of NC_071395.1, forward strand.
CAGCTCAGGCTGCATAACAGATACCACAGGCTGGGGGCTTAAACAGACATTTATTTCTCCCCATCCTTGAGGCTAAAAGTCCAGGACCCAGGTTGGGGCAGGGCTGGTTCTCCTGCGGCCTCTCTCCTTGGTGTGTGGACAGCTGTCTCCTCCCTGTGTCCTCACGTGAGGTCCCAGGCTGCGTGGGGCCTGCCCAGGTCCAAGCGGGGGCTAGGGCCAGCCCAGGGAGTGGCTGGGGCAGGATCACACATATGTTCTTCTCATCTCATTCTCATCTGTTTCCATGGCCCGAGCCAGCTCCCCGGTGGCTCAGGGAGACCGCAGAGGGCTGCAGGGAGGGGGTGCTCTGACACCCCCAGAACAGGACAACTTCCTTATCCTGCCTTTGGGAAGGGAGGAGGCCATGAGGAGAGAATAACAGGAAACCACCCCTGGCCCAGCAGTCTCTGGGAAGCAGGGTCTGATGCCCACACCCACCATTTTCCAGCTCTCAGCTCCCCACCCCTCCTGACGACTCCAGTCTGTGGTCTCAGAGGGAGGAGAGTGCACATTTGTGTCCAGCTGTTCCCTGGGAACCTCCCAAGGCCAGGCCCCAGCTTCCCCCAGAGCTGTGGCATGAGGAGCAGCAGTGAGGACTGAGAAGGGGCAGCAGTTGCATGGTGCTTACATGTCAGGGTCCCTAGTGTCAGGCTGGCCAGGCTGTTGTAGAGACCCAGGAAGGCTTCCTGGAGGAGGGGCCCTGGAGCAGTGCTGGCTGGCAGACTCCTGGATGATAGGAGGTGCTGTGTGTTCCATTCACTGAGGCAACCACTAGCCGCATGTGTCTCTGGGCACAAAAGCGTTGTTATGTGGGGAGGAACAGGAATGTTCATTTGACATCCTCTGAGTTGATTTGCATTTAAACAGCTTGGGAAGTGAAGCAGGCTGGGCTTTAGCTGGATTGGGAAGGTTCCAGGTGGCTCCAGGTTGCCTGCTGTCCATTCCTGTGGCAGGGCCAGCAGGAAGCTGGTTTCTCTGCTGGCTGGGGTACAGGCTGACGTGAGGTTGAAGGAATGTGCCCCCCACCATGTTGTCCTCAGGGGCTGGCAGGGAGGTGCTGGGTCACCTTTGGAATGCCCGGCCGGCTGACAGAGGAAGACCTCCTCCCAGAGGGCTGGCAGCCAGGGGAGTCACATACCAGGCCTGTCTGGTCACAGCCGGGAAGCTGTCTGGGTGGAGGACTGAGGGCCTGGGGGAACAAGGGACTTTGGAAGGCTGCTCCTGCCCCTCACCATGCAGTTGGTTCAGCTGGGAAATCAGGACTTGCGGGGTTTGGGGGAGCCGCATGAGCAGAGGACCAGCAAGAGGACAGACAGACATACAGGGCAAAATATTTACAATGAACAAATCTGTTGCCAGTGGAAATAGGGCCCTTTCATGAAGATGCAAGAAAAAAGCATTTCTGGGGAAGCACGCATAGGAAGTTGAGGTTTGGTGGTAAGATTTATCGGGGTCAAAGTAAACACAAAAGACTGTCCTGGGTTCAGCTCCATCTCGCTGAGGAAAGTCCAGCCTTGTCTTCATCAAGTCCGGAACAAAGGCCAGTGTCCAAAAGTTCTGTGCCATGCCAATGCTTAGTATAGTTAGCATAATCTGCGTTCCTGGCTGCACTCCGTTGCATTGTCATACCCAGGCTCACATTTGCAGCCTGCACTTGGACTCTATGCAGCTGCTAGACCCCATGGCTGCTACGGAGAGAGAACACAGAATGAATGGGGAGAGAACACAGAATGAATGGGGAGACTGCATGTTACCAAACGAGAGAGAGAGAGAGAGAGAGAGAGAGAGAGAGAGAGAGAGGAGAGCACGCGCAAGAGAGCAACTTGGATTATATTATCTCAGGCTGGGAAGAACCAGGTACCCTTTCAAAATAACCTGTCAACTTCCTAATCCTTCATGGGCTTCTGATGGGTCCTTTCCCTAACCAGTTCATTTCCTAGATCTTCCGGGGTTCTGCATCACTTATCCAATTTGATTTTTTTTTAAGATTTTATTTATTTATTTTTAGAGAGAGGGAAAGGGAGGGAGAGAAACAACAATGTGTGGTTGCCTCTTGCGTGCCCTCTACTGAGGATCTGGTCTGCAACCCAAGCATGTGCCCTGACTGGGAATAGAACCAGCAACACTTTGGTTTGTAGGGTGGCACTCAATCCACTGAGCCACACCAGAGAGGGCTCCAATTTGATTCTTTTTCCAGGCTATGCTCTGTTTCTTTTGGTCTTCATTTTAGTTCCTCCTGTGCAGTGCCTCAAACTGGAGGGACCTCCCCATGTGCCATCTTGACTTCTACTAGGCATGCGCCCAGCAGAGGAATTTCTCCCACTGTTTTATCCTTCCCTTGGTAATCCTGGCTGGTGACCTGTAATAATCCTTCCTACCTGCTTGGGGGATTAGGTCCTGAGGGCAGAGGATGCAGTAGTCCCCTGGGGAATATGTGAAGCTGTAGCTTCCTAATGAAGCAGGCTTATTGTCCAATTCAGCTCCCTAGCTGATTATGTGTAAAAAATGTCTGATTCCATTTGCTCTTTCTATTTATATCTAGCTACCAACACTAATAAACTAGGTGAAAGGTGGTACAGTTTATTTTATTACTCTTTCATAATTTCTGTAGGTTAAATATTTCAAATAGAAAGTTAGAGAAATACATCCATAGATGGTTAGAGCCACTTTGTTGGGAGTTGGCATCTAGGCCCAATTTTGAGATGGGGGCAAGTTGTGTGCTCTTGGGGGGTCTTCTGGGGGAGGACCAGGAGTGGGAGGACAGAGAGGGGATGGAGTAGACTTTGATGAGCCTGGAGGGGAGTGTGGGGCTGTGAGCTCTGTAGGGTAGAGTCCAGATGACAAGTGGGGACCTCATGGATGCAAGGGTGGGCTGTTGAGTGCTGGAATGGTGGGGGTCTAGGAAGATGTAGAGGTCAGGTTTCTACACACACTGTTTGAATATGAAACGTGCCAGGGAAGTGCCAAATGGGCTACAGGATCTGGAATTTGGGAGGAAGCGCCTGCACTGCAGGCACCACTTGGTGCCATTGTCTTGTGGACACCATGAAATCATGTAGCTGGATGAGGTGGTGAAGTTGAAGGGAGGTGGAGTGGCCCCCAAGGCTGCCCCTCATCTCACACTACAGGCGAGCACAGGGCCGCTTGAAGGGCTCTGACCAGTGGACTTGGATGGAAGTGACAGCGATTCATGGAGCCCAGGCAAGCCAGATGGTGGGGGAGGGTAGGAAGCAGATGGATACAGCACAGGAGGGGCTGCAGGCATTTGTGGCTGGTTTCCATCTGCAGTTTCCTTGTTGCAGTTTCCTGGGGAGACAGTGGGTTAAGGGACACCACACAGGCTCTCAGAGTTTCCCTGAGAGGGGAGCAAGCAACTGGGGATGAGAGGTTCAAACACTGTGTCAAAGACTGAATTGTGTACCCCATATCCACTTGTGGAATCCCTGAGCCCCAGCATGACTATATTTGGATATGGGCTTTTAGGAAGTGATTAAGGTTCAATGAGATGGTGTGGGTGGGGCCCTGATCCCATAGGACTGGTGTCCTTAAGAGAAAAAGTACCATCAGGAGTGAGAGAGGACTGTCTGCACACTTTGAAGACAGCCCCCATTAGAAACCTGCCTTGACTGCACCCTGGTCTTGCATGTCCAGCCTCCCTCCAGGGCTGTGAGAGAATGAATACTGTTGTTTGAGCTGCCCAGCTCATGGTGATTGTTATGCAGCCTGACCTGACTGAGACACTTAGGAAAACAGTATGATGATTTCCAGAAAAATTAAACATGGAATTACCATATAACCCAGCAATTCCACTTCAGGTATATACCTGTGATACTGTGATTTATAATAATATGTATTTGGTTTTGTACTGTTCCTGGTACAGAGCTCCTAAAATCCTTGGAATTTCTTGTAATGAGAACCTTAAAGGTGTCTTTTGTTATATTAATGGAGTGACTTTTGGGGCTGGTTGCCAAGAAAACCAACCAGTGATAAGAGGGTTGAAACTTTCAGTTCCACCTTCCGACCTCAGAGGGGAGAAGGGCTGGAGGTTGAATCTATCACTGACGGCCAGTGATTTAATCATTTGTGCTTGTGTGATGAAGTCACCACTAACACACCAAAAAGAGTGGGGTTTGGAGAGATTCTGGGTGGAGGTGCAGGGACAGGTGCAGGGTCAGAGAGCAGGGAAGCCCCTTTTCCTTTTCCCATGCCTGGCCCTGTGCATCTCTTCCATCTGGCTGTTCCTGAGTTATATTCTTTATAATAAGTCAGTGACCTAGTGAGTAAATGTTTTTCTGCACTCTGTGAGCCGCTCTAGCAAATTTATGGAACGTGAAGATAGGGTTGTGGGAACCTCCAGTCAGAAGCACAGGTCCTTCACCTGTGGGATCTATGTTATCTCTGGCTAGATAGGGTCACAATTGACTTAAATTGTAGGATACCTGGCCTGTGTCACAGAATTGCTTGATGTGTGCACCCCCGCCACCCCCACACTGGGTGATTAGAAGTGTAGTAAGTGAAAAGAGTATGAGAGTAAACTACACACAGGAGTGGGTTTCCTTACACAATGCCAAAAGCAGGCATTGAAGAGATATCCGCACACCGTGTCTATAGCAGCACATTCACAAAAGCCAAGGGGTGGAAGCAACCCAAGTGTCCATCAACGAGTGAGCAAATAAACAAAATGTAAGGGGATGTTATTCAGCCTAAAAAAGGAAGGAAATACCGACACGACATACCGTGGATGAGCCTAGAGGGCATCGTTGGCAGGGAATCAGCAATCACAAAAGGATAACACCGCGTTATTCCTCTCACATGAGTCCCCAGAGGAGTCAGGTTCACAGACACAAAGTGGAGTGGGGGTGTGTGTGCCAGGGGCTGAGGAGAGGATGGGGTTCCAGATTGATGGGTAGGATTTGGGAAGTTGATAAAGTGCTGGATGGTGGGGATGGCTGCACGACAGTGGGGTACGCATAAAGCCCCTGATCTGTGCACTTGACAAGCACTAAGACCACAGTAAGCAAGCAGAAACTCTGCTGTGAATACCCACTGGTAGGCCAGGGCAGGTGCGCCCAAAACCTGGCACAGGAACCAGCCCTGAGAATTGGCCGGGCGAGGGGCAGACCAAACCAGAGGCACCGCCCCTTCCACGCCCTCGCGCAGGTTACTCCCGCCACCAGGGGCCGCTACGGCGCGCGTCCGCGGCACTCACCCATCCTTCCCCCCGCCCCAGGCCGCTCTTTCCCGTCGCCTCACTTGTGCCCAAGATGGCAGCTGCGGCGCTGTTCCGGGGCGCGGCGCTGGGGTGTAGCAGCCCTGCCTGGCGGCTGCGCGCGCTCTCAAAGCACCTCCTGGCCTACAGCTCGGGCGGTCACGGAAGCGACCCCGCTAGCGGCGCGGCCTGGGCCTGCTTCCCGTTGGGCGAGCGCGCCCTAGTACGCGTGCGCGGGCCGGACTCGGCCCCCTTCCTTCTCGGGCTGCTAACCAATGACCTGCCGCTTCCGGGTCCTGAGGCCCGTGCGGCCTGTTCCCCGGCGCGTGCGGGCTACGCCCACTTCCTCAGTGTCCAGGGACGAACGCTGTATGACGTCATTCTCTACGGGTGAGAGCGGACTGTCAGAGAAGGCGACCCAGGGGAGGGGGCACCTATGGGGAAGGTGGGGAATCAGCGGGAGCGGGGCACCAAGGGAGGAGTGGGGTCCTGGAAGGAGGAGGTACCCAGGGGTAGGGCCTTCCGGGGGAGGGCACCCTAGGATGGGGTGGAGCACTTGGGCACGGCTTCCGTAGGCGGGCCGGAGGGGCAGTCAGGTACCCTCCAGCGAAGCGCGTCGGTGGTGGTGGGGACGGGATGGGGGGCAGCTGGTGCGCGCCGCTGCACCTGGCCTTGGTTCCCGTTCATTCTTGCCCTGGTCGGCCTGTCTTCACTGCACGGAGAAGGGAGCAACGACTGCAGGGAGCGGCTTCTGCGTGACCAGCTTGGGCTACGACTTCCTGATTTCTGCGGTTTTCCCCGCACTTCCCTGCCAAATCTCTCTGTGTCCAGTGATATCCGTGTTTGGCGTTGTACACCAGTCTGTGTTGACATTATCATGACTTACATGATGGTCACGGGGCCCGTCTCTAGTGCAATTCTGGGCCGTGTGTCGGAAGTCACGCGGGGTCTGTCCTCGCCCTGGGATCTCCCACGCCTCCTCCCGTGTGGAGGCGTCCACATCTTTCTCCCTGGACTCTCAAAGAGGAAGAGGAGCTCGCTCTTTAGTGGCTTGTTGAGAGGGGAATGCCTCAGGTGACTTGGACTCAACTCCACCTCTCCAAGTGGTATTATCTGATAGCTTGGTTGGAATAAAACTTCAGGTGGAAAGTTTCACTGAGAACTGTGAAGCCATGATCTGCCTCTCTTTGGTATTTCTGTTAAGAAGCCCCGTTCCTTTTTGTTTTGGAGCAATGAAAGCTCGTAGAGGCGCTTCATCTTATGATATTTTGGGTCTTCTTTCCTGTGGTGTTGCCGGAAGCTTGGTGGGTGCTGTGGCAGTGAAACGCTAAGGTATGGCCTTCAGGCAGTCACCGCCTGTTTTCCTATTTTAATGGACGCCGCCTCGCGGCCTTGTTTGGGTACTGCCTGGGGCTGCTGTGTCCTCCCGTCCTAGGGCAGATCGGTGACTAGATACCCGTGGCCCAGGCCCAAATTGTCTACTATCTGGCCCTCTACAGAAAACATTTGCAATCTCTGCTATGTTTCAGAGATGCTAAGGTCAGGAGCAGGTGGGTATAAAGGGGACTAAATAGTAATGGAAAAAATAACAATAAAAATTAAGTTTAAAAAAAAAAGCCAAAAAACCCAAAGAGATGCCATGATCTTTGTCACACATATCTTATTACATTCCTTTAGTTTCTTTCATTTCTTTATCTTAGAGCCTGCATTCTTTGATTATCTTGAGCCCTCTGTCAGTAATTTTTAGTAGCATCTCTTTTGGTCATTGCTGCTTTTAATTTACTGGTGTTGTAATGGTGGTGTTTTGATAGCCGAATTTCCTTGCCATGTCTGCAGTCTGCCTTTACATCTTTTTGCCTTTGTGTTCTTGTTACGAGTTTTTATTCTTATAAGTCGCCCTACAGTGTAAAGTAGTTTCTTAGTTTTTCTCTCTTCGTACTTGCCCTCTGGAAAGTCATTGCCTAGCTGCTGTGCCGGTAGGTCCTGTACTAGTGCATGCACTTGGCATCTCTTTCCAGACATTGCTTGTGCCCTGGTTTGACCTGGAGAAAAATTGGTTTTTCTCTCAGCTAATTCCTGAGAATGGGGTATCGTGCCACTTGCTGTTCAGTGTGTTAAGGAAATTGGGGGCCACTGTGATGTTGCCCCCGACCCTAGTTTCCTTTCTGAGATTCCAACACAAAAGTTCTGTGTGGGGAGGGGTTCCATCAGAGACACTGCAGAGATAGTGGCCTTGCTTCTCCTCAGCAGTGAGGAGAGGGAAGGGGTGAGAACACAACCTGCGCCCTCCCTACCCCTTGGATGGCTGCTCCCAGGCCTGGGTGGTTGCTGGGCGATGTCCACATTCATCTCCCAGTTCTCTTTTGTGGTGTGAGGCATTGGGGGCAGAGTCTACTGTCCTGACCTGCCTGACACTTCTTTTGTGGCCTAACCTTTCTGGTTAGTTCATGGAGTTAATTCACGGGTTCCTTCCCCACATCGTTGCTGTCTGCGGTTTACCTGTGTCTGATTTCTCTGGGGTTTCCTCTCTGGGAAGAGGGCAGCACTGGGTCTGATCGCCACCCTGAAGGCCAGCGTGCCTTCCTGCTTTCTCTGCATTAGCTCCCTGCCTGCTGTTTTCTCTGCATCCTCTCTGTGGAATTTTTCATTTCAGCCCTCATGCTTCTGATTCCCCATCCTTGAGTCATTTCTCAGAGTACTCTGTTCTTGTGTCCTGGATGCAGCACCTTCTCTTGGGTGCAGCTTTTTCCTTGTAAAGTAGACTTATGTCAGCCTTACAAACAAATAGCTAGTTATTTTACCAGCAAATGAACTTATCAGGGAATGTCAGAGGAATTGCAACTGGGAATGTTAAAGATTTTATTTTATTTTGTAGAGAAAGGTAAAGTGAGGGAGAAATAGAGGGTGAGAAACATTAGTCAGTTGCCTTCTGCATGCCCCCAACTGGGGACCTGGCTTGTAACCCAGGCACGTGCCCTGACTGGAAATTGAACCTATGACTTCTTGGCTCACTGGCTGGCACTCAGTCCACTGAGCTACACCAGCCAGGGCAGGAGGGCTTGTTTTGAGCAGAGATTCATTGGAGGAGAGTGGGAGTTCAGGGTTGGTGGCAGGTAGCTTCTCATTTGCAGGGTTGTTGCTGGGCAGAGAGAAAAATCTTTTTTCCTTCTAGAAGTAAGTTTCTTCCTGCTGGAGTTTGCAAGGGTAGTAAGCAAAGTGTGTGAGAGCTCCACCTTCAGGGCTTCCCAACCCGATTTTAACGAGGCTTTTCTTTATTCACTTTCACACTTTTAGAGCAGTTTCCTCAAAATTGAGGGGAAGGTACAGAGATTTCCCATAACATACATCGTAATGGGAAATCCCTACTATCAGCACCCCCCACCAGAGTGGTGCATTAGTTACAACCGATGAACCTCCATGGACACATCATCATCCAGAGTCCATAGTTTACACTGGGTTCACTCTTGGTGGTTTGGACAAACGGATGACACTAGCCACCATTGCAGTATCCTACAGAGTAGCTTCACTGCCCTGAAAATTGTCTGTGCTCTGCCAGTTCATCCCTCCCCTCCCCGCAACCCCTGGCAGCCACTGATCTTTTTACTGCCTCCTTAGTTTTTGCCTTTTCCAGAATGTCAGATGATTGGATTGTGCAGTTGGTGGCCACCTCCAGTTGGTTCCTTCCACTTGTCAGTGCACATTTCAGTTCCTCCATGTCTTTTCATGGCTTGATAGCTGACTTCTTTTAGTGCTGGGTAATATTTTGTCATATGGTTGTAGCACAGTTATTTATCCATTCACCTACTGAGGTTTTGGCAATTATGAATAAAGCTGCTGTAAACATGCATGTGCAGGTTTTTTTATGGACATAGGTTTTCACCTCCTTTGAGTTAATATCAAGGAGTGCAGCTGCTTGTAAGAGTATGTTTAGTTTTGTAAGAAACCGCTAACTGTCTTCCAAAGTGGCTGCACCATTCTGCATTCCCACCAGCTCCTGTTGCCCCTGCATCCTCACCCATATTTGATGATGTCGGTGTTCCTGGTGTAGGCCATTCTCATGTGTGTAGTGGTAGCTTGTTACTTTTGATTTGCATTTCCCAGAGGACATGTGATGTGGAGCATCTTTTCATGGCTCATTTGTGTTCCGTGTACATCTTCTTTGCTGAGGTGTCTGTTAAGGTCTTTGGCCCTTTAAAAATTTTTTTTAAAAGATTTTATTTGTTTATTTTTAGAGAGAGGGGAAGGGGGAGAGGGAGAGAAACATCAATGTGTGGTTGCCTCTCACACGCCCCATACTGGGGACCTGGCCCGCAATCCAGGCATGTGCCCTGACTCCAGTGACCTTTTGGTTTGCTGGCAGGCACTCAGTCCACTGAGCTACACCAACCAGGGCTTGGCCCATTATTTAATCAGGTTGTTTCCTTTCTTCCTTCCTCCCTCCCTCCCTCCCTTTTAAAGATTCTATTACTTATTGTTAGGGAAGGGAAGGGAGAGAGAAAGAGAGGGAGAGAAACATCGATCAGTTGCTTTTTGCACACCCCCAACTGGGGACCTGGCCTGCAACCCAGGTATGTACTCTGACTGGGAATCGAATTGGTGACCTTTAGGTTTGTGGGATGATGTGCAACCAGCTGAGCCACACCAGTCAGGACAGGTTGTTTGTTTCTTATTGTTCGATTTTAACTGGCCTTTGTGTGTTTTGGATGACAGTCCTTTGTCAGAGGAGACTTTTAAAATCTTTTCTCCCATTCTATGGCCTGCCTCCTGGTGGAGGTCTTCCTTATGTGCTGGCTTTTGAGGAGGTGCTCCTGTTCCGGCCCTGCTGCTCTGCCTTTGGTGTGACGCCCTCCTGTCTGTGTGTGTGGCAGCCTCTGGGGGCTGTTTTGCCTGGGCTGCTGTTGGGGTTCAGATGGCCCTCTACTCCCATTTCCAGTCATGCTGTCTCTACTGCTATGCAAGATTTAAAAAATAAAAATATACCTGCACAAGGTTAAAAAAAGGCTTATCATGGAAAGTGACTGACTGCTGCCTCCCTTCTTGCCCACATGGATCTACCCTCTCCAGAGGCAGCTCCTTTTAAAAAAACTTTTTGACATAATTATAGATTCACAGAAGGTGCAAAAAAAATGTACAGGGAGGTCCCATGCCCTGAACCCAGTTCCCCAAATGGCAACATCTTGCCTGCTGTGTCCAGGGAGATGGGCCACCCATGGAGAGATCAGTTTCCTCAGGTTTCATGTGCTCGAGCACGTACGAGTGCAGGTCTCTGCAATTTGACCACAAATGTGTACCCATGTGACCTCAAGACAGAGTTCCAACAGCAGCCCAGGCTTCCTTCTGTCCTCTGTAGGCCCCCTTTCCCTTGCTATCCCCTTAGCTCCTCAGCCCCTCAGCCCCTTGACTGTTCTTCCTCCATCTCTGGTTGTGGCATTTCAGGAATGTGCAAGTGGTCACTGCCCATGGCGCCCTTCAACTCCACGCAGCTGGTGTCAGTGGTCTGTAACCTTCCAGTGGTGTCCCTGCTGCTTTTGATTTGTGTTTGCATTGTGAGGAATGACACTGAACTTTTCCTGTGCTTATTTGCATCAGCCCCTCTGAACTCCTCTGTTTCTTCTGGCTGCTCTTGTTCTTGACATTCCGTGAGGATATTTAGAAGGTGAGGGGCCAGTCTGACTTGCTGTAGCAGCTGCCCTTCCCCACCCTCCCCACACTGCTATTCCATCCTTAGTGGGCCCACGGCCACTGGTTATGGGCGAGTGTGTGGACACAACATGGCATGTGTGTGGGGCGAGTCCACTGAGACCTGTCACACCAGTTGATGAGCTTTGGGGGAGGGTGTGAATACCAGCTGATGGCCTTTCTTTTTTGTCCCTGCTCCCAGCAGGTCTTATTCACTTCCCTGTATCAGCTGTCACCACTGTGGGACCTTGTTCAATACACATATGTAACCCAGACCCCAGCTGTATTGGGCATCTCTATGTAACCCCCCACCCCTACCCGGGTCTAACGCAGCACTAGCCTCACCTCTCTGCTTATCTATCTGAAGGAGCCTGCACTACATCACTGCACCTGGTCAGCACACCAGACTGTGGGGGACAATTGTATGCATGTGGGCTGCCTGGAGTGGGGGTTGGGGCAGTTCTGGGGCTTGACTTGGGCAGGTGGGTAAGTGGGCATGGCCTCACTACTCCAGAGCACGCCCCACTCCAGAAATTTGCGTGTGATCTCAGCCTTAGGACCCTGGCTTCTCGAGGCTTTTGAGGCTGGAGGAGGCAGCTCCTGTCCTCCGGGTGGGTTTTTCGGCACCTTTCTGCCTTACCTTGAGCACCAGACACCACTGGGGTCTCTAGGCTCATGGCCTGGGTGGGAAGGGCGCGGAGGGGTACTGTGGAGGCTGTGGGGACCCCAGTGTGCCCCACAGTGTGCAGTAGAATGGGAGAATTGGGGGAGCTGTGACCTGGCTCTGCATGCCCAGCCCTCACTGTGACGTCCAGCAGACCCCCGCTCCACCACATGCTACTATCCCTTCCTATAGGCTCCAGGAGCAGGCTGACCAAGTACCTGCTTTCCTCTTGGAGTGTGACAGTTCAGTGCTGGGCAAGCTCCAGGAGCACCTGGTGCTGCACAAGATTCGGCGGAAGGTTGCGGTGGAGCCACACCCTGAGTTGCGTGTTTGGGCAGTGCTGCCCTGTACCCCCGAGGTGGAGGCCAGTGGGGCTGTGCTGCTGCCCGAGCCCCAGGGTGCCACCATCCTCACCCGTGATCCCCGCACTGCCTGCATGGGCTGGCGGCTCCTTGCCCAGGATGAAGGCCCTGCCCTGCTGCCCAGGGCCCGTCTGGGGGACATCTGGGATTATCACCAGCACCGGTATCAGCAAGGTATGGGAGTGCAGGATTGGGGGTTCCCAGCAGGGACCAGTTAGGGATGGCAGGGGTGAAGTGGGAAGTGGAGGAGCCAGTGGAGAGTGTGGCTGTGGTTAGGCGAGGAATCCTCTTCTCCAGCAACTAGGATTGAGGGCCAGACAGCCGCCCACCAGGGCATAGGGAAGGGGGGTTACAGGCAGAGGATGAGGTGCTACAGAAGTGGGGTGGGGGGTGCCTGGTCTTTCTCGGCTGATCCCTGGCTCCAGAGGGCACCTCAGCCCTTATCGAGTCTCTCCCTTTCCACCCCTACAGGTGTTCCAGAGGGGGTCCATGACCTGCCCCCAGGAGTGGCCCTGCCTTTGGAGTCCAACCTGGCCTTCATGAATGGCATCAGCTTCACCAAAGGCTGCTACATTGGCCAGGAGCTGACAGCCCGCACACACCACATGGGCGTCGTCCGCAAACGCCTCTTCCCAGTGCAGCTTGTGGGCCCTCTCTCCTCGGGCGATATCGCCCCAGGTACCATGGTGCTCACTGAGTCTGGACAGGTCGCCGGCAAGTACAGGGCAGGCCAAGGGGATGTGGGGCTGGCCCTGCTGCACTTGGACAAGGTCAAGGGCCCTCTCCACATCAGAACTGCAGGGGGTGGCCAGGTGGCCCTGACCGCCTCTGTGCCGGCCTGGTGGCCCACAGCCACTAAGTAGCCCAGATGTCCCTGTGCTCCCACAGAGTGCCTCTGTCCCTTTGCACCCCTGCAAGTGGGCCCAGGAAGAGCTCACCCCCTGGGAAGGTCTCTGAGCATAAGTGGGGCTCCTGGGCTGCAGGTGTGACAGCTGTGCTTTTGTGCCAGGACTTTCCAGCCCACCACACTCCCCACAGAGGCCTTGGCCTCTGCTGGTGACTCTGAGCTGGGGGCGGCAGGAGTGAGCCCTGCAGCTGCCTTTGCTGAGCCAAGCCCCATCTTCCAGCAGGTCCCAGACAAGGTTCCAAACCATGTCTGTCTGGAGACCACTTGTCTGTCAGCCAAGGACAGGAGTGAGGACTTGCCTTGCGGGCCTTCCCCTGTCATCCACACTGCTCAGTCTGCCCCGGGGTGGGCCTGGCACTGAGGCATTGCAGCCTCAGGATGGCAAGGGGCAAATGGCTCTGGGAATTGTCTCCCATGCGGGCTTAGGGCTTGTCTCAGGGCAGGAATCGTGTGGCAGGTGCCGTGGTGGTGTCTGCGGATGGTGGCACATGCTGTCCACAAGCCCTGCAAAAAGTTCTCCAAGTGTACCTCTCCACTAAGTGGCTTGGGCAGGCCCTCGTCCTTCCAGAGCCTGCGTGCAAACAGGAGCTTCCGCTCGGTGGATTGCTGCTGATTTCTGATGTGGCCATGCCATTGTGGTAAGAGGATCCTTGTTTTCCCGTTTAAGCCACTGAAGTCCATCCTCCCACTGCAGTGTGAACATAGGTACGGGTGACTGACTGATGCTCCAGAGTGAAAATTAAAGCTTGACCCATGAGAGGCTCGTGTGGATTTCTGGTTTCATTTTGGTGGAAGGCACTGGGACTTGGTTTTGGACCAAGTAGTTGTGGTGAGAAGGTCTCCTTTGAACAGCCAAGCACACCAGATAAAATATTTTGGTTGGCTGGGCTGACAAGAAGGTCAGAGGATGGAGCTCTGTGGGCTCTGAGTTATGGTCTGAGGCCCTGGGTGAGGAGACAGCCAGGCCTGCCCTGGGAGGAGGGCCAAGTGGGGAAGGAGGCAGCTTAGTGCCCACAGATCCGAAGGATCCTGCTGAGAACTTGCAGCCAAGTGTAGTTTTGGAGTTGCCCCAAGAGGAAATGGGGGGGAGGGCAGTGCCAGAGTGGAAGGGGCCCTGCAGTGGCATTGGGGAAGGTGAGGGAGATGGGGGTGAGGGAGCTGAAGGAGGGCCCAGCCAGCCCTCCAGGGCAAGGCTCCCCCTCAGGCAGTGCTATGCCCCAATATTGAAAGCAGGTGGTTAGGCTGGGCTGGACCACCCTGGCACACACCTCCTAGTGTGAAGGAAATCAGGGCATGTCAACTTCTGGGCAGGAAGGGCATGGTCCCTACAACTTGTGAAGTAAGGACTTGGGACCCCTGTGCTGATGGCCAGAGCAGTCACCTGTCCTGGCTGTGCTGCTGGCACCCTTGTAGCATCTGTTTCTTTCAGTGAAAATTTAGCCACTGGCTGGTCTTTGCATGGATGCTGAGGCGTTGGCTCAGGAGTCTTCTTCCCTCATGTCTCGGTGACTGGAGCCTGGAGGCCAGCCTTGTAGGCCAGGCCTCCCCTCATGGGTGGATGTGCTCCCACAGCTGGAATCTGTGCTGTGCGCTGAAGATATCCAGGCTTCGCACTGGGGCAGCAGTGTTGGCCCATCAGAACCATTGGCAGGAGCCTGAGCTGTGAGGACAAGGAGATGAGGCTGGCCATGGATTCTTTAAAGCACAGGGGATTCTTGTAACTGTCTTCAGTGTTCTCCAGGTAACGGGGGCCTTTCAGTATTTGATTCAGACCCAAGTATGTGCTCTGTGTTCTTCCTTAGTGGTTTGTACAAGGAGGCTGCCACACAGACCGACCATACCAGCTTTCGCAGAAACTTGGCAGAAGGCTCAGCCTCCCTCCAGTGATTCTGGGCGAGCCATCCAGGGCCAGTTGGGTCAAGCCTCCAACTTCATGACCCTTGGTCTGTGAGAACTGGTATAGGTGCCTGGAAGGCTCTTTTCTTGTTTTGACATCTACTTTATTTTGTTTTATAAAATGGCTAAAGTTCTGAAAAATAGGTGGTCATAGTAAAAAAAAAAGAAAAGAAAAAAAGTAGCCCTGTGGATGGTATTGTTTCTAGGAACCTGGAGGTGTGGCTGTGAACCTTCCTGTGGAAACCCTCATCCAACTCAGGCCTTGGATAGAGAAGGTGCTAAGGAACCAATAACCTTCATTGCTGGTGAACGGAAGAACTCAGAAGCACGCATTTAACCTCCAAAGAAACAAGTTCAGAAAAGCAAATCTACAAAGTTTCAGTTGTGTAAATGACCAGACATATAGCATGAAAAAAATATATTTAATATATTTAAAGACATAAAACAAGGAACTTAATATTAGTAAGAAGCAAGGGACTGAAAAAGAGACTTTATAGAAATAAAATATTTTTAAAAGTCCATGGATATATTTTTTGAAGAATTGTAAACTGTTGGCTCTGAAAAAATGACCCTACAGTGAAGAGATGGTCCAAGAATGGCAGAGGAAGATAGAGAGGTGGCAGTGTGGATGAGGTGAAGAGATGGGCAGAGAGAGAAGGCCTATAATGTAGTGTGATCTAAGGTGGCAGGTGCCACAGAGAGGAGAGGATGTGGGGGTGGGACATTGTTCATCGAAGTGGTGTCTGAGCTTTCCAGAATTGGTGGAAGTCATTCTTAGACTTGGGAAGCCCAGTAGGTCTCCAGCAGTACGAATAAAAAGCTCTCCCTACTCATGTCTTACTAAAAGTGCAGAGTCCCAAAGGCAGGGATGATTTTAAATGTAGGTAGGAAGAAAAATCTGTGAACAAACTTGGTTTATCAAAAGAAGGAAAATGAGTATCTTCCATGTACTGAGAGAAAAATAACTACCAGCCCAGCAAAACTGCCATAAAAAAACAATGAAATCACAATTTGCAACAACATGGATGTACCTAGAGTGTATTATGCTCAATGAAGTAAGGCAGAGAAAGACAAATACCATATGATTTCACTTATATGTGGAATCTAAACAAAATAGGTGTACAAACAGAACAGAAACAGACTCAATTGATACAGAGGACAGACATGACTGGGGATGGGCATTGGGGGCTGGGTGAAAAAGATTAAGAAATACAAATTGGCAGTTACAATATAGTCATGGGGATGTTAAGTGCAGCACAGGGAATATAGTCAATAATATTGCAATAATTATGTATGGTGCCAGATGGGGACTGGATATATCGGGGAGCACTTAAAAAGTACATGATTGTCTAACTGCTATACTTGATACCTGAAACTAATAGGAAACAATATTGAATGTAAATGTAATTGTAGAATAAAATTTAAAAATATGTACAGTACTATAAAAAAAGAATGAGGCAAAGTAAGACATTTTTATCTGTGCTATTGTGGTTTGCACAGATGCATATTTCCCCTTTGCCCTTTTTCCTGGCACAGAGCTCCTAAAAGCCTTGGAATTTTCTGTGACAAGAGCCATAAAAAGGCATCTTGTTATTCCTAACAAGCCCTTGCCAGGCACCCCTGAGCTGATGTGAAGGAGGTGATTTTGGAAAGCCAGGAAAACCAACTATGTAATTACAGGGTTAAAGTTCCAGCCCCGCCACCCTCCCCAGGGGTGGATAGGTTGGTGGACACCTGGAGATGCAGGAAGGATGGTG
Organism: Desmodus rotundus; assembly: GCF_022682495.2. Classification (NCBI taxonomy): domain Eukaryota; kingdom Metazoa; phylum Chordata; class Mammalia; order Chiroptera; family Phyllostomidae; genus Desmodus; species Desmodus rotundus. Next base: position 58,519,538 of record NC_071395.1, read on the forward strand.
GGCTCAGAGAGCAGGGAAGGAGGTCCTTGCCCTTCCCCACACCTGGTCCTGTGCATCTCTCCTGAGGCTGTTCCTGAGTTACACTCTTTTGTAATAAACTGGTGACTTAGTAAATAAAATGTTTCTGAGTTCTGTAAACCTCTCTAGTAAATTATTGAATCTGAGGAGGGGGTCATGGGAACCTCTGAATTTGTAGCCAAGTTGGACAGAACATTGGTAGCCTGGGCAACTCATTGGGACTGGTGTTGACGTGGGGGCAGTTTGTGGGCTGAATCTTCGACTCTGTGGGGTCTGACACCAACTCAGGAACTGTGCCAGAATTGAATTGTTGGACATTGTCAGAGAATTGAATTGGTTGATGTAGGAAAAGACACCACATATTTGGTGTCAGAAAAAAACTCACAGATACCTGTCTCATTGTTATTTGGCAAATCAAGTCAACAAAAGTCAGTAAAGATAAGATGATAACAGAACCAACAAATTTGATCTAAAGTAGCTATCAATTGTTGCATTCAGTGATTGGAAAGCACATTCTTATCAAAAACACATGGATACAGCACAGGGAATATAATAAAACTGATGGCTGTGGTGTTGGGGGGATACTGGACTTATCAGGGGGATCACTTCATTAGTTATGTAAATATCTAATCACTGGGTGGTATACCTGAAACTAATATTGGAAAAAGTATTATTTAAACACATGCAATATGTATTAAAATTAAAGCTTCCATAAATTTAAAAGAATTGGTTTCATAGAGACCATATCATTTGACCACAATGACAAAAACCTACCTAAAAATCCTTCATGTACCTGAGCACAGGCTCAGAAGTCAGGTGGATTGAGGACTGAATCCAGGCTGCCCAAATGGCTACCTGTGTTACGACCTTAGAGAGTTTCTTTTTTTTTTAACTGAAGGAATTGGTTAATTAAATGAGTTTTGGGTGTGCAGTTGTATAATACATTGTCTGTATATTGTATTGTGTGTTCACCACTTATAGTCTAGTTTCCTTCCATCACCATTTAGTCCCCCTTTACCCTAGAAGACTTTCTTAACCCCCTGAGGCCTCAATTTCCTCCTCTGTAAAATCGATGTATTAATACCTAAATAACAAAGTTGTTGGGAGCCCTGACCAGTGTGACTCAGTGGGTTGGGCGTCATCCCAAAAAGTGAAAGGTCACTGGTTCCATTCTCTGTCAGGGCACGTGGCTGGGTTGCAGGTTTGGTCTGGTCTGGGCACATAAGAGAGATGATGGATCAGTGTTTCTCTCCTTTTCTTTCTTCCTCTCTTCTCCCCTCTCTAAAAATAAATAAAATACTTAAAAAATCGTTGAGTCTTCTGTGTACTTAGATGTATAAAATCCTTAGCATAGTGCATAATAAATATACATAGTCAACATATAACAAATACACAATAGTCATTAATATTGTTAATAATTATTAAGTATAATGACCAACAATTATTAATTATATGAGGTCTGTCCAGAAGGTATCCAGCCATGTAATATAAAAATTAGAGACATTTATTGAAGAAGATACAAGAAACATTGTACATAGGACAATGACACCTCAGTCCCTTTCAAAGCAGGTACCTTGGGACCTCACACAGTTCTCCCAAGCACCATCAGCTGCCCCCTTGTATTTTCATGAATATCATCAATGGTTTGAAATCTTTTCCCTTTCAAAGGTGATTTTAGTTTTGGGAAAAGCCAGAAGTAGCAGGGCACTAAATCTGGGCTATAGGGGGGGGTTGGCACCTGGATGATTTCACTCAGGTGTGGAATCTAATGATTTGAGGTTTTGCCAAGAAACTGCATGAGACGTGATGCATGAGTGGCCACGTTGTCAGGATGAAGCTGCCCATCACCAGTTGCCCATAGCTGTGGCCTCTGAATCATCTGAATAGTTTCTACGGAGGAATATTCGAGCTTAATGCAAAATTTGGTGCAGATTTGTTGTTCTACCTGCTCAATGATTTTGAATGCAATGGCCACACAGTACACACGCTCACTTAGTCGTGTCTTCTGCCCCCACTGACTAGTACAGTGAAGTCATCATTGTTCACGCATGTGCATTCAGTCTGCTCTCCTCTGCTGCCAGGTTACATGCATGGTGCACAAACTGTTCTTGTTATGTTTATAATGGCTGGATTTTTTCCAGACAGACCCCATGTAAGTGGGGAATTAGAAGTAATACTAAAGAGGTTTCTTCAGCAAAGGGCACTCTGTATTTTATACCCAGTCATGACTATAAAAAAAAGGATTTATTCTTGTAGAATAAAAATATAATGTGAACAAAGAAGAAAAATCTTTCATACACTTGAGAGTGAAGAGACTTGCTTCTAAATACCTCATGGGTCAAAAACAAATTATAAGCTACTTAGAGATGTAATGACAATGAAAATACAACAAAATTTGGTTGTGGATGTAAACTTAGGGGTAACTATAGCTTTAGTCATATTATTTAAAAAGACTGAAAATTAGTTTTGCCTCCAACTTAAGGAGTTAACAAAATAACAATACAGTCAACGAAAGAAAAAAAAAGGAAAAGAAAAAAAAGCCAGAGGAGCAACAAAACCAAATGTTTTGAGATCTATGACAGGTATGGGAAAGGGGCCCAGGGGCTGTAGGGAGGCGGCTGGGTTCTCACCCTCCCACATGGGGCCTTCCTGGTACCTCTCATCCTGCCTACTGCGTTCTCTCCACACCCCACTTCCTAGCCCTTGATCTTTCAGAAGTGCTTGCTCATTTAAAAATACATAGTTTATCCCATTTTCTTCCAGGTGTGTGCATTGTTCTCCACGTATTCGAGATTATACTGTGTGTGTTAGCTCACTGTTTCACGTCCTGTAGTTTTCCCCACGTACCATCAGTGCTTTCCCCTCTGTCCTCAGGAGGGACACACTTTTGATGGTGCCCACTACCTGGGTATCACTTCCACACGGCTCAGCTGGGCTGCCACGGACATTGGGTGGGTTTCCTTTGTTTTCTTCCCTCTTTTTAGCTCTGTCATGCTTTGATATAAGACCTCCAGCTAGGTCCTGTGGGATGGTTTCCTCTGGACTCGGCTCATAATTTGAGGGGTCTTGGTCAGCTGAAGGTATGAGCTGAAGGCTGGCCGCTAGCGGGTGGCATTTGGCCACGTGTGTTGTGTTCTTTACTTGGCTCTGGTGCAAGGAGCGTTTATAAATAGGATTGAGAAAAATTATGAAGTGGGAAGGCTGAAAATGGGTGGGCTGGAAACCCCATTTTCAGAGGCTGGTATGGAGAGCTGAGTGGAGGCGGGGCGTGGGCAGGGAGCTCCATGTGTGGAGTCCAGAGTCTTCTCTGGAAGCCCTCCCTGTGGTGCTTGCTTAGGCCAGCTTTCTTCAACATTTTATTCTGAAAACGTAACACGGAGACAGGGAGAGTTCTGCAGTGAACACCCCGTGGACGATAGCTGATTCACGCAGAGCTGCTGTTGCTGTGCTGGCTCCTTCTGGCGTCAGTGCTCCTATCCTCCAGCCCTCCTTGGCCCTTCTTGTTTTTTGATGCATTTCCAACCAAGCCCCTGGAGACATGGGCCTCCTCACATGCTCCCGTCAGCATCATTTGATTCTCTCTATCCTCTTGGAAGTAAATTCCCATGCAATGAAATGCAGAAATCTTGCTGTTTGATGGATTCTGAGAAATGCATGCAACTGCGTAGCCCAGATCCCCGGAAGATCTGGAACATTGCCTCTCAGCCACGGCAGCTCTCTCCTGCCCCTCCCAGTTTGCCACCGTGCCCCAGCCACCACAAGGTGTGCTGCCCCTGCTCTGAAGCTTGGTGGGGTGCAGTCCCAGGACTGCGTCCTTGGCCGCTGTCTTCCCAGCAGAAGTGTTGGGCCTCCCTGGTGCTGCATGTCCCCACTGTGGTCCTTTACTGATGAGTGATGTTGTCGAAGGGTGGGCCACAGTTGGCTCTTCTCTCCAGGGGCCTGGATGTTCGAAGTTTGGCCTTTCGGAGGAAAGCGGCTCTCAGCATGCGAACGTTCTGAGTCACCCTTGTAGGGTGTCAGGCTGCTTGCCATCTTGGGACCCTCGAGAATGCCCCATCCAGTCAGCCCCCTGTAGCCCCAACCACAGCCCCTCAGGGCAACCTGGAGCGCAGTCTCTACTGGCCTCTGTGCCCCAGTGGCTGGCTCCCTTGCTGCAGCAAGCTCTGAGCAAACAGCTGTTCTCATTTGTGGTCTCCGTGTGTGTCCACCCTGGAAAGAGGACTTTGTGGGCGTGGACTTTCTTTGAGCTCAGGTCAACACCAAGGGGTGGACCTGCGACCACAGGTAGGAGGGAGCAGCCTGAGTCCTCCCACAGGGAATCTCCTACCAACAGCACATCCTTACAGCATTTGGTACTGTAAGTCTTTCTAATCTCCACGTGGGGACTTGGTGTCCACATTTCCAAAGCCTTGGGTGGGTGTGAGGCTGTGCTTGAAGGAGAGGGGGTGGCCCTGGAGGAGCCCCCTCCCCTCTCTGTGGTCTGAGCACCTGACCTACTCAAAGTCTGTAGATTCAGTTTCTTTTCAAATGAGATTGATACTGCTTGATCACTTTAGGGTTGGTAGGAAAAATGAATTTTTCCTTTCTTTCTTTTTTTAATACAAGGACTATTATTTTATTGTATTTTTCCCATTACCATTTAGTCCCTTTAAACCCCCCTCTCCCCCCCACAATCACCACACTGTTGTCCATGTCCATGAGTCCTTTTTCCATTTTGCTCAGTCCCTACCCTCTCCCTTCATAGCTGTCATTCTGTTCTCCGTCTATGAGTTTGTCTCTATTTTGCATATTAGTTCAGTTTGTTCATTAGATTCCACATGTGAGTGAAATCATATGGTATTTGTCTCTCTCTAATAGGCTTATTTCACTTAGCATAATGTTCTCCAGGTCCATCCATACTGTTGCAAAGGGTAATTTTTTTTCTTTTTTACAGCTGAGTAATATTCCCGTATATAAATGTGCCATAGTTGTTTTATCCACTCATCTACTGAGGGACACTTGGGCTGCTTCCATATCTTGGTGATTGTAAATAACTCTGCAGTGAACATAGGGGTGTTTATGTCCTTTTGAATTAGTGTTTCAGATTCCTTCAGATATAGTCCCACAAGTGGGATTGCTGAGTCCAAAGGCAGCTCCATTTTTAATTTTTGAGGTATTTCCATACTGCTTTCCATGGTGGCTGAACCAGTCTGCATTCCCACAAAAGGAATTCCCTTTGTCCACATCCTAGCCAGCACTTGTTCTTTGGAATTTTTTCTTTTTCCCCTGCACTTTCTATATTCTCTGATTCCCTTTCCTTGAATTTCCCATGGGCCTGGGCAAGCCCGTGGTTCTTATAGGGATAGGGAGGGAAGGCTTTTTTTCTACCCAATTATCTTGCTAACCTTTCATGTGCTCAGTGTAAGAACCTCCCCTTGTGCCACCTTGGCAAATGGAGGGGACTCCCCAGCATTCCCTGACTGTCTACAGTAACATTGTCATCCTTGTCATGATGGCTTTTGCAGAGAAGTTTAAAATTTTTACAAGGTCCAAATCATTAATGTTTCCTTTTATAGAAAATGCTTCCACTTTCTTCTTTTTCAAGATGGTCTAGCTGTTCCAAGGCCTGCACCTTTCCATATAAATTTTAGAATAAGCTTGTTTGTGTCAATTAGAAGCCTTGCTATTTTTTTCTCTTCCTTCCTTCCGTTAACGCAAAGAAAATACCTGCCAAAAAGGAGTCCTTATGGTTGGGCTCCAATTTATAACCAGAGTCTAGCAGTCATTGTCTACAGAGGTCCTTCACACAGGCTGAATTTCAGGGAAAGCCATAGACTACGCTGCCAAGCCTTCTGCACGGTACTCCTGCTGGCAGAGTTAGTCCTTATATAAGAACTCTGAGGACTGAAATTTGACCAATATTTGGACAGAGGCTGAAACTCTCCCTGTTCAATTGGAGCTGCACAGCTATATCCTTATTTGCATCTTCACTGACCAATCAGAGTGGCTCCATTCTGACCAATCAGAATGATGCTTTTTGGACCAATCAAACTGTGGGTATTTGGAGTCCTCATTTGCATAGAAATTGACCAATCAGGTATCAGGAACAGGCACAAGCCAGCCGCCCCCCCCCCCCCCCCCCCCCCCCCCCCCCGCAGGGCCAAGAGCACTTTCAGTTTTCAGGGAAGACTGTGTATTCCAAACACAGAGCTGTAACGTGGTCACTGCCTTGCCCAGGCTCACAGCCATGCTGTATGGTAATTGAGGTGTTCCACATCCCAGCTTGTGTCCATTTGTGGGCAGGGAAGCAGGGACTCAGTTCGTTCTGGGCTCAGGCTGCCAGCTGATACTTCACCATCCAAGCTGGCTCTGCCCTGGGCCCCCACCTAGGCTAGCCTTGCCTCCCCAATCCAGACTCACGCTACCCCCAGGCTGGGGAGGGGGCACAGCTGAGCAGGTTTCTGGGTGTCCTGTGCAGACTTCCTGGGAGGAGGGTCACTGATTGGGAGTGGGGCCAAGGTGGGATCCTGGGAAAGCAGCAGGTGGGTGTGGCCAGGGGTCTGGAGGCTGGCTACGATGTGTCTGTTGCACTCAGTGATGCCTGGTTGGGAGAGTGTTCCGGAAAGCGCCATTGTGAGGGGGTGCTCCTGTGGGACGGGAGGGAACATTTGGAATAGTAGTTAGCAGTTAGGGGCAGTGGTGCAGTGTTACGGTCGAGCATGGCCATTTAGTTTGCAAGGGGGAGTTTGGGAAGGGGCATGTGTTGGAGTACAGTGATGGGAGTTTGGGAGTGGGAGGGGTTACTTAAGTGGGGGCATGGGCATTAGGGGGAGACTGGGATTTGAGGGATGGGGTGGGATTTTGAGGGCCGTTGTGGGGGGTTTGGAGCAGCAGAGTCCCCAGATGGAGTCCAAGAGGGAAGCAGGTGTAGGGGCTTAGATCTCTCTATTCCCAGATGAGGGTCCCCTCAGAAGGCTTCAGTGTGGTCCAGCTGAGATGAGGAACAAGGTGAGTGGTCCCATGCTGGATGCAGGAGGAGGAAGTTCTAGCAATTGATGAAATACAGCAAATCAGTTTTAAAACTGGTAAAGTATACATGACATAAAAATGATAGCTTTTAACCACTTTTAAGTTAGGCTCCAGCCTCATAGGACATTTTGAAGTAAGAAACGTCCAAACCTGTACAGAATTTTTGAGTTTATTTGAGCAGAAGTGATGACAACTGCCTGGAAGCAAACTCTCAATGGACTGAGAAAATGCTCTGGAAAGTGGCAGTTTTGTAGTTTATTTTACAGATTAGAATCAAAGGAGAAGATGTAATGAGGGTTATGTGATCCATTGGTGGCAGATTAGGGAGACAGGAGAAAGCCCAGTAGGGGGATCTTTGGGATTGAATGAAGAGTGAAATGGAGAGACACATACTTCTTTGACATTGATGGGCACAGGACAGCTAACACTTGTGGCACAGAGAGATGGTGTGTGGGCAACAGAGTAACAAGATGGACTGGGCTTTGCTGCCAGTGCTTGGAAAAGATTCCTTGGACATTCCAAAGGTGTGCTGTGTGAGGTACAAAATGACAATAGACAGGGTCACTTAAGGTAAAGATTGACCTTTGTCAAGGAAGCTACAGGCCTAGGACATGACTACCTGCCATGACCCAATTTTTGTTAGGGATTTTTATGTTCAGGCCACCCTGTGTGGTCTCTGAGTTTGTAAGGCCCAGCATGCGGGTCTCCCCTGATCTTTCTGGTTTAGTATGTGGTCCCTTTTTTGTCCACAACATTCACATTGTTGTATAAACTTCACCACCAGCCATCTCCAGAACTTCACGGTCTGAGTCTCTGTCCCCATTAAATATAACTCCTACCTCTCCCAGCTCCTGACGCCCACCCTTCCACCTCTGTCTCTAGGAATTTAACAACTCTAGGGACCTCATTCTTTTAAATGGAATCATACAATATTTGTTCTTTGGTGTCTGTCAAGCTTATTTTACTCACTATAATGTTCTCAAGGTTTATCCATGTTGTAGTGTATGTCAGAATTTCCTTCCTATTTAAGACCAAATATTATTTCATCATGTGATGGACCACATTGTTTTCATTCATTCTCCATGGCTGTGTGGGTTGCTTTCTCTTTTTGGCTGTTGTGACTAATGCTGCTGTGGACTCTCGTGTGCAAATATGGGAATTCAGTCGTCAAAGAATCCCACACAGCATCTCATCGGACCCTCATCACCCCAATAGGAAAGGTGGAAATGATCAGCTCTCGGGGACCTGACATGGGTGCTGGTCTCTATCTGTTTGCAATGTGTGTAAGGGGCAGAGTTTAGAAAACTGCTTAGTGAGAGAAAGTGTAAACTCTTGCTCCTACAGCTCATGGTGGGTGGGCACATCCCACCATGAGGGAGTTGGGGGGCCTGTGGGTCTGTTGCTGGTTTGTTGGATTTAATTTAATCTGCTGCACATTCTGCCTGTGGGTCACCAACTTCTTTTCTCTCCAATGCCTCAAGTCCTTTGTCCACCCTCCTAAGGGGCCTTTATCTTTCTGTGGATTTTATAGGAGTTATTTGTGAATTCCAAACACTAGTTCATTGTTAGCTATGCACCTGCAAATATTTTCTCCCAGTTTGGACTTGTCTCTCATTTTCTTTCTTTCCTAATTAGTAACATGAACACATATGCAAATATAAAATACACTGATGAAGATAAGTTTATAGTCAAATACAGAATACTATAATACTATAATGTGGTATGCCAACCACTTAACTCTAGAGTAAAGGTTAAATGACAGAAGTATTAAAATAGCATGATAATTTATTAATGGGTACACAATATTGTGGGGGAGCTTTGCCTGCTGAGCCCTGCCCACCCCCTCCCACCCCCCCTGCCCATCCACCACGGATGAGAATAAGTCTACCAAGACATGATCTGCTTGGGGAGGAAAGGTATCTGATCTCTCAAAGGAGAAGGGCCAGGAGCCTTTTCCTCAATGGGCTTTTATTGGGTTTAATTTGCATAGGAATACAGGACATATATGTAAAGTTCAATCATTGTCAGGCAGTAATGATCAAACAATAGATAACTTTCAAAGAACTCTGAGGGCTTATTTAGAGTCAGGGTCAGGTAGCTAAAGGGCTATAAAACTTTGGGGAACAAACTCATTTCATGCTTGGATCCTTATCATTTAAATTGAGGGTTTTAGCAAAGTAGGTTTCACAGGATTTTATGCATTCTTTCTTAGGCCTGATCACCCTGGGGAATCCACCCGTTCCTGTCCAGGGCTGTACCCACCTCTGGCATTGTTTCAGGCTTAAGGCAGGCAGGGGAGGTAAGGCAGCCAAGAGATTAGGAGACTTATTGCAGACAGAATGAGGACTCAGGATATGTCAAAGCTGAGGGGTGAGGGTCTATCATTCCCTTTTTCTACAGTCCCCCAAGTCCTTCCCTGAGGGCCTCTTCATGACCATGCCTGTCTTAGGTCATCCCTCCCTTGAGGAATCTTACCCGTCATTGGCTAACCGGCCATGCACTGGGGGCCAAGCTGGGTGAAGTAAGGTGGGCAGAGGTGGTGCTTCTGCCAGGGAGATAAGCTTTGTCTCCGTAGTGGCTTAGGGTCCCAAGGTCTCTCACTCAGCCTTAGCCATGGGAGGTTACAGCTTCTGAAACCAGGCAGGGTGGTTCCCAACACAATATAAAAAGACGTAAATTGTGACATTAAAAAAAAAAATGTGCTGGGAGAGTAAAGGGAAGAGACTTTGTATGTGAATGAAGTCAAGTTGTTATCAGCTTAAAGTAGACTTTTATCTTTGAGATGTTTTATGTAAGCCTCATGGTAAGCACAAAGCAAAACCCTACAGTAAATTCACAAAAGATAATGAAGGGAATCAAAGCATACCGTCAGGATGGGCGGGGTAGGACAAAATGGCAGCCAAGCTACAACCCAGAAGAGACAGCTGACGTCAAACCGGGGAATCACCAATGATGGATTGCCGCTTTGTTCAAGGAGACCAATCCCTAGCCCCCACGAAGAGAACCAACCAGAATTTGGTGCATAAAACCCCTGCCATATTCTCTGCTTGGGTGCGCGACTTCCCCAGCCCAGCTCTGCAGACCGGGAAACCTCACCTGGGTGCGCAAACCCCAATAAAGCTCTGTACTGCCTAATTTTGTGGCTGATTGGCATTTCTTCCTCGGCAGAGCCTAACAAAACCTTTCACATACATTATGGAAAAGTCATCATTTCACAAAGGAAGAGCAAAAGAGGAGGAAAAGAGCTCCCAAAACAGCCAGAAAACAGTAAGATGGCATTAGTAAGTCCTTACCAATGATAACCGCTTTAATTGTAAATGAATTGAGTTCTACAATCAAAGGAATAGAGTGGCTGAATGTATTATAAAAACAAGACCCAACAGTATGTATTATAAAAACAAGACCCTATAACACACTCACTCCACCTATAAGGACAGAGACAGAAGAAAAATGAAGGATGGAAGAAGAATATTCCATGCAAATGGAAATCAACAGAGAGCAGGGGTAGCTATACTTGTGTCAGGCAAAATAGTCTTTAAACCAAAGAGCTGTACCAAAAGACTAAGAGGATCATTATATAATATGAAGGAGTCAGTTTATTAAGAGACTATAGCAATTGTAAATACATACGTATACACCCGACATTGGAGTACCTACATATAGTAAGCAAATACTAACAGATCCGAAAGGAAAAACAAACACGTACAATAATAATGGGTGGCTTAACACCCAACTGTGTAGCAGTGGAAGATCATCCAGCCAGAAACCCAATGGGGAAATGCGGGAGTGAAACCAGATTGTAGGCCAGATGGACCTAACAGACCTACACAGAACAGTCTCACTTTCTTTAATACTGTCTTTTAGAACAGAAGTTTTAAATTTCAACACAGTTAACTTTTATAAGTTTTTTTTCTTAAGGTACATTCTTGCTTAAAAAAATCTTCCCTATTCTGAAGTCGTGGAGCTCTTGTCCTGCACTAACTCCTAAAATTTCTTGGTTGAACTGTTAAAAAAGGTTTTGTTTATTTAATTTTAGAGAGAGGGGAAGGGAGGGAGAAACAGAGGGAGAGAAACATTGATGTGTGGAAGAAACATTGATGTGAGGAAGAAACATTGATTGGTTGCCTCTCACAGCCTCCAACCAGGGACCTGACCTGCAACCCAGGCATGTGCTCTGACAGGGAATCCAACCGGTGAACTTTTGGTTTGCAGGACAATGCCCAACCCACTGGGCCACACCAATCAGGGTAGAGCTTTTCATACATAGGTTTTATTCTACCTGAGACTGATGGAGAAATATGGTGTGAGGTAGGGGATAATGCTGATTGTTAACTGGTTGTTTCAGTTCTACTCACTAAACAATCCATGTTTCCCTACAGACACACAATGACAGGTAGCCCACTCACTTGTCACGCCTGTTTCTGGACTCTGCATTCCACTGTACATGGCCTGTCTGAACCTCCCTGTGTTGGCACCACATTTTCTTGATCACTACCTCCCAATCTTAGGAACTGCTATGGCTCTATAACAAGCCAAGGCCTTGAGATAACATCTTGGTTATTCCTGACACTTTGCAAATGTGTGTGAATTTCAGAGCCAGCTTGTTTCTAATCTGTTCACATGCACACTTGTGCATATACATAATGATATTTTGATCAGCACTGGGTTGAATTTGTAATTGGGAGAATGGCCATCCTAGTGTTACTGAATTTTCAAATCCATGAACTTCATGTATCTATCCACTTATTTAATCTGACTTTAATGTCTTTCACAATAGGTATATACTTTTCTACAGTGCTTATACATCATTTCATAAATTTATCCATATGTTCTGAAAAAAGAATCTTGATACTATTGCAAATTGCACCCTTGTGAAATTGTGTTTATCTAAATTTTTTACAACTGTACAGAAAAAATTGTGAATTGTAAATGATTCTTTTTAAAATATATTTTATTGATTATGCTATTATACTTATCCCATTTTTCTCCCTGTGCCCTCCTCCACCTGGTAGCCCCCATTTCCTCTAGCAATCCCCCCCTTAGTTCATGTCCATGGGCCATGCATGTAAGTTCTTTAGCTACTCCATTTCCTATACTGTTTTAAATATCCCCTTGTCTATTTTCTGCCTACCAATTTGTACTTCTTAATCCCTGCACCTTTCCCCTCTCATTGTCCCTCTTCTCTCTCCCAGTTGATAACCTTCCAAATAGTCTCCATATCTATGATTCTATTCCCGTTCTAGTTGTTTGCTTAGTTTTTTTTGTTTTTGTTTTTTAGATTCAATTGTCGATAGTTATGAGTTTGTTGTCATTTTAATGTTCATAGTTTTGATCTTCTTTTTGCTAAATAAGTCCCTTTGACATTTCATGTAATAATGGCTTGGTGATGATGAACTACTTTAGTTTTACCTTTTCTGGGAAGCACTTTATCTGCCCTTCCATTTTAAATGATAGCTTTGCTAGATAGAGTAACCTAGGTTGTAGGTCCTTGCTTTTCATCACTTTGAATACTTCTTGCCTGTCCCTTCTAGCCTGCAAAGTGTCTTTTGAGAAATCAGCTGACAGTCTTATGGGAACTCCTTTGTAGGTATCTCTCTCCTTTTCTCTTGCTGCTTTTAAGATTCTCTCTTTATCTTTAACCTTTGGCATTCTAATTATGATTTGTGTTGGTATGTTCCTGTTTGGGTCCCACTTGTGTGGGACTCTCTGTGCTTCCTGTACTTGTATGTCTATTTCCTTTGCCAAATTATGGAAGTTTTCTTTCATTATTTTTTTCAAATAAGTTTTCAATTTCTTGCTCTTCCTCTTCTCTTTCTGGCACCCCTATAATTTGAATGTTGGCATGTTTGAACTTATCTCAGAGGCTCCTTAGCATATCTTTGGGTTTTTTTAAATTCTTTTTTCTTCTTACTGTTCTGATTGAGTTTTTTTTCCTACCTTATGTTCCAAATCATGATTTGATTCTCGGCTTCATCCACTCCACTGTTGGTTCCCTGTAAATTTTTCTTTTTAAAGATTTTATTTTTATTTATTTATTTATTTATTTATTTATAGGGGAAGAGAAGGAGAAAGAGAGGGAGAGAAACATCAATATGTTGTTTCCCCAAAATACCACCAGAGACATTGAGGGGAGGAACTGTCTAGCAGTGGCCAGGGGGGAGTGAGGTGGGGACAGTGGGAAGAGGGGATTGCAGGAACTATTATAAAAGACACATGGACAAAATTGGGGGGGATGGTGGGGGTGGGGGAGGGAGGTGGGTTCAGCCGGAGTGGGGGGAGGGAAGGGGAGAAAAGGCATACAACTGTAATTGAATAACAATAAAAAAAATATGTTGTTTCCCCTCACGTATCCCACACTGGGGACCTGGCCTGCAACCCAGGCATGTGCCCTGACTGGGAATTGAACTGGCAGCCCTTTGGGTCACAGGCCTGTGCTCAATCCACTGAGCTATACCAGCCAGGGCCCTGTACATTTTTATTTATTTCACTTAATGTAACCTTCATTTCTGCCTGGGTATTTTTTATGCTGTTGAGGTACCCAGTGAGTTCCTTGAGTATCCTAATAATCAGTGTTTTTATTCTGCATCTGATAGATGGCTTATCTCCACTTTGTTGAGTACTTTGGAGTTTTGTTCTGTTCTTTCATTTGGGTCATATTTCTTTGCCTCCTCATTTTGGCAGCCTCCCTGTGTTTGTTTCTATGTGTCAGGTAGAGTTGCTTTGATTCTCTTAGTAGTGTGGCTTTTCGTAGAAAAGCTCATGCACTGGAAATTGCATGGAGCAGAGCCATATGTAATCATGTGGGCAGGGCAACTGGTGTGAACCAGGTTGATGGACTCATGATATGGTGTTGCCGCTCTGTGGCTCTGTGTGGGGGAGGGCTTGAAAAAAGGACAGTGGGTGCTGCCTGGCCTCTGGAGATTTGTCTGTGAGGAAGTTGTTCCTCGACACTCACCCTAATGCCAGATACTTCATTTTCTCCCCGTATGCCACCAGTGCACTTCCTGCTGTTGCCCCTCACCTGGAGCCCAGAGGGGCAGAGTCTGTATAAGTCCTATGTCCGTTGTAGGCCCTTTAAGAGGAGACTCCTGAGAATCCTGCAGTTTCTTCCACTGCCCCAACCTCCACTGGTTTTCACAGCCAGAAGTTATGGGGATTTATCTTCCTGGCAACGGAACCCTGGGCTGGGTGGTTCAGTGTGGGGCTGGGATCCCTCATTCATGAGGTATCCCTCCCGATTTTTTTAAAAAGATTTTATTTATTTATTTTGAGAGAGGGGAAGAGAAGCATATATGTATGAGAGAAACATTGATTGGTTGACTCTTGCACACCCCCAAGTGGGGACCTGGCCCACAACCCAGGCATGTGCCCCAACCAGGAATCCAACCAGCGACCTTTTGGTTTGCAGGCTGGAACTCAGTCCACTGAGCCACACAAGCCAGGACCCCCTCCCAATTTTTATCCACCACATGTGAGTGTGGGACCACCCATTCCTTCTGTGTCTCTGTGCCTCTCCACACTTCTCCATACGTCTCCACATCTCTGTCCCTCCTACTCATCTGGATGAAAGTGACTTCTTTAATTCCTTGGTTGTTGGACTTCCATATGGTATTTTTGCTGTGGTTGTGCGAGGAAGTAGGCCATGTTTACCTATGCCTCCATCTTCTGTAAATGCTTCTTAATGATTCTTTTCTGTAGGTGGCTTGGGGCTTTTACTGTAGGTAATCACAGAATCTGAGATGAAGGGCAGTTCTGTTTCCCTCCTGCATTCCATGCAACTTCCCTTTTCCTTGTGCCTTCCCATGGTGGGTCTAGTTCAGTAGGGATGGTCTGTCTCACCCTGCTCTTGATCCTCAAGCTGATGCTCTTGATGCCAGTTCCCTACTTGGTCTAACAGTTTCTGTAGTTTTTTGGTAGATATACTTTCTCAGGTTGAGAAAGTTCCCATAAGTGGAAGTTCTATTTTACTGTCTTTTAAAAAAATCATGAGTAGTTGTTGAAATTTATTGATTTCTTTTTCTAAAAGATTTTATTTATTTATTTTTAGAGAGAGGGGAACGGAGGGAGAGAGGGAAGAAAACATCAATGTGTGGTCGCCTCTCATGTGCCTCCTACTGGGGACCTGGCCTGCAACCCAGGCATGTGCTCTGACTGTGAATTGAACCAGTGACCCTTTGGTTCACAGGCCAGCATTCAATCCACTGAGCCACACCAGCCAGGGCTGATTTCTTTTTTTAATTGATTTTTTTTAGAGAGAGAGGAAGGGACAGAGAGAAACATTGATTAATTGTTCCACTTACTTATACATTCATTGGTTGCCTCCTCTAGGTGCCCTGCCCAGGCATTGAACCCACAAGCCTGACATACAGGGACAATGCTCTAACCAACTGAACTACTCAGCCAGGGCAAAATTTACTGATTTCCTTGGGGTATGAATTGAAATGATGATTATGTTTTCCAAGAATTTCTGCACATTACCATGTTAAACATCTGTTGTAATAATATTGTTCACACATACTATTAAAAATAACCTATAAACTGGATCCATTCAAAGTATATAATCCAATATAATGAATTTTGGCACATGTCCTCTTATTTTTTTAAATCATGCTATACATTAGGTCCTCAGAAGTTTTTCATCTCATAACTGAAATTTTGTACCCTTTAACCAAATCTCCCCTTTTCCTCCATTCCCCCTCAGTCCCTGGAAGCCATCATTCCATTCTTGTACAGGTAAGTGATACTGTGCAGTGTTTGTCTTTCCCTGACTTATCTCACTCAGCATCATGCCCTCCGGGTCCATCCATGCTGTCACAAATGGCAGAGCTTCCTTTTTTTTTTTTAAATGGCTGAATAGTATTCCATTGTATATATGTGCCACATCTTTTTTATTTATTTATCAGTTGATGGACACTTAGGTGATTTCTATATCTTGGCTATTGTAAATAATGCTGTAATGAACATGGGGGTGCAGACACTTTTTCAAATTAGTGTTTTTGTAGCCTTTGGGTAAATAACTAGAAGTGGGATAGCTGGGTCCTAGGGCAGTTCTATTTTTAATTTTTTAAATTTTTTGATATATTTATTGATTATGCTATTACAGTTGTCCCATTTCCCCCCCTTCACTCAACTCCATCCTGCCCACCCCCGCCCTCCCACATTCCCCCCCTATAGTTCATGTCCATGGGTCATACTTATTAAGTTCTTTCCCTTCTACATTTCCTACACTATTCTTACCCTCTCCCTATTTTCCACCTATCGTTTATGCTATTTATTCTCTGTACCTTTCCCCCCTCCCAATCCCCTATTGATAACCCTCCATGTGATCTCCATTTCTGTGGTTCTGTTTCTGTTCTAGTTGTTTGCTTAGTTTTCTTTTGTTTTGGTTTTAGGTGTGGTTGTTAATAACTGTGAGTTTGCTGTCATTTTTACTGTTTATATTTTTTATCATCTTTTTCTTAGATAAGTCCCTTTAACATTTCATGTAACAATGGCTTGGTGATGATGAACTCCTTTAACTTGACCTTATCTGAGAAACACTTTATCTTCCCTTCCATTCTAAATGATAGCTTTGCTGGATACAGTAATCTTGGATGTAGGCCCTTGCCTTTCATGACTTGGAATACTTCTTGCCAGTCCCTTCTTGCCTGTAAGGTCTCTTTTGAGAAATCAGCTGACAGTATTATGAGAACTCCTTTGTAGGTAACTGTGTCCTTTTCTCTTGCTGCTTCTAAGATTCTCTCCTTCTGTTTCATCTTGGCTAATGTAATTATGATGTGCCTTGGTGTGTTCCTCCTTGAGTCCAGCTTCTTTGGGACTCTCTGAGGTTCCTGGACTTCCTGGAAGTCTATTTCCTTTGCCAGACTGGGGAAGTTCTCCTTCATTATTTGTTCAAATAAGTTTTCAATTTTTTGTTCTTCCTCTTCTCCTTCTGGCACCCCTATGATTCGGATGTTGGAACGTTTCAAGATGTCCTGCAGGTTCCTAAGCCTCTCCTCACTTTTCCGAATTCTTGTTTCTTCATTCTTTTCTGGTTGGATGTTTCTTTCTTCCTTCTGGTCCACACCGTTGATTTGAGTCCCAGTTTCCTTCTCATCACTATTGGTTCCCTGTACATTTTCCTTTGTTTCTCTTAGCATAGGCTTCATTTTTTCATCTAGTTTTTGACCAAATTCAACCAATTCTGTGAGCGTCTTAATAACCAGTGTTTTGAACTGTGCATCCGATAGGTTGGCTATCTCTTCCTCGCTTAGTTGTATTTTTTCTGGAGCTTTGAAGTGTTCTGTCATTTGGGCCTTTTTTTTTTTTTTTTTTTTGTCTTGGCGCGTCTGTTACTTAAGGGGGCGGACCCATAGGTGTTCACGGGGGCGGGTCGCTGCACTGTGAAGCTGTACGTGGGGGAGGGGCCGAGAGGGAGCAATGGCGCTTGCTCCACTCTCCACCAGTTTTCAGTCACTCCCTCCACTACCCACAATCAAACTGGGCCCCTCTGGTGCTGGTTCCTGAGTGGGTGGGCCTGTGCACACTCTAGGCCCCTGTGGGTCTCTCCAACGACCTCTCCTATGAGGCTGGGAGTTTCTCCTGCTGCCGCCCCAACCCACATGGTGTTTTCAATCAGAGGTTTGGGGCTTTATTTCCCTGTGCTGGAGCCCTGGGTCATGCGGTCTGCTTCGCTCCCCGCCGTTCGTCCAGGTTTATCTATGCACGAATGTGGGACCCCGGGGTGCTACCCGCTGCTCTGCCTGCACCGCTCTCCGCCGCTCTGAGTCCGGCCCTCTGGGTTTATCTGAATGAATGTGGGGCTGCAGGGTCTGCTAGTGCTCGGACTGCCTGCGCCGTTCATCCCACACTCCGCCAGTCTCGGTCCCGCCACTGCCACTCGAGTCCTCTCCACCCCGGTGCCCGTCTCCGCCCCTCCTACCGGTCTGGATAAATGTTTCTTTTTTATCTACTTGGTGTTGGACTTCCTTGCCGTTGGATTTTCTGTCAGTTCTGGTTGTGCGAGGAGGCGCAGTGTGTCTACCTACACCGCCATCTTGGTTCTCAATAATCTATTTTTAATTTTTAAGGGATCTCCATACTGCTTTCCACAGTGGTTGCACTCATTTACATTCCCACCAACAGTTTACGAGAGTTCCCTTTTCTTCACATCCTTGCCAGCATTTATTATTTCTTGCCTTTTTGATGATAGTCATTCTAACAGTCACGAGGTGGTTACCTCATGGTTTTGCATTTCCCTGATGAGTAGTTCAGGTACCTGTTGGCCATTCGTATATTTTCTTTCAGGAACAGACTCATAGATACAGAGAACAGACTGACAGTTACCAGATGGGTGAGGGTTGGGAAGATGGGTGGAAAAGGTGAGGGATTGAGAAGTACAGATTGGTAGTTACAAAATGGTCATGAGAATGTAAAGTACAGCATAGGGAATATAATCAATAATATTGTAATAATTGTGTTGGTGCCAGGGGGTACTAATCTGGGGAATAACTTGATTAGTTATATAAATGTCTAATCACTATGTTGTACACCTGAAATGAATATAATGTTGTTTGCTAACTGTAATAAAAATATTAACAAAATAAACATCTCTTTGGGTCCTTTGCCTATTTTTAATCCACCTGATGTTTTTGGTGTTGAATTGTAAGAGTTCTTTATAAATTTTGGATATTAACCCCTTATCAGGTGTACCATTGGCAAATATCTTCTTCCATTCAGTAGATTGTCTTTTCATTTTGTTGATGGTTTATTTAGCTGAGCAAAAACTTTTTAGTTTGATGTAGTCCCACTTGTTTATTTTTTCTTGTTCAAAGAGATATATGAGAAAAAAATATTACTAAGAGCCACATCAGAGTGTTTACTGCCTGTGTGTTCTTTGAGGATGTTTATGGTTACATCTTACATTTAAGAGTTTAATCCATTCTGAGTCATTGTGTGTGATGTCAGAAGGTGTTTAGTGTCATTCTTTGGCGTGTCTCTGTCTAGTTGCCCAGTGCTGCTTGCTGTGGATCCTCTTCTTCCCCTTGTGTGTCTGTGTCCTTCTTACAGCTGCTGATCACAGTAAGTGCTTGTCTCCAGGCTCTCGACTCTGTCCCATTAATCTGGGCATCAGTTTTTAGGTCAGTTGTATACTGCTTGCATGACTGTAGGCTTGGGATATAGTTTGAATCCCTTTATCTCTTCAGTCTGTGCAGCCTTCAATTCCTAAGGCAACTGCACTGCCTGCTTTTTCTCTTGGTCACTCTAGACACCAGTTTGTGAGGGAACCGACACATGGTTTTATTTATCCTCTCTGGTGCCAGTTGATTTTTGTTTCCTTAACTTCTGTTATTCTTATTATTTCATTCCTTAGATGTTCTTTGAGTTGGTTCCATGTTTCTCTAGCTTCTGAAAGCAGATGAATAGTGTTTATTTTGGCCTTTCCTCTCAGCTGCTGACATGGCTTCTCTCTCTGCTGGACCCATGGGTATGACCACAGTATTTTTTTTGTTACATTTTAGTTTTAAGTATTTTTAAATTTCCATTGTGATTTTTTTTCTCTTTAGCCCTTTAGTTATTCAGAGGTGATGTCTAAATGAATGGAACTTCTTGTTTTATTTGTGAGGAGTTTTAACACTGTCAGAGATATGAGGCTTGCTATGCTGCTCCTCTGAACTTCGTTATTATTTCCCACAAAGCCAATTTTGTTTACTGGTAATAGAGCTGCACTAGCTTTTTTTGGTTAATAGTGCTATTTCTGTGTTTTCCTGTTCTTTTTCTTTGAACTTTTTTATATGCCTATGTTTTAGGTGTGTCTCTAATAAAAAGCATTATTTAGATTTTTGGTTTTTTAATCCTCAAATCTTTTTTGTTTAGCTGGACTAAATGCACATGTATGTGCATGCCAACATATGGACACAGCCCTGAGAGCATTGCCACCACTTGCACCAACAGCTGTTAGCTTGTGAACTGTGAGTCTTGAAGTCTATGGCTCAAAGCCGCTGCATTCTTTCTTTTTTAAAGAGGACCGTTCAGATTTATGTCCTGTGCAAGTCAGGAGTTCCTTTGGAGATTTTAGCCTCACAATTATTTTAACTCCTAAAAACTTTTATGGACTCCAGAAAGCTTTAGTTCATGTGCAATAAATCTATCAATATCGAAACTGAGGAAAATTTTAAATGTCTGTCAATTTATTTGAAGTAGTAAGCCCATTATATGTGAATATAAATAACATTTTTAATGGAGAAAAACCCCTGTATTTTTCAAAACCAACAAAAAAAGTGTGGGGAGGAGAGTGGTGTTTGTTACAGTGTACAGATCACTGACACCCAGCTACACCAGACGGCCAGTTCTCTGCTCCAAGTTCGGCAGCCTTGGGACATGGCTCCACTTGTGACAATGGGTGTGAGAGAGGCAAATGGCACCTCAGCATCAGGAGAGAAACCACCAGCTTGTTTTTCAAAGGGCCTCAGAGCCTACCTTCTGGGGGCCCCACGTGGCCAGTCCAGGCCTGAGCCCTGCAGGGCACACTCCGAGCTACCGCTGTATTGTTACAGGCGTTCTTTGCAATGTGAGCCAATCTGCATGCTGTCTTCAACTGCTCTGAGTTGGGACCCAAAACACCAGTTTGGCTGCCTCTGGGTCCTCTTAGCACCCCAGCCTGGACAAATTCTCCAGGGTGCTGCTCCATGCCCACCAGTTCAGGCCCCTGTCCTCATGGGTGTCTGGACCGCTCTGCCCAGGGCTCCACTGACTGCAAGACCTTCCCTGTGGAGTCCCATGTTGAGGTCAAGCTCGCTGGCCTGGCTTTCCTCTTTAAAAATTTTTATCTTGTTATTTTATTAAAAGAATTTATTTATTTATTTTTGAGGGGAAGGGAGGGAGAAAGAGAGGGAGAGAAAAGTCAATGTGTGGTTGCCTCTCAAGCGCGCCCTACTGGGGACCTTATCCTTAACCCAGGCATTTGCCCTGACCTGGAATCAACTGGCGACCCTTTGGCTTACAGGCTGGTGCTCAATCCACTGAGCCACACCAGCCAGGGCTATCTTGTTATTTTTTTTTAACTGCAAATGGGATGTGTGTCCACTGACCACTTGGCACAGAAGCACAGGAAGTGAAAGGGCTGTGTCCTGTCTCCCACCCCGTGCTGCCGTCTCTACACCAACAGGCCTGTGCTCTATCCTTGTGTCCACGCACACATTGTTTTATCTGCCCTTTTCCAAGCTAAATTGGTTGGTGCCTGCTGTGTCCTGCAACTCACATCTCCACACTGGGTACCAGTGTCAGCTGGTTTTATGTGTCACCTGTACTGTGCCATGGGAGCCCAGATGTTTGCTGCTCTCCAGTAAATCTGGGAGTGTCTGTAAGGGTGTTTCTGGGTGCTGTTAGCATTGAATCGCTGTACTGTGTAAAGCCGATGCCCCTGCCCAAGGTAGGTGGGCTCGTCAAGCAGGTAGAGGGAAGACTGCCTGAGCTGAGGAATTGGTTGCCTTCTGTCCTTGGACTGGAAGTGGATGTTGGCCCTCCAGGGTCTCCAGTTTGCTGAGAAGATGCATATATTTGTGCCTTCTGTAGGTTCTGTCTCTCTGGACAACCTGAGTACTGGTGTCTCCTCATGTCAGTTGGAGGACCAGCCCATTCGTTCTGTGACTGCGCCCTGCCCTTGACATGTGTCCTGCAATTTGACTCTCTCCCTGGCGACTGAGTTTGTTGACAATTTTTTGCCTCCATCTGCCACCTTGAACACCCTTGTATCTGTATTGTTGTGTACATGTGTAAGAATTCCTACAAGTCACATGTGGGGCAGTGTCATTTCCAACATTTGTTTTAGGAGTTTGTTGAGCATCCGTTGTGACTTTTAATGTAGTCAAATTAATTATTTCTTTCTTAGGTTGGCTGCTGTTTTGTGTCTTGTTTAAGAAATCCTGGGCATTAACTAAGCTTACTATGGTAATCATTTTGCAATATATACATATATTAAATAATTATGTTGCATACCTAAAACTGATGTGGTGTTATATATCCATTATATCTCAATAAAAAGGAAATCCTTGCATAAAAATATTCTCAATTTTCTTCTAAAACTTTAAAAAAATTACATTTTATTGATTATGCTATTACAGTTGTCCCAATTTTTTTCTCCCCTTTATCTCCCTCCTCCCTGCATTACCCTCCTAATCTCCAGCATTACCCTGCCCCTTAGTTCATGTCCATGGGTCATACACATAAGTTTTTTGGCTTCTCCATTTCCTATACTATTCTTAACCTGCCCCCCCAGTCTATTTTGTGCCTACCTATTATGCTTCTTATTCTCTGTACTACCCCTCCATTTCCCCCCCTCCCCACTGATAACTCTCTATGTGATCTCCATTTATCTGATTCTGTTCCTGTGCTAGTTGTTTGCTTAGGTTTTGTTTTTGTTTTCTAGTTTCAGTTGTTGATAGTTGTGAGCTTGTTGTCTTTTTACTGTTCACAGTTTTTGATGTTCTATTTCTTAGATAAGCCCCTTTAACATATCATAAAGGCTTGGTGATGATGAACTCCTTTAACTTGACCTTATCTGAGAAGCACTTTATCTGCCCTTCCATTCTAAATGATAGCTTTGCTGGATACAGTAATCTTGGATGTAGGCCCTTGCCTTTCACGACTTGGAATACTTCTTTCCACCCCCTTCTTGCTGCAAGGTCTCTTTTCAGAAATCAGCTGATAGTCTTATGGGAACTACTTTGTAGGTAACTGTCTCCTTTTCTCTTGCTGCTTCTAAGATTCTCTCTTTATCTTTAACCTTTGGCATTTTACTTATGATGTGTCTTGGTGTAGTCTTCTTTGGATCCCACTTGTTTGGCCCTCTGTGCTTCCTGGACTTGTATGTCTATTTCCTTTGTCAAATTATGGAAGTTTTCTTTCATTATTTTTTCAAATAAGTTTTCAATTTCTTGCTCTTCCTCTTCTCCTTCTGGCATCCCTATGATTCAGATCTTGGAGAGGTTCCCGAGTCTCTTCTTAGTCTCTCCTCGTTTTTTTGAATTCTTGTTTCTTCATTCTGTTCTGGTTGAATGTTTGTTTCTTACTTATGTTCCAAATTGTTGATTTGAACCCCTGTTTCCTTCCCTTCATTGTTGGTTCTCTATGGATTTTTATTTGTTACACTTGGTGTCACTTCATTTCTTCCTTTATGCATTTGCCATACTCAATGAGTTCTCTGAGCATCCTTATCACCAGTGTTTTGAACTCTGCATCTGATAAGTTGGTAATCTCCATTTCATTTAGTTCTTTTTCTGGGATTTTGTTCTGTTCTTTCATTTGAGCCACATTTCCTTGTTTCCTCAATTTGGCAGCCTCCCTGTATTTGTTTCTGTATACTAGGTAGAGCTGCTTTGACTCCCTGTTTTGCTGAACCTGTTAAGTTGTATGGGGCAGCACCTTAGGTATTCACCAAGAGGGGGCAACCCACTTCACTGCTTTGTGGCTCTGTATGTGGAGGTGGGGTCAGTGAGGGGACAATGCTGCTGTCTGGCTGCTGGAGGCTTGCTTGCACTCACCCCATTTCCAGTCATTTCACCCACTTCCTATATGCAACTGGAGCTCCTCCAGCCACCACCCTGGTCGTGGTTCCCAGAGTGGGTGGGTTTGTGTATGTTCTAGGACCCTGTGGGCCCTTCAACCAGATTCTCCTGAGAGACCAGCAACTTATTCTGCCACCCCAGCCCCCACAGGTTTTTACAGCCAGAAGTCATGGGTATTTATTTTCCTGGCACTGGAACCCTGGGCTGTGTGGCATGGCCTGGTGCTGGGATCACTCCCTCCCAAGGCACCCCTCCCAATCCTTATCTACCACATGTGGATGTGGGACCGCCCATTCTGCTGGCCACCTCTGCCTTGCCAGCACTGCACCATGCTTCAGATCTCCATCTCCACTCCCCTACCCATCTGGATGAATGTGGCTTCTTTAAGCCCTTGGTTGTTGGACTTCCTTACAGTTCAATTTTCTGGCAGTTCTGGGTATTTTTTGTTTTGCGGTTGTGATCCTTCTTATGGTTGTGCAAGGAAGCGAAGCATGTCTGCCCACACCTCTATCTTGACTGGTGTCACCCACAGTTCTGACCAACTGGCTGCAAATCAGGTTCCTACTACCCCTTCCTCCAGTTTCATCACTTGCTAGAACAACTCACAGAACTCAGAGAAATATGTTTACTGGTTTATCATGTGATAGAGAATGTGATACAGGATGAAGGTGAACAGCCAGAGGAAGAGGCACCTGGGGCGAGTCTGGGAGGGTCCCAACTGAAGGACCTTCTGTCCCCATGGAGTTGGGGTGTGTCACCCTCCTAACACATACAATAGATGCATTCACCTGCCCAGAAGCCCTCAGACCCCCTATTATTGGGATTTTTTGGAGACTTTCTCACGTAGTCATGATCAGTCATTAACATTTCCAGCCCCCTCCCCTCTCAGTGGCTGGGGAAAAGTTCCAGGATGCCAATCATGGGGGGTCTTTCTGGTGACCAGCCCCATCCAGGAGCCCACCCAGTGCCCTTTGTTAGAACAAAAGATGCTCACTATCATCCAGAAAATTGCAAGGGGTTTAGGAGCCTTGCACCAGGAGCTGGAGGCAGACACCAAACATGTATTTCTTTTTCTGCCACAGGGCCTGATCTGCTTCAGTGGCCTAGAGCCTGACCCTGAGCCCTGACAAGCCCTGGTTCTGTGTGACTGTTTTCTGTGAGATTCAGTGATTGCATCTGAATCTGTGGAGTTAAAGTTGTTTAATCTTTTAAAAAATATATTTTATGTATTTATTTTAGAGAGAAGGGAAAGGAGGGAGAAGAGAAGAGGGAAACATTAATCAATTGCCTCTCACACACGTCCCAGCCAGGACCCTCACCCACAACCCAGGCATGTGCTCTGATTGGGAATTGAACTGGGGATCTTTTGGTTTGTGGGATGACACCCAACCCACTGAGCCACACCAGTTAGGGCTGTTTAATCTTTTAAAGTCCAGCCCTGGCTGGTGTGACTCAGTGGCTTGGGTGCCAGCCTGTTGCTGGTTCAATTCCCAGTCAAGGCACATGCCTGGGTTGCCGGCCAAGTTCCCACTTGGGGCATGCTCATTGAGGTTTCTCTCCTCTTTCTCCCTTCCTTCCCCTCTCTCTAAAAATAAATAAATAAAATCTTTTAAAATGTCCTTTTATGAAATGCTTTGTCATGAGGCTATAAAAGTTACACTGTCAAGCACATGGGTATGACCCTGCCAATAAGCAGTAGCCAGAGTCCTAGCTGTGACAGAGCACCGTAGCCTGGGGCTTCTAGACAGTGACATTCACTTTTCACACTTCTGGAGTCTGGAAGTCCCAGATCAAGGTGCTCGTGCATTGGTGTCTGGTAAGGGCCCCTTCTGGGTTCACAGATGGCATCTTCTCACTGGGTCCTCACATGGTTGAAAGGTTGAGGGAGCTCTGTGGGGTCTCACTTGTAAGGACACGAATCACACTCATGGGGCTTCACCCTCATGACCTGGTAACTTCTGAGCACCATCCCAATGAGCATTAGCATTCAGCATAGGAATTTAGGGGACACAACCTATGGCTGAATTACTTCCCAATGTCATGTTGTGTGGTCCCTAAGTGACCCAGCAACACTTCCTCTAGCATGAGCCCCACCCTTAGCCCAGCAGGTCTGCGCTGTGTTCTTTCTGGGACAGAGGATCCCATTCATGCCTGGCCTGCCCACGAGGAAAAGCACCAACTCGCTCACCCCAAACTTAAAGGCACCCTCCCATCGGAACAGGTCAGGACATGGCTGACTCCTCCTGGGAGAGATGATGTCTAGGTGTGACTGAAGGGCAGGTACCCCACTTCTTGCTCACAACCCCCAGGCTCACTTCAGAGGGAGGCAGAGACTGCAAGCTTCCTTTCTCTGTGTTTGCCTCAGGGAAGATTTAAAAATTAAGCCAACACTTTCCTTGAACACTGATCTACTAGACGTAAACCTGTAAGACCACATCCAGAAGCTATCAGGATCATTTTGAAAGGTGGAAGCCCTCAGCTAAGTCAGAACACAGCTGGTTTTACTAGGGGAGTTCGCAGTCAGTGCAAGAGAAGCTGGGATGAGAGCCAGGTGCACCTGCTCTTGAGGGCCTGTCCTGGGGCATTGGGGGCCTCAGCCTCTGACTTCAGGCATCTGTCCCACACCTATTCCCTGTCTTTTCTTTCATAGAAAAGCTCTGCAGAGTAACCTCTGCAAAGATAAGGCGAGTTTTCTTCTAAAGCTCAGCCAGAAGTACCCAGATGCAGGCCTAAGAATGTGAACGCTGTGGTCCCGCTTGTCTGATGGGCACAGAGATGTCAGTGTCAACAAACACGACCCCAGCAGTGACAGAGTGAGCCCATGCACCATGTGGTGCAACTGTTCTGTACATTCCACTTTGAGAAATAGCATTTCCTTTCAGTTCCTCATTTCTGGCATAAATTGGCCTAAATTTGTAATAAATGAGGTTTTTTTTAAGAGTCACAAGAAAGGTGAAAATGAAGGTCCTCCATCCTTTGGTTTTGAAATGGAAAGAGGAAGGGTAACTCAGTTTCGAACTACCTTTAGGAGAATGAGAGGCTTAGAATCAGAGACCATTTTCTCCACACATTGATTTATCATTGAACAAACTTTATGAAGCAGTGTGGTATCTGTAACCTAAAGACAGGAGCAGACCAGGCGGGAGAAAGGCGACAGAGACTTCTCAGCTTTACAGTGCAACTTAACACATATTAAAACTGTGAACATGGCTCTGTTTTAAAAACTGATTAGAGAATTTCCGGCCAAGATGGAGGTGTAGGTAGATACACTTCGCTTCCTTGCACAACCAAAATGACAACAACCAATTTAAAAACAAAAAACAACCAGAACTGCCAGGAAATAGAGCTATGGAAATCCAACGATCCAGGAGTTAAAGAGGAAACGTTCATCCAGACTGGTAGGAGGGACGGAGACAGGAAGCCAGGTGTAGAGGATGCACAGCAAGGCAGTGGTTGGCAAACCAGGTGGTCCCACATTTACATGCAGATAAACCAGGAGCAACAACTGGGGAATAAGACAGACTGTGCAACCAAGTGTTCCAGAACTGGGAAAAGAAAATTTCAAAACCTCTGGCTATACAAAGCTGTGGGGGTTGTGGTGGTACGAGAAACTGCCAGTTTCACAGGAGAGTCCATTGGAGGGACCCACGGGGTCCTAGAATGTACACAAACCCAGGGAATCAGCACCAGAAGGATGCAATTTGCTTATGGGTGGCAGAGGAAGTGACTGAAAGTGGGCTGAGAGCTGAGCAAGTGGCATTGTTCCCTCTCTGACCCCTCCCCTCCAAGACAGCGCCACAATGCAACAAAGTGGGTTGCCCTGCCCTGGGAAATAGCTAAGGCTCCGCTCCTTACAGTGTAACAGGTATGCTGAGACAAAGAAATATGTCCCAAATGAAAGAACAGATCAAAAGTCCAGAAAAAGAACTAAGTAACAAGGAGATAGCCAACCTATTGGATGCAGAGTTCAAAACACTGGTAATCAGGATACTCACATAAATGATTAAGTACGGCCACAAAAAACCCCAATCCTCCCAGCAATCCCCACACTGTTGTCCGTTTCCATGAGTCCTTTTTCCTTTTGACTCAATCCCTTCCCCCGCCTTAGGTGTCATCTCTTCTCCATCTATGAGTCTGTCTATATTTTCCTTGTTAGTTCAGTTTGTTCATTAGATTCTCCATAGAGTGAAATCATACAGTATTTGTCTTTCGCTGACTGTCTTATTTCATTAGCATAATGTTCTTCAGATGCATCCATGCTGTGACAAAGGGGAAAATTTCCTTCTTTTTTACGACTGAGAAGTATTCCATTGTGTAAACATCCCACAGATGTTTTATCCACTCATCTACTAATGGACACTTGGGTTGCTTCCACATCTTGGTGATTGTAAATAATGCTTCAACGAACATAGGGGTGCTTATGTTCTTTCGAATTAAGAGTTTTGGGTTCTGGATATATTCCCAGAAGCATGATCGCTGGGTCAAAAGGCAGATTCGTTTTTAATATTTGAAGTATTTCCATACTGCTTTCCACAGTGGCTGCACCAATCTGCATTCCCACCAACAGTGCAAAAGAGTTCTCCTTTCTCTACATCCTCGCCAGCACTTGTCTGTTGATTTATTGATGATAGCCATTCTGACAGGTGTGAGGTAGTATCTCATTGTGATTTTAATTTGCATCTCTCTGATGGCTAGTGATGTTGAGCATGTTTTTATACGTTTATTGGTCAACTGTATGTCCTCTTTGGAGAAGTGTCTATTCAGGTCCTTTGCCCATTTTTTAATTGAACACTCCCGCTTCTAATGATAACCATAGTTAGTAGTTCACCAAGAGTTTTCTGGATGTTTTTCTCAGTCCTCTGTGGCTCTGACCCTGGATTGTGGGCGTGGTGGGCTGCAGGCTCTCCCTGGCCTGGGCAGGTGTCTCCCCCCTGTGACCTGCAAGGCTTCCTTACCACAAGCCCCTCTAGGTCACGCAGATGGGACTGATGTTGCAGCAGGGTTTGTTTGTATTTGTCCTCTGCTGCTCTTTCTCCTAACACCTTGGAAGGCCAGCCATTACCCAGACAGCCTTTTATGGCCATTGGGAGGAGCAGTCTCTTGTGTGGCATTTTCTTGAATCAAGTTTGGGCCTTACCACTTCTGGCACATGGTACAATTTTGCAACAACCTCCTTTTGGTAGCACTTGTCATGTCTCTAGGGTTATGCAGCCACCCTGCAGTGGGGCTCGGGGCCGACTGGCCCTGGGAGTTAGGGTCCATAGACTGGGGCTTCTACTGGGACTCAGGGCTCAACCTGGAGATGGGTGTCGCTTGCTTAGGAACAATGTCCCCAGGCCCATGCCATGGGGAGCAGGGTGGGGTCAGGACAGTGCCTGCCCCAGCATGGGGTTCACACTGAGACCCAAAAGGAGATGGCTTGTCATGCATACACACAACCAGGGTGCTGGTATACCCGCTCTTGTGTCGTGTCTCCCTCCTCTGGACGTGTTGTCCTGGGGCCCTGGCCTTGTCCTCCCAGTGCCAGCTCTCTGTGTGCCAGGGAACTGGTGGGGCCCCCTCTCTGCACCTAGCAGGGGCCCAGGAATCCTCCCAGAAGCCTGTCTGGCCCAGCATGCCCAGAGCCAGCTCCCCTTCCCTGTGTCCCTCTGCCTGGTCAGTGAGGCCAGCCAGGCTAGCAGTGCCTCCTGCCTGAGCACCCATGGTTGGTAGTCAGCCCAGGCATCCCTCTGTCCATCCCTTCCTCTTGGGCCCTCACAACCCGGCTTGGGCCCCTTCCAGTCCTGCCACACTGAGGATGTGCTAGATCTGTTTCTGGGGCTCTCACTGCTGAGTGGGGTGCCCTGAAGTCCATGCCAGGCCATAAGGGTCCTGTGCAGCCCTGCCGCTGTGCCCATGCTGTCATGCCAGGAAGGGCCTCCTGCCCTCGTCTTTCTGGCACATTCTTTTTTCCTTCAAGCCCCACCCCCTCACTGCCCCTCCTCCCCTCACCCTCAGGCTCTGAGTTTAGCCTTTCCCAGCAGAGAGGTGCTGGGGCATAGGAACCAAAAGGGGATGGGGTAACCGGACCCCCATTTGGGTTCTTTTCTTTTCATTTGATTGCTTTATTTACTGATGTGTGGTTAACTCTGGACATAAATTCAGTTCACTTTTATTTTATGTTTTAAATTTTTATTCATTTACATTTTTAAAGATTTTTATTTTAATTGTATTTTGTTGATCATGCTATTATACTTGTCCCAATTTTTACCCCTTTGCCCCCTCCACCCATCGCCCTCCACTCCCTCAGGCAGTCCCCACAAAATTGTTCATGTCCATGGGTCATGTATATCATACGTTCTTTGGCTACTCCATCTCCTGTATTGTACTTTATATCTCCATGGCTATTCTGTAACTACCTATCTGTATTCTTATTCCTCTCACTTCTGCACCCATTCTCCTACACCCCCCTCCCATCTGGCAACCATCAAAATGCTCTCTGTATCCATTATTCTATCTCCGTACTTCTCATTTTCTTAGTTTGTTTTTTAGATTTAATTGTTGGTAGATATGCATTTATTGCCATTTTATTGTTCGTAGTTTTGATTTTATTTTTCTTAAATAAGTCCCTTTAACATATTGTATAATGGTTTGGTGATGATGAACTTCAGTTTTTTCTTGTCTGGGAAGCTCTTTATCTGCCCTTCGATTCTAAATAATAGCTTTGCTGCGTAGATTAAGCTTGGCTATAGATCTCTGCTGTTTGACTTTGAATATTTCTTACCAGTTCCTTCTAGCCTGCAAAGTTTCTTTTGAGAAATCAGCTGACAGTCTATGGGAACTTCCCTGTAAATACCTACTGCTTTTCTCTTGCTGCTTTTAGGATTCTCTCTTTGTCTTTAACCTTTGGCATTTTAATAATGATGTGCCTTGGTGTGGGCCTCTTTGCGTTCATCTTCTTTGGGACTCTCTGTGCTCTCTGAAGTTGCATGTGTATTTCTTTCACCAAGTTAGGAAAGTTTTCTTTCACTATTTTTTGGGATAGATTTCCAGTTTCTTGCTCTTTCTCTTCTCCTTCTGACACCCCTATGATGCGAATGTTGGACCTCTTGAGGTTGTCCCACAGGCTGTTTATACTATCTTCATTTTTTTTGTATTCTTTTTTCTTTTTTTCTTTTTAAATATATTTATTGATTATGCTATTACAGTTGTCCCATTCCCCCCCCCCACTCCACTCCATCCTGCCCACCCACTCCCTCCCACATTCCCCCCCTATAGTTCATGTCCATGGGTCATACTTGTAAGTTCTTTGGCTTCTACATTTCCTACACTATTCTTACCCTCCCCCTGTCTATTTTCCACCTATCATCTATGCTACTTATTCTCTGTACCTTTCCCCCCCTCTCCCCCTCCCATTCCCCTATTGACAACCCTCCATGTGATCTCCATCTCTATGGTTCTGTTCCTGTTCTAGTTGTTTGCCTACTTCGCTCTCGTTTTTGTTTTAGGTGTGGTCGTTAATAACTGTGAGTTTGCTGTCATTTTTACTGTTTCTATTTTTGATCTTCTTTTTCTTAGGTAACTCCTTTTAACATTTCATATAATGAGGGCTTGGTGATGATGAACTTCTTTAACTTGACCTTATCTGAAAAGCACTTTATCTTCCCTTCCATTCTAAGTGATAGCTTTGCTGGATACAGTAATCTTGGGTGTAGGTCCTTGCGTTTAATCTTGGGTAATGTAATTATGATGTGCCTTGGTGTGTTCCTCCTTGGGTCCAGCTTCTTTGGGACTGTCTGAGCTTCCTGGACTTCCCGGAAGTCTATTTCCTTTGCCAGATTAGGGAAGTTCTCCTTCCTTATTTGTTCAAATAAGTTTTCAATTTTTTGTTCTTCCTCTTCTCCTTCTGGCACCCCTATAATTCGGATGTTGGAACATTTCGAGGTGTCCTGGAGGTTCCTAAGC
Organism: Desmodus rotundus; assembly: GCF_022682495.2. Classification (NCBI taxonomy): domain Eukaryota; kingdom Metazoa; phylum Chordata; class Mammalia; order Chiroptera; family Phyllostomidae; genus Desmodus; species Desmodus rotundus. The sequence continues at coordinate 58,551,052 of NC_071395.1, forward strand.
CTCTCCTCATTTTTCCAAGTTCTTGTTTCTTCATTCTTTTCTGGTTGGATGTTTCTTTCTTCCTTCTGGTCCACACCGTTGATTTGAGTCCCAGTTTCCTTCTCATCACTATTGGTTCCCTGTACATTTTCCTTTGTTTCTCTTAGCATAGGCTTCATTTTTTCATCTGTTTTTCGAACAGATTCAACCAATTCTGTGAGCATCTTGATGACCAGTGTTTTGAACTGTGCATCTGATAGGTTGGCTATCTCTTCCTCACTTAGCTGTATTTTTTCTGGAGCTTTGAAGTGTTCTGTCATTTGGGCCTTTTTTTTTTTTTTTTGTCTTGTCTTGGCGCGTCTGTTACTTTAAGGGGCAGAGCCTTAGGTGTTCACCAGGGCGGGGTAACGCTGGTCACTGTGCTGTGACGCTGTACATAGGAGAGGGGCCAAGAGGGAGCAATGGCGCCTGCCTCACTCTCCTCCGGCTTTCAATCTTTCACTCCGATAGCCACAATCAAACTGGGCCCCTCTGGTGCTGGTTCCTGAGTGGGTGGGCCTGTGCACACTCTAGGCCCCTGTGGGTCTCTCCAACAACCTCTCCTGTGAGGCTGGGAGTCTCTCCTGCTGCCGCCCCAACCCCCACGGGCGTTTTCAATCAGAGGTTTCAGGCTTTATTTCCCCTGTGGTGGAGCCCTGGGTTGTGCGGTCTGCTTCGCTCCCCGCAGTTCGTCCAGTTTATCTGTGCGCAAATGTGCTACCTGCCGCTCTGCCTGCCCCGTTCTCTGCCACTCTGAGTCCGGCCCTCTGGGTTTATCTGTGCGAATGTGGGGCCACAGGGTCTGCTAGTGCTCGGACTGCCTGCGCCGTTTGTCCCACACTCCACCAGTCTCAGTCCCACCACAGCCACGTGAGTCCTCTCCACCCCGGTGCCCGTCTCCGCCCCTCCTGCCGGTCTGGATGAATGTTTATTTTCTATTTCCTTGGTGTCGGGCCCCCTTGCCGTTCGATTTTCTGTCAGTTCTGGTTGTGTGAGGAGGCGCAGTGTGTCTACCTACGCCGCCATCTTGGTTCTCCTCTTTTTTCTTCTTGTTGTTCTGATTGGTTGTTGTTTGCTTCCTTATGTTCCAAATCATTGATTTGAGTGTCAGCTTCATCCACTCTACTGTTGTTTCTCTGTAAATTGTTCTTTATTACAATTAGTGAATCCTTTGTTTCTGGCTGTATCTTTTTTGTGCTGTTGAGGTCCTCACTAAGTTCCTTGAGCATTCTTATAACTAGTGTTTTGAATTCTGCATCCGATAGATTTCTTATCTCCATTTTGTTTAGCTCTTTCTCTAGAGTTTTTTATCTGTTCTTTCATTTGGGACATGTTTCTTTGTCTCCTCATTTTGGCAGCCTCCCTGTGTTTGTTTCCATGTATTAGATAGAGCTGCTTTGATACCGTGTCTTGGTAGCATGTTCTGATGTAGTAGGTGTCCTGTAGGGTCCAGTGGCACAGCCTCCCCTAATACCCAAGCTGGGTACTTGAGGTGTGCCCTTCATGTAGGCTGAGTAAACCCTCCTCTTGTTGTTGAGCCTTGATTGCTGTTAGCAGGTCAATGGGAGGGATTTACCAAGGCTAGTCAGCTGCAAGGACTGGCTGTGACCACTGACCACCATCCTCTGCCCTCCACAGATGGCCAGCTGTACAGGGGCAGGGTGGTGGTGCTCTGACATAGTCTGTAGCTGTCCACTGGGTGTGCTGGCCCTGGGGTTTCCTGGGTGGTGCAGGCCAAGCACCACCTGTGTTCTGCCTGGGGCCACCCTGCCTGAGCTGCAAAGCAATCTGAGATGGCTGCTACTTGTGCTGGGCTTGGAGATTCCCTGGCGAAGCCAAGCTGTGAATCTAGGCTGGCTGCTGCTAGTACCAGACCTGAGGCTGCTTAGCAAGAGGTGCAGGGGACTGGGAGTTCACTGAGGCCAGCTGTTGCTTGTTTGATAGGATTTAATAAGTTGTGAAGCATAAGCCAGACCATCCATTCATATGGAAAAGTCATGGTTAACAGTTTGGGTGGCCCCTTAAGTTGGGTGGGAAGGAGTCTCAGGGAATCTCTAGGACAGGGCAAACTGTGCTGGCCAGGTTGGTGAAGTCTCAGATATGGCACCAGCCTGCCAGCTCTGTGCCTCTGTGGGGGAGGGAGGGAGTGGGAGAGGGCTCAGAAAAGGGACAATGACCTCTGCTCGCCTTCCTGTCTGGGAGAAAGCTTCTCCCCAGTTCTTGCCTTGATGTAAGACACTTCAATTCCTCCCTGCATGCCACTGGTGCCTTTTAAGCTGATACTGTGGTGTTGGAGCTCCGAGGGACTGAGACTGAGTAAGTCCATGTGTGGGTTCTTTAAGAGGAACTGCTTGGGACTCCAGAAGCAGTTTCTTCTGTCAACTCAATCTCTGCTGGTTTTTGCAGCCAGAACTTATGGGGACTTATCATCTTCCTGGCACTGGAACCCTGGGCAGGGGGTCCTAGTGTGGTGCTAGGACTTCTTGCTCTTGAAATATCCTTCCCAAATTTTTATCCACCACATGTACATGTGGAAACAGCCTGTTCTGTGTCTCTGCCCCTCTTACCAGTCTTGGTGTGACTTCTTTAATTCCGTAGTTGTCAGACTTCCATTCTACTCAACTTCTGACAGTTCTGAGTGATTGTTGTTCTATCTTTTAGTTGTAATTTTGACGTGGTTGTGGGAGGAGGTGATCTGTGTTTACTTATGCCGCCATCTTGACTGGAAGTGTCCTAAAGATTATTCATTTATTTTAGAGAGAAGGGAAGGGAGGGAGATAGGGAGGAAAAGAAACATCCATGTGTGAGAAAATCATAGATCATAGCCAGATCAATTAGAGCTAAATTTTTATTTTTTGAGAGAGAGAGAGAGAGAGAGAGAGGATGGTTGTTCCACTTTTTTATGCATTCATTGGTTGCTTCTTGTGTGTTCCCTGACTGGGGATTGAATCTGCAACCTTGGCGTATCTGGATGATGCTGTAACCAAGTGAGCCCCCCAGCCAGGGCCAAGTCAGTTCATTTTTAAATGGATGCGTAGCACTCACTGGCCAGTAATGCAATTATTCATTTTAACATTGATGGGCATTTGGGTTTTTTCCAAAGTTTTTCCATCAAAAACAACGGTGTGATTAAAAACTCTTCTGTCAGCTACAAGCTGGATGCTCATATGCGCTGACTTCAAACTATTTGTCTTTATACCTCCCCAGAATTTCTAACCCCTTACATACTTTCTTCAAAACTAAGCTCTGGACTTTATTTGAATTTCACCTGTTTACACACTAATGTCCCTTCTTTGTTCCAGGATGCCATGCAGAATGTGTGGATGCTGGCTTATCCCATCGCCCTGTCCTGGTCTGTTGTCATCTCTACTCAGGAAAAACCCAGTGAAGCCCTGTCTGTGTGTAAACTTGACCACATCATGGCAATCACCCTGTGCCTCAGTTTGTGCTGCTGTAGAAGGAGGAGCCTGTGGTTGGGGACCTAGTGAAATCATCATGTGAAGCCCTGGGAAGTTTCCCATATTGGATATGCACTGGCTTCACAAGAGAGTCACACTCTATAAACATCTTCCCTTTGGCACATTACAAGGGAATTAAATGCTCTTCCCCCAGAATGTACAACTGCATCTTCATAAGAATTCATGTATAATGACATGAGGGACACCCTGGGAACCACTTGGTTTTGCATCCACTTCCCTGATGATGGGAGTGTTGGTCTGAGGACCCTGGTGGGTGGAGAAGGTAGTCAGGGCTCAGGGACCCTCATGCAGGGGTCTCCCCAGAGAGAGACAGACGGACAGGCAGACAGACCATTTAAGCCTCAGAGGACCTAGTGGGTAAGAGGAGTCGACTCTCACTCCCAAGTCCAGTGAGATAAACCTCATAGTTTCCATGGCTGCAATGGTTCATGGATTGTTGATGACACGACGTTGGCCCAAGGCACAGGATCCCCTGCAGGAACAGGAAAAGAAGAGTGTGAACATTCAGTGCATGCCCAGGGATACATTCACAGGAGGTCCACTGGTTGTAGCTAGTGACATGGGATGCGTCCACAAGCCAAAGAGTAAGGCGGGGCTTAAAGACACAGTGGTCAAGGGATGCTTGTTCTCCCATTTCCTGGGACTGAAGACAGAGACCTATCATGTGACCTGACTGGGATGAGTAACCCAGTAAGAGTGATAAGTAAGAGATAGCACAGAAAAGGAGGGTGAACTCTAGGGGACACAGGGCAGGAGGACGAGGGAGGAGGAGGGTGAGCTGTAGGGGACGTAGGACAGGAGGAGAATGGAGGAGGAGGGTGTGGGACCAGGACCTCCTTGTGACAATAGTATCTATAGTGATGATTACCTGAGTTTTCCCAAAGCACCAGGCCTCTGGGTGAGCAGACAGCTGGTAGGCGGCATCTCCTGCTGTTCAGCCCAGCGAGGGTGGGGCAATGAGGCCTTGTGCCCTCCTCGCAGGAATCTCGCCAAGCCTTGGTGGGCAGAGCCACTTGGGAGCCTGCAGGACTTCCCCCTGATCTGTGCAGTGGATGTGCTTCGAAGAGACAAATGGCAGAGCCCAGTGGACACAGCAGGCAGGGTGTGGTTAGGGGCCATCCATGAGCTTCTGAGGAAGCAGGGCTGGCCTCCTGGGGTTTCCCCTCACTGCTCTCAGCTCTCAGTTCTATGTAAAAAGGGTAAAATGCCAACGTTGAGCCTCCTCTGGACCTCATTTTTTCCAGGCCACAATGGACGTCCCCCCTGGGCCTCCCATGGTAGTGTCTCCAGAGGTGTGCAGTGCGAGTGTGCACACACGTGCAGCAGCTGTGGGTCACCAGGGCCATGCTGTGGGGGGTAAGCCCTCCTGTGGGGTTTTCCTTCCTTCCTGGGTACTATGGATCAGATGTGTCCCCTCAAATTTCCATGTTGAAGTTCTGCCCCACACTGTGACATGTTAGGAGGAAGTAGGGTTAGGTGAGGTCCTGAGATGGGCCTTCACAGTGGGGTCAGTGTCCTCACAAGAAGAGGAGGGATCAGAACTCTCTCCACCACACTGGGACACAGCAAGATGTTCTCTGTGACCCAGGAAGGGAACCTCAGTAGACAATAATCTGCCAGCACCTTCATTAGGACTTTCTGCCTCCAGAACTGTGAGCCATAAATGGTCTTTAAGCCCGCAGTCTCCGGGGTTTGTTATGGCGACTCAAGATGACCAAGACCTTGGGACCATCCCCCAGGTGACCAAGGAGAGGCCTTGGGTCAGGTAGGGTGCAGGGGATCTGTCCTGGGGATGGACACGCAGGATGTAGGCAGGGGCAGATGATGTTGGTGGCCTTAGAAAGGCTGCCTCTTCCCTGTCTCCGTGGCCCTGGCCCAAGGACAAGAAGTCAGTGTTCCAGGCTGCCCAGGAAGGCATGGGAGCTTGGCCTGGAGTCAGAGGGGCCACCTGGTAGGAGTCCTGGGGCCTCTCTCAGGAAGGGGCCAGCCCCTGCTCCCAGGGCCCTTGTCAGAATGAGGAGGTCCTCCTTGCAGGGAACCTCCTCTGAAGGCAGAGCCAGGGCAGGACCCCGAGGCAGCCCTTGTACCCTCCCTGAGCCCAAGGCATTCCCTGCAGGTGTGATTGTGGGCTGACCACCACCACGGGGTGCTGCTCTGTTCCCCTACCTAACCCCCGCATCAAGGCATGTGTCACAACCCGGCACACAGCCCAGGTCCTGCAGCCCCCACATTCCCTTGCACTGGTGGGGAAACCATGGTCTGAGTGCAGACCGGTCACCCAGTGCAACCAGTGTCTTCGCTCAGCCAGTGATTTGCCCCTGGATGGACCCTGATCCCCTGGGTATGGTCTCGGGTCCCTCCTGGGGGTGGTCCCTGCTCTCTTGGGCTCCTTCACAGCCTGCACTCCAAGGTGCTGATCTGAGGAGGGCTCCCAACCAGCTGGGGCTCCTTCCCCACCAGCACCATCACTTCACCTTCCCCCACCCTGAGCCTTTGCCCTTTGCCTACCTAGGGCCTGGGATGAAACACAATCGGGGCAGTGACAGCTAGGCTATTTTGAAGTTGGGCTGGGCTCTCTGGCTGGTGGTGGGGGCAGGGTAGGGGCGGGCCCAGCCTTCTCCCTCTGACAGCATCCGCCTGTCCTCTGTCCCTCTCCAGTCTGAGGGCCGGCCAGAGTGCAGGCTGCTGGGCAGGATCCGTGTTGGTCCTGAGTCCTGAGAGGGGGGTGAGACCTGGTGGCCCCTGCCCCACCGTCTGAGCCCCCGGCCTGGGTTCTGCTCTGAGTCCCCGGTTGAGACAGGTGAGAAGGCAGAGTGGGCAGAGGTAGGAGCCATCCCATAAGCCCCCCAGCAGAGTGGCTTGGTTGAAGGTCATGGCTCTGGTGATAGAGGAGCCTGGGGTAGGGTCCGGCTAGTCTGTGCTGCTCCTTGGTTGGGGGCCTGGATCCCAGCTCCTGCCCCGTCAGTGACCTGAGCCGGGTCCCCACTCATGGAGGGAGCAACCAGGCTGGGAGGTTGGGGCTGTGTGCCCCATCTCGGTCCATCGGTGGCCTGGGGGTCCGTCTAGCCCTGCCCCCATCTTGGCTGAGATGGATGCCTGCTGACAGCTGGGGCTATTTTGGGACTGTTGGCTCACTAGTGAGGACAGCCAGAGGAATAGTGACACCTGACTCCAGGAAAGAATTTCCCTGTGGTGAGCAGGAAGCCAGGCTTAGTGGTCTGGGGGGCGAAGGTCCTGGAACTGCCCTTGAAGTCTTTTCTGGAAGGGCGAGGGCAGCAGGGTGGGGAGAGAGCCAGGAGGGTTCTGCTGTTGGGTTGGAGCCACCTCTGACCCTGGGAGTCTGGGGCCCTGGGAGGGGTGGGGAGCGACTCCAGGTGGGGGTCTCAGTGCTGGAGTGAGGCTCCTGCCAGTGTCCATCTGGGACCTCAGGGGATCCACAGGAAGCATCCTTTCCAGTCAGGTGTCTGTCGGAGGGAGGAAGGGTCTCCTGGGAGGCTGGGGCTGAGGTCCTGCTGGGCCCCTACCTGAGGCTTGTTTCTGCCAACGTAGCAACAGGAAGGAGGAGGCCACTGCACGTGTCCCTGTGCCCAGGGGTTGCTTCGTGTGGTCCCTCCGCTAGTTGACCTGAACATGGGCAGCTGTGGAGTCCTTGGACATGTGCTTGGGGCACTTGGCCCTGCTGACCGCTGGGGATGCCTGCCCTGCGAGGTTGCAGTGGGGCTCTGAGGCTGTTGCATCTGGGTGGGCCTCCTCAGACCCCATGGGGTCTGCCACATCAAGGGTAGGGAATGCAGGCCCTAGGCGGGGAGCAGGTCATCAGCAGAGTCCCCAGTGGCCTTAGAGAATCTCAGGGTCTCTGCCCACCCTTGTCAGGCCAGGGGCAGCTTGTACACCTCCTGGGGCTGGGGTGGCTCCTACTAAGCATGTAAGAGATGGGAGCTCTCTCCCTGACCTTCTGGCCCCAGAGTCCCAGGCTGTGGAGGTGGCTCCCTGCCCCCCACCCCCACATGCTCACTCAGGAGCCAGGAGCAGCTTCTCTGGCGCCTGCTCTGCGTGTGTGGGGGTGGGGGAGGATGGGGGTGTCCTGCCTTGGGGAACCCACACACTGACTATGATTTGGGGTGGCCACTGGGAATAGCTCTGGGTCCCAGGAGACCTGGTGTCAAAGTAATCCTTCCCCAGAGGAATGCTGAGGCCCACGGCGTCTGTGGAGGTGGGGCTTCTGTGGCTGCCTGCCCAGGTCCTCCCAGGCCCTTCTGGCCAGGCTGAGTGGGGTTGGCTATTGGGGTCGGGGACAGAGGTGCTGACTGCACAGTGAGTCAGCAGGCTGGTCTGGGCTCAGCCACCTCGAGGGGGATTAGGGGGATTAGATCCTGAATCACAGGGCCAGGAGCAGAGGATCCAGATACACCCTCTATCCTCCAGGGTGGGCAGCCCATGCCCCGAAGTTTGCAGGCTCAGCTCCCGGGATGGAGGGGGTTAAAGTGCTTGGGGCCAGCTGGAGCCCAGGGAGGCCCACTGTTCTTACAGAAGCCCCCATAGGGAGGACCTGGTGCTGTGTTGGGAGCAGTGGGGGTGACCCCAAGTAGGTGGATGCCAGCACCATCCAGGGCATTTAGCACTGATGGTGCCAGCCCTGCCCACACAGGGTGCCCAGACAATGAAGCCACAGAGTCAAAATGTTGTTTCCCGTTGCCACCGCCACCACACTTACTGACTCCAGGTTGGATCCAGCTAACTGGTCTGGCTGTCTCAGCCTGGAGGTCCCTGGCTTTTCCTGGGGGGTCCTCTGCTGTCCTCTGCAGGCACACTGCTGACTGTGCTGCCCAATAGTCCTGCTCCAAGCTCTGAAGGGAGGAGAAAGGGGCTCACAGTGAGGGGCCCGGCAGCCTGGTGGGCTAGGGGCACTGTCCTATTAGGAAGAGCTCGGCTGCAGCATTTCCATTTCTTTCCTGATTTCTTCTGATGGGCACAATCCCCCAGGGATTGAGGGGGTAGGGGACCCCAGGAGAGGTGAGGTGCCCCCTGGCCCAGGGTGGCTGCAGGTGGGACAGACCTGTGCACAAGAATCCCTATGGGCACCACTGGGCAAGGGGGCCTGAGTTGCACACAGACCCATGTGGGGCCCAAAGTCTTAGGGAGGAGGAAGAACAGGGGCAAAGGGAGGTGAAGGCAGCACTCTGGGCCCAGGGCTCGAGGAGAGCCTGTGACCTCTGGGGTGCCACAGTCAGAGAGATGGGGACAGGCCAGCAGTGGACACCCACCATGGGCCTCCCATGGCCAAGCCCTATTCTGGAGCAAAGAGACCCCCACTCACTGAGTGGAGTAGACATAGACAGACTGCAGTTTCTGGCCCCAGGAGGCAGCAGTGTGTGGAAGGGAGGGGACAGGACACTTGAGGCAGTTGGAGTGGCTAGGAGCACACAGCAGGTCTGCTTAGCAATGTATTGCCTGGCTGGTGCAGGAAGAGGCTGGTGCCACAGCAAGATGACTCACAGGGAGGGGACAGCCCGGATGTTGGTACGGTGTTCTGGAACAGGTGCTCAGCTAGTCCTGGGGTCTGGACAGTGGGACTGAAGCTGAGGGGAGAGGCTGGAGCTACTCACCTATTAGGAGAACCCATTTGGGGTGGAGTTAGACCCCAAGAGCTCAGAAAGAGGTAAATCTGCACTTGTGAACCACCATGCCTTCTGATGCAGCCTGAGCAGGCATCTACCTGGGTTAAACTGGGTTCTCCAAGCAGCGGTGGATGGGTGAGGTGGCAGGGTGGAACAGAGGTGGTGGGCTCAGAATGTGTCAGAGGCTCATCTCCACTATGACCTTTCCCACCCATCTCGTAGGTCACCGCCCTCCCCCACCCCTTCCACCATGGATCACTCCTCATTCAGCGGCGCACCCCGATTCCTGACCCGGCCCAAGGCCTTTGTGGTGTCTGTGGGTAAGGACGCCACGCTGAGCTGCCAGATTGTGGGCAACCCTACGCCGCAGGTGAGCTGGGAAAAGGACCAGCAGCCGGTGGAGGCAGGCTCTCGCTTCCGGCTGGCCCAGGACGGCGACCAGTACCGCCTCACTATCCTGGACCTGGCTCTAGGCGACAGCGGACAGTACGTGTGCCGCGCGCGCAACGCCATCGGTGAGGCCTTCGCAGCCGTGGGCCTCCAGGTGAACGCCGAGGCCGCGTGCGCGGAGCAGGCGCCCCACTTCTTGCTGCGGCCCACGTCCATCCACGTGCGCGAGGGCGCGGAGGCTACCTTCCGCTGCCGCGTGCGCGGATCTCCACCTATGGCAGTGAGCTGGGCCAAGGATGGGAGGCGCCTGGGAGCTCCTGATGCCCCGCGAATGACAGTGGAGGCCAGTGGCGAGGCGAGCGCACTGCGCATCCAGGACGCGCGGCCGCGCGACGGCGGAACCTACACGGTGCGCGCTGAGAACCCACTGGGCACCGCCAGCGCCGACGCTGCGCTCACAGTGGACGCGGACACTGACTCGGCAGGCCCGCCCGGGGCTTCTACGGCCGCGCTCTTGGCGCACCTGCAGCGGCGGCGCGAGGCCATGCGGACTGAGGGAGCCCCGACCTCGCCACCAAGCTCGGGCACCCGCACCTGCACGGTGACCGAGGGCAAGCACGCGCGCCTCAGCTGCTACGTGACGGGTGAGCCCAAGCCCGAGACGGTGTGGAAGAAGGATGGGCAGTTGGTGGCTGAGGGCCGGCGACATGTGGTGTACGAGGACGCTCAGGAAAACTTCGTGCTCAAGATTCTCTTCTGCAAGCAGTCGGACCGTGGCCTCTACACCTGCACAGCATCCAACCTCGTGGGCCAAACCTACAGCTCCGTTCTGGTCGTTGTTCGAGGTGAGCTGGGGCGCCTCGTACCCCTGCTGTAGCCACTGCCGCTGAGTGCCGGCACGGCATCTCTAGGTCTGTCAGGTAGTGAATGCGGAGCTGGAAGCCCAGGCGGCTCTCCCTTTAACCCGCCCTCAAAATGCGGGCAGCACCAGGATGACCCTGAGCCCGTCCCCCGTCTTTGTGAGTAACAAGAGTAGAAGAGAATGCTCTTGTCACCAGTACTCCCTCCCCATGGGAGCCCGGTAGCTGAGCCTGCCCTGGATGCTGACCGGGTCTCCCTGTCAAAGAGCGAAGGAGAGCGGAGTGTTCGGGGCCAGAGGTCACTGTGCAGCAGGAGGCGGCTCTGGCCAGTTTGCAGGCTCCTGTTTGCAGGCCCAGGCAGGTGTGGGCAGCAGGGCCAGGTTTTGCTGGGAGGCTCATTTATTCTTCACTCTTACAACACTGGCCTCTCTAGTCCGGGGAGTCTTGCCTCCACCTTCTCTCACACGTGTCACCGCTGTAGGATCTCAGACAGGGGGGCTGGGCATGTTAATCTTTGCACTTGTGTATCAGTTTCCTCATTCCTGTCGGTAAATGCCCCCCTATTCCAGTGGTCCCTGGGAAGCTGGAAACACGAGTGTGGTGGCAGGGCCTTGGCCTGAAGCCAGCGCCCAGAGAATGAGCATTTCTCTAAGGTCTTGGTCTTGCTGCCTAGCTGCTGGGCTGGCGGCAGGGGTCTGCTCAGGGGACTGTGGCACTTATTGCTTCTTTTCTCTTCCAGATTTCTTATATTTGGGAAGAGAGGTTATTTTCTTTAATTTCTGTCCCCTTTCCCTGTCCTTCTCCTCTTCCTTTCTTAGCTCTCCCACTCACACTCTGCCCTGCAGCCCCTCCCACCCCTACCTCCTGCCCCCACCTCAGCACCTACTTGCCCTTAGCCTGCACTGCCCCTACCATCCTTTCCCTCTCCCAACCTCTAGGTGCCCCCACCCACGTCCCCCCTTCCCTGCCTAGTAGCCCACCACCCCATCCTGTTCATCCCTCTCCCCATAGAACCTGCGGTGCCCTTCAAGACCCGACTGCAGGACCTGGAGGTGCAGGAGAAGGGGTCGGCCACGTTCCGGTGTGAGGTGCCACTGTTGGCCACGCAGGCCCTGTGGTACAAGGAAGACATGAGGCTGTGGGCCAGCACCAAGTATGCCATTGAGGAGGAGGGCACAGAGCGCCGGCTGACTGTGCACAACACCTCAGCTGACGATGACGCTGTGTACATCTGCGAGACGGCTGAGGGCAGTCGCACTGTGGCTGAGCTCGTAGTACTAGGTGGGTGGGTGGGGACCACTTGAAAGGGGATGTGGAGTGTGGGAAGGGCCCATGAGACTGGAGGGGTGGCTGGCAAGGTCTGGTTTGACTAGCCCCTGGCTCTTCCACACCCTAGGCAACCTCACCCGAAAGCTCCCAAGAAAGACAGTGGTGCGAGTGGGGGACACAGCCCTGTTCTGCGTGGAGCTGGCCAGGCCAGAGGGCCCTGTCCACTGGCTCTGGAACCAGGAAGAGGTGGTGGCTGGGGGTCGCATAGCCATCACCACTGAAGGCACATGCCACACGCTGACCATTGCCCAGTGCAGCCTGGAAGATGTGGGTGAGGTGGCCTTTGTGGCTGGGGACTGCCGGACATCCACGCAGTTCTGTGTGTCGGGTAAGGGCTTGGGGAGTGTCTCTCCAAAGGAAGCAGTGCCCCTTGCCACCATTCAGGTGCTGGGTCCACTGCTGACCCCGTGTGTGCTCTGTGGCTTCAGGAAGGGCATGGGGCACATCGAGTTTAGGCTGTAGCTCCGGTTACTTAGACCCTAATTGTTTGCAACCCTTTTTCACTATGGTCTCCCCAGGCATTGGCAAAGTGGGAGTCTTGATAGCACCCCCACTCCACCAACCAAATTAGAAGGTGTAGATTGTTCTAGAAGCACAATGTATGTATGTGTGTGGCAGGAGGCTGTCCTGTGTATGTCTTCTTTCTGTGGCCTTGGTGTCTACACTGTCGATTCGATGGCAGTTCCCTACTCCACCCATCCCCACAGGGTCAGCCCTTGGCTGGAGGCAGGGCGTGCCCCTCCACGTGGCCTTGGTAGCCTCAGGATGGTCACTGTGCCCTGTCTCAGTCACTGTCCAGCCAAGACCCCAGTGCACTGTGTGGGTCAAGGCTAAACACTGGAAGATGTCTGTCCCCAGGCCACATGGATAGCTCATGGTGGCCCTGGGCCAAATGTGGCGGCTGAAGCCAGGGTGCCCTTTCTGCTTCTAGTAGAGAAATGGCCACAGGTGGGGCCAAGCATCATGGGCCCCCAGCCTCCCCTCAAGCCGGCCTTCTACCCCACGCTGTGGTCATTTCAGACCATCAGTACAGTGCTCCCTAGCAGGATTGGGGATTCTGTGATCCCCTCCCTCCTTCAGAACGATCCTTGACCTGGAGCTTGGAGAGGGGCTCCTAGTTGGTAATGTGGGCCTGTGCTCTGCTCAGCCCCTAGGAAGACACCACCGCAACCCCCTGAGGCCCCTGTAGTGATGGCCAAGACAGAGAGTTCCGTGACTCTCAGCTGGTCCCCAACACTTTATGGGGACCGCCCTGTTACCATCGATGGCTACTTGGTGGAGAAGAAGCGACTGGGCACCTACAGCTGGAGCCGGTGCCATGAGGCCGAGTGGGTGGCCACACCTGAGCTGACTGTGGCCTGTGTGACTGAGGAGGGGGACTACCAGTTCCGGGTGTCAGCTGTGAACAGCTTTGGCCAGAGCGCCTACCTTGAGTTCCCAGGGACGATCCACCTGGGTAAGTGTGGCCGGCCCTCTTCCCCACCGCTGCCAGGTCACTGCCTGCAGGGCACCTGCCATGGAAGCACCCACACCTAGAGCACAACACAGCCTCAGTGAGGCCACAGTGACTAATAGAGCCTCTTTATTGGGGTGAGTTACCAGCAGAGTCCTGATGCTGCTGGAGCCTCCTCTGTGGGAAGGGGAAGGGACTCTGAGAAGGACTTGAGTCCCACAGGAACCTGTCTGTGTCCTCCAGCCCCAGGGGACCAGGCTGCACAGCTGTACCTTCCACCCCTGGGTTTGTGGGATCTGGAGGGGATCTTGGGTGGCTCTAACCTGACCCCACACAGTCCTGAGCCCTGCGATCCCTCGTGGTTGCTGTGTACCTGTTCAATGGGCTTCCTGGAGGTTGCATTTGGGCTCAGGCTCTGGGGGAGGAGGAGGAGGAAGGTAGGTCAGGTGCCTTGCTCCTTCCTGAAGCCCCCATCCTGCAGCCCCCCAGCTAGCTGTGAAGACACCTCTGAAGGCAGTGGAGGCGGTGGAGGGCAGTGAGGTGACCTTCTCCGTGGACCTCACTGTGGCCTCGGTGGGCGAGTGGTTCTTAGACGGGCAGGCCCTGAAGGCCAGCAGCATGTACATGATCTGCTGTGACGGCACCCGGCACACCCTCACCATCCGCTCAGTGCCCGCCAGCTTGCACGGTGCTGAACTCAAGTTTGTGGCCAATGGCATCGAGAGCAGTATCTGCATGGAGGTCAGAGGTAGGGGACCCAGCCCCTGAACCCTGGGGCCTCTCCAAGTTCTGCTTCCTTTGAGGGTAGGAGCCAGACCAGGACCTGGGCCCCCAGGCCCCAGGGCTTCTGGAGAATGCTGGTGGGCTGCCGGGACAGAAGCAGGGCCAGGTGGTAGGGTAGGGAGAGTGCAGCAGCTTGCCTGACCTGGTGGCTGTCCCCAGCCACAGTGTGTGAGTGAATGAGGGGCTGGGGGTGACCGATGACACATAGCCTCATGTCTCCCTCTATCTGCTCCTCTTTCCCTTCCCCCCCCACTCTCTGTCCACTCCTCCTCTGCCCACTCTCTGTCTACTTCCTCCTCCCTTCAACCACACCCCCCTCCCTTCACACCCTCTCTCTCCTCCCCTGGTGGCCCCCAGTGGCCCCAGGACTGAGCACCAAGCATCCAGAAGCAGTTCAGGAGGTGCTGGCCCGGCTGCATGAGGAGGCACAGCTCCTGGCTGAGCTGTCGGACCAGGCGGTGACTGTGACGTGGCTCAAGGATGGCCGAGCACTACCCCCAGGCCCCAAGTATCAGATGCAGGCTTCAGCAGGGCAGCGGGCACTGCTGGTGCGAGATGTGGCACAAGATGATGCTGGCCTGTACGAGTGTGTCAGCTGTGGGGGCCGCATCACGTACCAGCTGTTGGTGCAAGGTGTGTGTGTATCCATAGTTTTATGTCCTCCTGGCTGCTGCCAAAGCCACAGCATTCTGTACTCCAGCTCTGGGCAGGCTCAACAGGGTCAGGGAAGTGGGAGCTAATGTTCTCTGTCGGGGAATCTGTTGGGGGGTAGGCTCAGGTGACTCCATGGGGACAGGGGGGCAAAGGTTCTATTTGGTAGGGGTAGGAACTCCATGGGGAAGTCCTAACAGTTTGTGGGTGTTTGGAAGTCAGCAGCTGGCCCTGTCTGAAGGGGCACCTTGTCTAGGCTGAGCCAGGGCTCCACATGGTTCCAAAGCCCTAAGCACCTGCATGATGAGTGTGTGGGCATGCTCATGGTCAAAGCACTTCCTGCCCCTAATCCGTGCCACCCTTGCAGGACCCTTTCTGCACAAGAACTCTGCCAGTGGCTGCTTCGATACTGTGGCCGGGGGCCCGGCCCACTTTGAGTGTGAGACTGTGGAGGCCCATGTACCTGTGTGCTGGTTCAAGGATGGTGTGGAGCTTGGCCTCTCTGGCTCACGGTTCTCACAGGAGGATGTGGGCACACGGCATCGGCTGGTGGCCGACTCAGTCAGCATGCAAGACGAGGGCACCTATTCATGCCGCATGGGCGAGCACTCTGTGGATTTCCAGCTGCGCATCTCTGGTGAGCAGCCAAATTCCAGGCTTGGTGGGTGTGGGGCATGTCCAGCTGTATCAGGCACTTGCAAGGCAGAGCTGGCTCTTCATTGCTTATGCAAATGATTGGGGAGGGGCAGTTGCTTCAATTTGGGAAAAGAAATTACCCATAAAACTAACATAGATGGATGAAAGAATTTGAGGTAAGTAAGAAATGTGAAGTTCTTGTTCTTTTAAAAGTCAGAGGAGCCTGAGAGGACCCAAAAGGATCTGGAAGCATCCTCAGGAGGATATATTTGGAACTTGGTGAATATGAGGTTCTGGCTCTTTATTGAAGCCACTGGGGCCACTTGATGCATTCTCCAAGTCCTGGCCAACAGGAGGGTCTCTGCCACCTCCTGTGCCTCCCTCTCCGTCCTTAGGCAACAGTCAGGACATCTGTTCCCAGAAGGGCTCCACAGCAGCACCTGACCCAAAGGATCTCATGGGTGTCCGGTGGTCAACTGGAGCCTAAGCCCCTGTTGTGGCTCCAGCAGTCACCTTTGTGGAACCCTAACTGTGAGCTCTTCACTGTCCCCAGAGCCCACGGTGGTTTTTGCCAAGGAGCAGGCGGCACGCAGTCAGGTGCAGGCCGAGGCAGGGGCCATCGCCACGCTGAGCTGCGAGGTGGCCCAGGCCCAGACGCAGGTGACGTGGTACAAGGACGGCAAGAAGCTGAGTGGGAGCTCGAAAGTGCGCGTGGAGGCCACGGGCTGCACCCGGCGGCTGGTGCTGCCACAGGCAGGGAAGGCAGATGGCGGGGAGTACAGCTGCGAGGCTGGGGGCCAGAGGGTCACCTTCAGCCTGGATGTCTCAGGTCAGTTCTCTGGGGGCAAGGGGTGCTCCGTAGCCCTGTTTGGAAGTGTTGCTGTCACTGACTTACAGCTGTGACAGTCCTTTAGTCTTTCCATTAGACTCCATTCATTGCCATCTCCCATCCTCCCCCTTTCCACTTGTATGCCCGAGGCCGAGTCCAGGGAGGCTGGAATGGAGGCACAGAGGGGTGAGGGGCCACCCACTGGGCGCACCTTGTGCACCCCGGATGGCGTTCCCACATAGTGATGCCCCTGGTATTCCTTGGTGCCCAGGTGTCTGGCTCTGCTGGCTCTGGGGTCTCAAGTAGCCCAGATGTCTCTCACCTCAGGAAACGTGCATGACCTTAGGGACATTTGAGCATCTTCCAGGGGCCCTCATCTAGTGCCCCCCAAGGGTTCTCCGGAACCAGAGGTGTTTGTTTGTCTTGACCTGAGAAGGCACAATTTCAGCCACACACTCCTACTGGACATTCGCTGAACAGCGAAGTTTGGGTCAGCAAAGTCCTAGTCATTGTGCAACCCTCTTTCTTCCTTGGACACGGCTACAGAAGCCACCAGTGCACCCATGTTTCAAAGTCTCGATCTCAGCTCTGATTCCGTGTCTGTGCAAAGTCAGCCAAGAACCGAGGGCTGGCGAACACGCACCTGTGATCTTCTCCTGTGAGGCGCGGAGTGTCCTCTTAAAAGCACACCTTGCTTTCTTTCCTTCTGTCTCCTCTTAGACATTCTGTGTCAGCGGCCCCTTGGGGTCTGATGTGTGTGGGGGGGGGTCCCACACAGAGAGGACAGAGGAGCTCACGCCACAACAGCACAGTGTGTTAGGGATGAGTTCGGGCAGTAGCAGCCCCTGACTACCAAATCAGGATTTATTTCCAGCACGTCCTAATGACTCATGTGTGTGCCTGTCCCTCCCTGGCTGCGATCAAACGTTCCTGTCCTCTCCTGAGGAGAGTTTGACTTCCCGTGAGGGTTGGCTGTGGTCTCACATTGACTCCCACGAGCCACCGTAGGACCGTTGGTACCGTGTGTGGTTTGTAGGGTGTACGCACACGCCGCTCCCCTCCACGGGGCAGAGGCCCATGTGCAGGTGGATGTGCTCCTGGGGCTGGGAAGGCGCTGGGGCTTCTGCAGGCCCCACAGCGGGTGCTGAGCCCGGAGAGCTTTCTGGCCCTCCCGCCTCCCTGTTTAGCCCTCCTTTCCCCAGTGCCGTCCTCCTGACTTTGAGCAAGTCTCTGACCCTGTGCTTCCCTCCCTGTCCCCAGAGCCCACGGTGGTTTTTGCCAAGGAGCAGGCGGCACGCAGTCAGGTGCAGGCCGAGGCAGGGGCCATCGCCACGCTGAGCTGCGAGGTGGCCCAGGCCCAGACGCAGGTGACGTGGTACAAGGACGGCAAGAAGCTGAGTGGGAGCTCGAAAGTGCGCGTGGAGGCCACGGGCTGCACCCGGCGGCTGGTGCTGCCACAGGCAGGGAAGGCAGATGGCGGGGAGTACAGCTGCGAGGCTGGGGGCCAGAGGGTCACCTTCAGCCTGGATGTCTCAGGTCAGTTCTCTGGGGGCAAGGGGTGCTCCGTAGCCCTGTTTGGAAGTGTTGCTGTCACTGACTTACAGCTGTGACAGTCCTTTAGTCTTTCCATTAGACTCCATCCATTGCCATCTCCCATCCTCCCCCTTTCCACTTGTATGCCCGAGGCCGAGTCCAGGGAGGCTGGAATGGAGGCACAGAGGGGTGAGGGGCCACCCACTGGGCGCACCTTGTGCACCCCGGGTGGCGTTCCCACATAGTGATGCCCCTGGTATTCCTTGGTGCCCAGGTGTCTGGCTCTGCTGGCTCTGGGGTCTCAAGTAGCCCAGATGTCTCTCACCTCAGGAAACGTGCATGACCTTAGGGACATTTGAGCATCTTCCAGGGGCCCTCATCTAGTGCCCCCCAAGGGTTCTCCGGAACCAGAGGTGTTTGTTTGTCTTGACCTGAGAAGGCACAATTTCAGCCACACACTCCTACTGGACATTCGCTGAACAGCGAAGTTTGGGTCAGCAAAGTCCTAGTCATTGTGCAACCCTCTTTCTTCCTTGGACACGGCTACAGAAGCCACCAGTGCACCCATGTTTCAAAGTCTCGATCTCAGCTCTGATTCCGTGTCTGTGCAAAGTCAGCCAAGAACCGAGGGCTGGCGAACACGCACCTGTGATCTTCTCCTGTGAGGCGCGGAGTGTCCTCTTAAAAGCACACCTTGCTTTCTTTCCTTCTGTCTCCTCTTAGACATTCTGTGTCAGCGGCCCCTTGGGGTCTGATGTGTGTGGGGGGGGGTCCCACACAGAGAGGACAGAGGAGCTCACGCCACAACAGCACAGTGTGTTAGGGATGAGTTCGGGCAGTAGCAGCCCCTGACTACCAAATCAGGATTTATTTCCAGCACGTCCTAATGACTCATGTGTGTGCCTGTCCCTCCCTGGCTGCGATCAAACGTTCCTGTCCTCTCCTGAGGAGAGTTTGACTTCCCGTGAGGGTTGGCTGTGGTCTCACATTGACTCCCACGAGCCACCGTAGGACCGTTGGTACCGTGTGTGGTTTGTAGGGTGTACGCACACGCCGCTCCCCTCCACGGGGCAGAGGCCCATGTGCAGGTGGATGTGCTCCTGGGGCTGGGAAGGCGCTGGGGCTTCTGCAGGCCCCACAGCGGGTGCTGAGCCCGGAGAGCTTTCTGGCCCTCCCGCCTCCCTGTTTAGCCCTCCTTTCCCCAGTGCCGTCCTCCTGACTTTGAGCAAGTCTCTGACCCTGTGCTTCCCTCCCTGTCCCCAGAGCCCACGGTGGTTTTTGCCAAGGAGCAGGCGGCACGCTGTCAGGTGCAGGCCGAGGCAGGGGCCATCGCCACGCTGAGCTGCGAGGTGGCCCAGGCCCAGACGCAGGTGACGTGGTACAAGGACGGCAAGAAGCTGAGTGGGAGCTCGAAAGTGCGCGTGGAGGCCACGGGCTGCACCCGGCGGCTGGTGCTGCCACAGGCAGGGAAGGCAGATGGCGGGGAGTACAGCTGCGAGGCTGGGGGCCAGAGGGTCACCTTCAGCCTGGATGTCTCAGGTCAGTTCTCTGGGGGCAAGGGGTGCTCCGTAGCCCTGTTTGGAAGTGTTGCTGTCACTGACTTACAGCTGTGACAGTCCTTTAGTCTTTCCATTAGACTCCATCCATTGCCATCTCCCATCCTCCCCCTTTCCACTTGTATGCCCGAGGCCGAGTCCAGGGAGGCTGGAATGGAGGCACAGAGGGGTGAGGGGCCACCCACTGGGCGCACCTTGTGCACCCCGGGTGGCGTTCCCACATAGTGATGCCCCTGGTATTCCTTGGTGCCCAGGTGTCTGGCTCTGCTGGCTCTGGGGTCTCAAGTAGCCCAGATGTCTCTCACCTCAGGAAACGTGCATGACCTTAGGGACATTTGAGCATCTTCCAGGGGCCCTCATCTAGTGCCCCCCAAGGGTTCTCCGGAACCAGAGGTGTTTGTTTGTCTTGACCTGAGAAGGCACAATTTCAGCCACACACTCCTACTGGACATTCGCTGAACAGCGAAGTTTGGGTCAGCAAAGTCCTAGTCATTGTGCAACCCTCTTTCTTCCTTGGACACGGCTACAGAAGCCACCAGCGCACCCATGTTTCAAAGTCTCGATCTCAGCTCTGATTCCGTGTCTGTGCAAAGTCAGCCAAGAACCGAGGGCTGGCGAACACGCACCTGTGATCTTCTCCTGTGAGGCGCGGAGTGTCCTCTTAAAAGCACACCTTGCTTTCTTTACTTCTGTCTCCTCTTAGACATTCTGTGTCAGCGGCCCCTTGGGGTCTGATGTGTGTGTGGGGGGGTCCCACACAGAGAGGACAGAGGAGCTCACGCCACAACAGCACAGTGTGTTAGGGATGAGTTCGGGCAGTAGCAGCCCCTGACTACCAAATCAGGATTTATTTCCAGCACGTCCTAATGACTCATGTGTGTGCCTGTCCCTCCCTGGCTGCGATCAAACGTTCCTGTCCTCTCCTGAGGAGAGTTTGACTTCCCGTGAGGGTTGGCTGTGGTCTCACATTGACTCCCACGAGCCACCGTAGGACCGTTGGTACTGTGTGTGGTTTGTAGGGTGTACGCACACGCCGCTCCCCTCCACGGGGCAGAGGCCCATGTGCAGGTGGATGTGCTCCTGGGGCTGGGAAGGCGCTGGGGCTTCTGCAGGCCCCACAGCGGGTGCTGAGCCCGGAGAGCTTTCTGGCCCTCCCGCCTCCCTGTTTAGCCCTCCTTTCCCCAGTGCCGTCCTCCTGACTTTGAGCAAGTCTCTGACCCTGTGCTTCCCTCCCTGTCCCCAGAGCCCACGGTGGTTTTTGCCAAGGAGCAGGCGGCACGCAGTCAGGTGCAGGCCGAGGCAGGGGCCATCGCCACGCTGAGCTGCGAGGTGGCCCAGGCCCAGACGCAGGTGACGTGGTACAAGGACGGCAAGAAGCTGAGTGGGAGCTCGAAAGTGCGCGTGGAGGCCACGGGCTGCACCCGGCGGCTGGTGCTGCCACAGGCAGGGAAGGCAGATGGCGGGGAGTACAGCTGCGAGGCTGGGGGCCAGAGGGTCACCTTCAGCCTGGATGTCTCAGGTCAGTTCTCTGGGGGCAAGGGGTGCTCCGTAGCCCTGTTTGGAAGTGTTGCTGTCACTGACTTACAGCTGTGACAGTCCTTTAGTCTTTCCATTAGACTCCATCCATTGCCATCTCCCATCCTCCCCCTTTCCACTTGTATGCCCGAGGCCGAGTCCAGGGAGGCTGGAATGGAGGCACAGAGGGGTGAGGGGCCACCCACTGGGCGCACCTTGTGCACCCCGGGTGGCGTTCCCACATAGTGATGCCCCTGGTATTCCTTGGTGCCCAGGTGTCTGGCTCTGCTGGCTCTGGGGTCTCAAGTAGCCCAGATGTCTCTCACCTCAGGAAACGTGCATGACCTTAGGGACATTTGAGCATCTTCCAGGGGCCCTCATCTAGTGCCCCCCAAGGGTTCTCCGGAACCAGAGGTGTTTGTTTGTCTTGACCTGAGAAGGCACAATTTCAGCCACACACTCCTACTGGACATTCGCTGAACAGCGAAGTTTGGGTCAGCAAAGTCCTAGTCATTGTGCAACCCTCTTTCTTCCTTGGACACGGCTACAGAAGCCACCAGTGCACCCATGTTTCAAAGTCTCGATCTCAGCTCTGATTCCGTGTCTGTGCAAAGTCAGCCAAGAACCGAGGGCTGGCAAACACGCACCTGTGATCTTCTCCTGTGAGGCGCGGAGTGTCCTCTTAAAAGCACACCTTGCTTTCTTTCCTTCTGTCTCCTCTTAGACATTCTGTGTCAGCGGCCCCTTGGGGTCTGATGTGTGTGGGGGGGGGTCCCACACAGAGAGGACAGAGGAGCTCACGCCACAACAGCACAGTGTGTTAGGGATGAGTTCGGGCAGTAGCAGCCCCTGACTACCAAATCAGGATTTATTTCCAGCACGTCCTAATGACTCATGTGTGTGCCTGTCCCTCCCTGGCTGCGATCAAACGTTCCTGTCCTCTCCTGAGGAGAGTTTGACTTCCCGTGAGGGTTGGCTGTGGTCTCACATTGACTCCCACGAGCCACCGTAGGACCGTTGGTACCGTGTGTGGTTTGTAGGGTGTACGCACACGCCGCTCCCCTCCACGGGGCAGAGGCCCATGTGCAGGTGGATGTGCTCCTGGGGCTGGGAAGGCGCTGGGGCTTCTGCAGGCCCCACAGCGGGTGCTGAGCCCGGAGAGCTTTCTGGCCCTCCCGCCTCCCTGTTTAGCCCTCCTTTCCCCAGTGCCGTCCTCCTGACTTTGAGCAAGTCTCTGACCCTGTGCTTCCCTCCCTGTCCCCAGAGCCCACGGTGGTTTTTGCCAAGGAGCAGGCGGCACGCAGTCAGGTGCAGGCCGAGGCAGGGGCCATCGCCACGCTGAGCTGCGAGGTGGCCCAGGCCCAGACGCAGGTGACGTGGTACAAGGACGGCAAGAAGCTGAGTGGGAGCTCGAAAGTGCGCGTGGAGGCCACGGGCTGCACCCGGCGGCTGGTGCTGCCACAGGCAGGGAAGGCAGATGGCGGGGAGTACAGCTGCGAGGCTGGGGGCCAGAGGGTCACCTTCAGCCTGGATGTCTCAGGTCAGTTCTCTGGGGGCAAGGGGTGCTCCGTAGCCCTGTTTGGAAGTGTTGCTGTCACTGACTTACAGCTGTGACAGTCCTTTAGTCTTTCCATTAGACTCCATCCATTGCCATCTCCCATCCTCCCCCTTTCCACTTGTATGCCCGAGGCCGAGTCCAGGGAGGCTGGAATGGAGGCACAGAGGGGTGAGGGGCCACCCACTGGGCGCACCTTGTGCACCCCGGGTGGCGTTCCCACATAGTGATGCCCCTGGTATTCCTTGGTGCCCAGGTGTCTGGCTCTGCTGGCTCTGGGGTCTCAAGTAGCCCAGATGTCTCTCACCTCAGGAAACGTGCATGACCTTAGGGACATTTGAGCATCTTCCAGGGGCCCTCATCTAGTGCCCCCCAAGGGTTCTCCGGAACCAGAGGTGTTTGTTTGTCTTGACCTGAGAAGGCACAATTTCAGCCACACACTCCTACTGGACATTCGCTGAACAGCGAAGTTTGGGTCAGCAAAGTCCTAGTCATTGTGCAACCCTCTTTCTTCCTTGGACACGGCTACAGAAGCCACCAGTGCACCCATGTTTCAAAGTCTCGATCTCAGCTCTGATTCCGTGTCTGTGCAAAGTCAGCCAAGAACCGAGGGCTGGCGAACACGCACCTGTGATCTTCTCCTGTGAGGCGCGGAGTGTCCTCTTAAAAGCACACCTTGCTTTCTTTCCTTCTGTCTCCTCTTAGACATTCTGTGTCAGCGGCCCCTTGGGGTCTGATGTGTGTGGGGGGGGGTCCCACACAGAGAGGACAGAGGAGCTCACGCCACAACAGCACAGTGTGTTAGGGATGAGTTCGGGCAGTAGCAGCCCCTGACTACCAAATCAGGATTTATTTCCAGCACGTCCTAATGACTCATGTGTGTGCCTGTCCCTCCCTGGCTGCGATCAAACGTTCCTGTCCTCTCCTGAGGAGAGTTTGACTTCCCGTGAGGGTTGGCTGTGGTCTCACATTGACTCCCACGAGCCACCGTAGGACCGTTGGTACCGTGTGTGGTTTGTAGGGTGTACGCACACGCCGCTCCCCTCCACGGGGCAGAGGCCCATGTGCAGGTGGATGTGCTCCTGGGGCTGGGAAGGCGCTGGGGCTTCTGCAGGCCCCACAGCGGGTGCTGAGCCCGGAGAGCTTTCTGGCCCTCCCGCCTCCCTGTTTAGCCCTCCTTTCCCCAGTGCCGTCCTCCTGACTTTGAGCAAGTCTCTGACCCTGTGCTTCCCTCCCTGTCCCCAGAGCCCACGGTGGTTTTTGCCAAGGAGCAGGCGGCACGCAGTCAGGTGCAGGCCGAGGCAGGGGCCATCGCCACGCTGAGCTGCGAGGTGGCCCAGGCCCAGACGCAGGTGACGTGGTACAAGGACGGCAAGAAGCTGAGTGGGAGCTCGAAAGTGCGCGTGGAGGCCACGGGCTGCACCCGGCGGCTGGTGCTGCCACAGGCAGGGAAGGCAGATGGCGGGGAGTACAGCTGCGAGGCTGGGGGCCAGAGGGTCACCTTCAGCCTGGATGTCTCAGGTCAGTTCTCTGGGGGCAAGGGGTGCTCCGTAGCCCTGTTTGGAAGTGTTGCTGTCACTGACTTACAGCTGTGACAGTCCTTTAGTCTTTCCATTAGACTCCATCCATTGCCATCTCCCATCCTCCCCCTTTCCACTTGTATGCCCGAGGCCGAGTCCAGGGAGGCTGGAATGGAGGCACAGAGGGGTGAGGGGCCACCCACTGGGCGCACCTTGTGCACCCCGGGTGGCGTTCCCACATAGTGATGCCCCTGGTATTCCTTGGTGCCCAGGTGTCTGGCTCTGCTGGCTCTGGGGTCTCAAGTAGCCCAGATGTCTCTCACCTCAGGAAACGTGCATGACCTTAGGGACATTTGAGCATCTTCCAGGGGCCCTCATCTAGTGCCCCCCAAGGGTTCTCCGGAACCAGAGGTGTTTGTTTGTCTTGACCTGAGAAGGCACAATTTCAGCCACACACTCCTACTGGACATTCGCTGAACAGCGAAGTTTGGGTCAGCAAAGTCCTAGTCATTGTGCAACCCTCTTTCTTCCTTGGACACGGCTACAGAAGCCACCAGTGCACCCATGTTTCAAAGTCTCGATCTCAGCTCTGATTCCGTGTCTGTGCAAAGTCAGCCAAGAACCGAGGGCTGGCGAACACGCACCTGTGATCTTCTCCTGTGAGGCGCGGAGTGTCCTCTTAAAAGCACACCTTGCTTTCTTTCCTTCTGTCTCCTCTTAGACATTCTGTGTCAGCGGCCCCTTGGGGTCTGATGTGTGTGGGGGGGGGTCCCACACAGAGAGGACAGAGGAGCTCACGCCACAACAGCACAGTGTGTTAGGGATGAGTTCGGGCAGTAGCAGCCCCTGACTACCAAATCAGGATTTATTTCCAGCACGTCCTAATGACTCATGTGTGTGCCTGTCCCTCCCTGGCTGCGATCAAACGTTCCTGTCCTCTCCTGAGGAGAGTTTGACTTCCCGTGAGGGTTGGCTGTGGTCTCACATTGACTCCCACGAGCCACCGTAGGACCGTTGGTACCGTGTGTGGTTTGTAGGGTGTACGCACACGCCGCTCCCCTCCACGGGGCAGAGGCCCATGTGCAGGTGGATGTGCTCCTGGGGCTGGGAAGGCGCTGGGGCTTCTGCAGGCCCCACAGCGGGTGCTGAGCCCGGAGAGCTTTCTGGCCCTCCCGCCTCCCTGTTTAGCCCTCCTTTCCCCAGTGCCGTCCTCCTGACTTTGAGCAAGTCTCTGACCCTGTGCTTCCCTCCCTGTCCCCAGAGCCCACGGTGGTTTTTGCCAAGGAGCAGGCGGCACGCAGTCAGGTGCAGGCCGAGGCAGGGGCCATCGCCACGCTGAGCTGCGAGGTGGCCCAGGCCCAGACGCAGGTGACGTGGTACAAGGACGGCAAGAAGCTGAGTGGGAGCTCGAAAGTGCGCGTGGAGGCCACGGGCTGCACCCGGCGGCTGGTGCTGCCACAGGCAGGGAAGGCAGATGGCGGGGAGTACAGCTGCGAGGCTGGGGGCCAGAGGGTCACCTTCAGCCTGGAT
Source organism: Desmodus rotundus (assembly GCF_022682495.2). Lineage (NCBI taxonomy): Eukaryota > Metazoa > Chordata > Mammalia > Chiroptera > Phyllostomidae > Desmodus > Desmodus rotundus. The sequence continues at coordinate 58,576,307 of NC_071395.1, forward strand.
GTCTCAGGTCAGTTCTCTGGGGGCAAGGGGTGCTCCGTAGCCCTGTTTGGAAGTGTTGCTGTCACTGACTTACAGCTGTGACAGTCCTTTAGTCTTTCCATTAGACTCCATCCATTGCCATCTCCCATCCTCCCCCTTTCCACTTGTATGCCCGAGGCCGAGTCCAGGGAGGCTGGAATGGAGGCACAGAGGGGTGAGGGGCCACCCACTGGGCGCACCTTGTGCACCCCGGGTGGCGTTCCCACATAGTGATGCCCCTGGTATTCCTTGGTGCCCAGGTGTCTGGCTCTGCTGGCTCTGGGGTCTCAAGTAGCCCAGATGTCTCTCACCTCAGGAAACGTGCATGACCTTAGGGACATTTGAGCATCTTCCAGGGGCCCTCATCTAGTGCCCCCCAAGGGTTCTCCGGAACCAGAGGTGTTTGTTTGTCTTGACCTGAGAAGGCACAATTTCAGCCACACACTCCTACTGGACATTCGCTGAACAGCGAAGTTTGGGTCAGCAAAGTCCTAGTCATTGTGCAACCCTCTTTCTTCCTTGGACACGGCTACAGAAGCCACCAGTGCACCCATGTTTCAAAGTCTCGATCTCAGCTCTGATTCCGTGTCTGTGCAAAGTCAGCCAAGAACCGAGGGCTGGCGAACACGCACCTGTGATCTTCTCCTGTGAGGCGCGGAGTGTCCTCTTAAAAGCACACCTTGCTTTCTTTCCTTCTGTCTCCTCTTAGACATTCTGTGTCAGCGGCCCCTTGGGGTCTGATGTGTGTGGGGGGGGGTCCCACACAGAGAGGACAGAGGAGCTCACGCCACAACAGCACAGTGTGTTAGGGATGAGTTCGGGCAGTAGCAGCCCCTGACTACCAAATCAGGATTTATTTCCAGCACGTCCTAATGACTCATGTGTGTGCCTGTCCCTCCCTGGCTGCGATCAAACGTTCCTGTCCTCTCCTGAGGAGAGTTTGACTTCCCGTGAGGGTTGGCTGTGGTCTCACATTGACTCCCACGAGCCACCGTAGGACCGTTGGTACCGTGTGTGGTTTGTAGGGTGTACGCACACGCCGCTCCCCTCCACGGGGCAGAGGCCCATGTGCAGGTGGATGTGCTCCTGGGGCTGGGAAGGCGCTGGGGCTTCTGCAGGCCCCACAGCGGGTGCTGAGCCCGGAGAGCTTTCTGGCCCTCCCGCCTCCCTGTTTAGCCCTCCTTTCCCCAGTGCCGTCCTCCTGACTTTGAGCAAGTCTCTGACCCTGTGCTTCCCTCCCTGTCCCCAGAGCCCACGGTGGTTTTTGCCAAGGAGCAGGCGGCACGCAGTCAGGTGCAGGCCGAGGCAGGGGCCATCGCCACGCTGAGCTGCGAGGTGGCCCAGGCCCAGACGCAGGTGACGTGGTACAAGGACGGCAAGAAGCTGAGTGGGAGCTCGAAAGTGCGCGTGGAGGCCACGGGCTGCACCCGGCGGCTGGTGCTGCCACAGGCAGGGAAGGCAGATGGCGGGGAGTACAGCTGCGAGGCTGGGGGCCAGAGGGTCACCTTCAGCCTGGATGTCTCAGGTCAGTTCTCTGGGGGCAAGGGGTGCTCCGTAGCCCTGTTTGGAAGTGTTGCTGTCACTGACTTACAGCTGTGACAGTCCTTTAGTCTTTCCATTAGACTCCATCCATTGCCATCTCCCATCCTCCCCCTTTCCACTTGTATGCCCGAGGCCGAGTCCAGGGAGGCTGGAATGGAGGCACAGAGGGGTGAGGGGCCACCCACTGGGCGCACCTTGTGCACCCCGGGTGGCGTTCCCACATAGTGATGCCCCTGGTATTCCTTGGTGCCCAGGTGTCTGGCTCTGCTGGCTCTGGGGTCTCAAGTAGCCCAGATGTCTCTCACCTCAGGAAACGTGCATGACCTTAGGGACATTTGAGCATCTTCCAGGGGCCCTCATCTAGTGCCCCCCAAGGGTTCTCCGGAACCAGAGGTGTTTGTTTGTCTTGACCTGAGAAGGCACAATTTCAGCCACACACTCCTACTGGACATTCGCTGAACAGCGAAGTTTGGGTCAGCAAAGTCCTAGTCATTGTGCAACCCTCTTTCTTCCTTGGACACGGCTACAGAAGCCACCAGTGCACCCATGTTTCAAAGTCTCGATCTCAGCTCTGATTCCGTGTCTGTGCAAAGTCAGCCAAGAACCGAGGGCTGGCGAACACGCACCTGTGATCTTCTCCTGTGAGGCGCGGAGTGTCCTCTTAAAAGCACACCTTGCTTTCTTTCCTTCTGTCTCCTCTTAGACATTCTGTGTCAGCGGCCCCTTGGGGTCTGATGTGTGTGGGGGGGGGTCCCACACAGAGAGGACAGAGGAGCTCACGCCACAACAGCACAGTGTGTTAGGGATGAGTTCGGGCAGTAGCAGCCCCTGACTACCAAATCAGGATTTATTTCCAGCACGTCCTAATGACTCATGTGTGTGCCTGTCCCTCCCTGGCTGCGATCAAACGTTCCTGTCCTCTCCTGAGGAGAGTTTGACTTCCCGTGAGGGTTGGCTGTGGTCTCACATTGACTCCCACGAGCCACCGTAGGACCGTTGGTACCGTGTGTGGTTTGTAGGGTGTACGCACACGCCGCTCCCCTCCACGGGGCAGAGGCCCATGTGCAGGTGGATGTGCTCCTGGGGCTGGGAAGGCGCTGGGGCTTCTGCAGGCCCCACAGCGGGTGCTGAGCCCGGAGAGCTTTCTGGCCCTCCCGCCTCCCTGTTTAGCCCTCCTTTCCCCAGTGCCGTCCTCCTGACTTTGAGCAAGTCTCTGACCCTGTGCTTCCCTCCCTGTCCCCAGAGCCCACGGTGGTTTTTGCCAAGGAGCAGGCGGCACGCAGTCAGGTGCAGGCCGAGGCAGGGGCCATCGCCACGCTGAGCTGCGAGGTGGCCCAGGCCCAGACGCAGGTGACGTGGTACAAGGACGGCAAGAAGCTGAGTGGGAGCTCGAAAGTGCGCGTGGAGGCCACGGGCTGCACCCGGCGGCTGGTGCTGCCACAGGCAGGGAAGGCAGATGGCGGGGAGTACAGCTGCGAGGCTGGGGGCCAGAGGGTCACCTTCAGCCTGGATGTCTCAGGTCAGTTCTCTGGGGGCAAGGGGTGCTCCGTAGCCCTGTTTGGAAGTGTTGCTGTCACTGACTTACAGCTGTGACAGTCCTTTAGTCTTTCCATTAGACTCCATCCATTGCCATCTCCCATCCTCCCCCTTTCCACTTGTATGCCCGAGGCCGAGTCCAGGGAGGCTGGAATGGAGGCACAGAGGGGTGAGGGGCCACCCACTGGGCGCACCTTGTGCACCCCGGGTGGCGTTCCCACATAGTGATGCCCCTGGTATTCCTTGGTGCCCAGGTGTCTGGCTCTGCTGGCTCTGGGGTCTCAAGTAGCCCAGATGTCTCTCACCTCAGGAAACGTGCATGACCTTAGGGACATTTGAGCATCTTCCAGGGGCCCTCATCTAGTGCCCCCCAAGGGTTCTCCGGAACCAGAGGTGTTTGTTTGTCTTGACCTGAGAAGGCACAATTTCAGCCACACACTCCTACTGGACATTCGCTGAACAGCGAAGTTTGGGTCAGCAAAGTCCTAGTCATTGTGCAACCCTCTTTCTTCCTTGGACACGGCTACAGAAGCCACCAGTGCACCCATGTTTCAAAGTCTCGATCTCAGCTCTGATTCCGTGTCTGTGCAAAGTCAGCCAAGAACCGAGGGCTGGCGAACACGCACCTGTGATCTTCTCCTGTGAGGCGCGGAGTGTCCTCTTAAAAGCACACCTTGCTTTCTTTCCTTCTGTCTCCTCTTAGACATTCTGTGTCAGCGGCCCCTTGGGGTCTGATGTGTGTGGGGGGGGGTCCCACACAGAGAGGACAGAGGAGCTCACGCCACAACAGCACAGTGTGTTAGGGATGAGTTCGGGCAGTAGCAGCCCCTGACTACCAAATCAGGATTTATTTCCAGCACGTCCTAATGACTCATGTGTGTGCCTGTCCCTCCCTGGCTGCGATCAAACGTTCCTGTCCTCTCCTGAGGAGAGTTTGACTTCCCGTGAGGGTTGGCTGTGGTCTCACATTGACTCCCACGAGCCACCGTAGGACCGTTGGTACCGTGTGTGGTTTGTAGGGTGTACGCACACGCCGCTCCCCTCCACGGGGCAGAGGCCCATGTGCAGGTGGATGTGCTCCTGGGGCTGGGAAGGCGCTGGGGCTTCTGCAGGCCCCACAGCGGGTGCTGAGCCCGGAGAGCTTTCTGGCCCTCCCGCCTCCCTGTTTAGCCCTCCTTTCCCCAGTGCCGTCCTCCTGACTTTGAGCAAGTCTCTGACCCTGTGCTTCCCTCCCTGTCCCCAGAGCCCACGGTGGTTTTTGCCAAGGAGCAGGCGGCACGCAGTCAGGTGCAGGCCGAGGCAGGGGCCATCGCCACGCTGAGCTGCGAGGTGGCCCAGGCCCAGACGCAGGTGACGTGGTACAAGGACGGCAAGAAGCTGAGTGGGAGCTCGAAAGTGCGCGTGGAGGCCACGGGCTGCACCCGGCGGCTGGTGCTGCCACAGGCAGGGAAGGCAGATGGCGGGGAGTACAGCTGCGAGGCTGGGGGCCAGAGGGTCACCTTCAGCCTGGATGTCTCAGGTCAGTTCTCTGGGGGCAAGGGGTGCTCCGTAGCCCTGTTTGGAAGTGTTGCTGTCACTGACTTACAGCTGTGACAGTCCTTTAGTCTTTCCATTAGACTCCATCCATTGCCATCTCCCATCCTCCCCCTTTCCACTTGTATGCCCGAGGCCGAGTCCAGGGAGGCTGGAATGGAGGCACAGAGGGGTGAGGGGCCACCCACTGGGCGCACCTTGTGCACCCCGGGTGGCGTTCCCACATAGTGATGCCCCTGGTATTCCTTGGTGCCCAGGTGTCTGGCTCTGCTGGCTCTGGGGTCTCAAGTAGCCCAGATGTCTCTCACCTCAGGAAACGTGCATGACCTTAGGGACATTTGAGCATCTTCCAGGGGCCCTCATCTAGTGCCCCCCAAGGGTTCTCCGGAACCAGAGGTGTTTGTTTGTCTTGACCTGAGAAGGCACAATTTCAGCCACACACTCCTACTGGACATTCGCTGAACAGCGAAGTTTGGGTCAGCAAAGTCCTAGTCATTGTGCAACCCTCTTTCTTCCTTGGACACGGCTACAGAAGCCACCAGTGCACCCATGTTTCAAAGTCTCGATCTCAGCTCTGATTCCGTGTCTGTGCAAAGTCAGCCAAGAACCGAGGGCTGGCGAACACGCACCTGTGATCTTCTCCTGTGAGGCGCGGAGTGTCCTCTTAAAAGCACACCTTGCTTTCTTTCCTTCTGTCTCCTCTTAGACATTCTGTGTCAGCGGCCCCTTGGGGTCTGATGTGTGTGGGGGGGGGTCCCACACAGAGAGGACAGAGGAGCTCACGCCACAACAGCACAGTGTGTTAGGGATGAGTTCGGGCAGTAGCAGCCCCTGACTACCAAATCAGGATTTATTTCCAGCACGTCCTAATGACTCATGTGTGTGCCTGTCCCTCCCTGGCTGCGATCAAACGTTCCTGTCCTCTCCTGAGGAGAGTTTGACTTCCCGTGAGGGTTGGCTGTGGTCTCACATTGACTCCCACGAGCCACCGTAGGACCGTTGGTACCGTGTGTGGTTTGTAGGGTGTACGCACACGCCGCTCCCCTCCACGGGGCAGAGGCCCATGTGCAGGTGGATGTGCTCCTGGGGCTGGGAAGGCGCTGGGGCTTCTGCAGGCCCCACAGCGGGTGCTGAGCCCGGAGAGCTTTCTGGCCCTCCCGCCTCCCTGTTTAGCCCTCCTTTCCCCAGTGCCGTCCTCCTGACTTTGAGCAAGTCTCTGACCCTGTGCTTCCCTCCCTGTCCCCAGAGCCCACGGTGGTTTTTGCCAAGGAGCAGGCGGCACGCAGTCAGGTGCAGGCCGAGGCAGGGGCCATCGCCACGCTGAGCTGCGAGGTGGCCCAGGCCCAGACGCAGGTGACGTGGTACAAGGACGGCAAGAAGCTGAGTGGGAGCTCGAAAGTGCGCGTGGAGGCCACGGGCTGCACCCGGCGGCTGGTGCTGCCACAGGCAGGGAAGGCAGATGGCGGGGAGTACAGCTGCGAGGCTGGGGGCCAGAGGGTCACCTTCAGCCTGGATGTCTCAGGTCAGTTCTCTGGGGGCAAGGGGTGCTCCGTAGCCCTGTTTGGAAGTGTTGCTGTCACTGACTTACAGCTGTGACAGTCCTTTAGTCTTTCCATTAGACTCCATTCATTGCCATCTCCCATCCTCCCCCTTTCCACTTGTATGCCCGAGGCCGAGTCCAGGGAGGCTGGAATGGAGGCACAGAGGGGTGAGGGGCCACCCACTGGGCGCACCTTGTGCACCCCGGGTGGCGTTCCCACATAGTGATGCCCCTGGTATTCCTTGGTGCCCAGGTGTCTGGCTCTGCTGGCTCTGGGGTCTCAAGTAGCCCAGATGTCTCTCACCTCAGGAAACGTGCATGACCTTAGGGACATTTGAGCATCTTCCAGGGGCCCTCATCTAGTGCCCCCCAAGGGTTCTCCGGAACCAGAGGTGTTTGTTTGTCTTGACCTGAGAAGGCACAATTTCAGCCACACACTCCTACTGGACATTCGCTGAACAGCGAAGTTTGGGTCAGCAAAGTCCTAGTCATTGTGCAACCCTCTTTCTTCCTTGGACACGGCTACAGAAGCCACCAGTGCACCCATGTTTCAAAGTCTCGATCTCAGCTCTGATTCCGTGTCTGTGCAAAGTCAGCCAAGAACCGAGGGCTGGCGAACACGCACCTGTGATCTTCTCCTGTGAGGCGCGGAGTGTCCTCTTAAAAGCACACCTTGCTTTCTTTCCTTCTGTCTCCTCTTAGACATTCTGTGTCAGCGGCCCCTTGGGGTCTGATGTGTGTGGGGGGGGGTCCCACACAGAGAGGACAGAGGAGCTCACGCCACAACAGCACAGTGTGTTAGGGATGAGTTCGGGCAGTAGCAGCCCCTGACTACCAAATCAGGATTTATTTCCAGCACGTCCTAATGACTCATGTGTGTGCCTGTCCCTCCCTGGCTGCGATCAAACGTTCCTGTCCTCTCCTGAGGAGAGTTTGACTTCCCGTGAGGGTTGGCTGTGGTCTCACATTGACTCCCACGAGCCACCGTAGGACCGTTGGTACCGTGTGTGGTTTGTAGGGTGTACGCACACGCCGCTCCCCTCCACGGGGCAGAGGCCCATGTGCAGGTGGATGTGCTCCTGGGGCTGGGAAGGCGCTGGGGCTTCTGCAGGCCCCACAGCGGGTGCTGAGCCCGGAGAGCTTTCTGGCCCTCCCGCCTCCCTGTTTAGCCCTCCTTTCCCCAGTGCCGTCCTCCTGACTTTGAGCAAGTCTCTGACCCTGTGCTTCCCTCCCTGTCCCCAGAGCCCACGGTGGTTTTTGCCAAGGAGCAGGCGGCACGCAGTCAGGTGCAGGCCGAGGCAGGGGCCATCGCCACGCTGAGCTGCGAGGTGGCCCAGGCCCAGACGCAGGTGACGTGGTACAAGGACGGCAAGAAGCTGAGTGGGAGCTCGAAAGTGCGCGTGGAGGCCACGGGCTGCACCCGGCGGCTGGTGCTGCCACAGGCAGGGAAGGCAGATGGCGGGGAGTACAGCTGCGAGGCTGGGGGCCAGAGGGTCACCTTCAGCCTGGATGTCTCAGGTCAGTTCTCTGGGGGCAAGGGGTGCTCCGTAGCCCTGTTTGGAAGTGTTGCTGTCACTGACTTACAGCTGTGACAGTCCTTTAGTCTTTCCATTAGACTCCATCCATTGCCATCTCCCATCCTCCCCCTTTCCACTTGTATGCCCGAGGCCGAGTCCAGGGAGGCTGGAATGGAGGCACAGAGGGGTGAGGGGCCACCCACTGGGCGCACCTTGTGCACCCCGGGTGGCGTTCCCACATAGTGATGCCCCTGGTATTCCTTGGTGCCCAGGTGTCTGGCTCTGCTGGCTCTGGGGTCTCAAGTAGCCCAGATGTCTCTCACCTCAGGAAACGTGCATGACCTTAGGGACATTTGAGCATCTTCCAGGGGCCCTCATCTAGTGCCCCCCAAGGGTTCTCCGGAACCAGAGGTGTTTGTTTGTCTTGACCTGAGAAGGCACAATTTCAGCCACACACTCCTACTGGACATTCGCTGAACAGCGAAGTTTGGGTCAGCAAAGTCCTAGTCATTGTGCAACCCTCTTTCTTCCTTGGACACGGCTACAGAAGCCACCAGTGCACCCATGTTTCAAAGTCTCGATCTCAGCTCTGATTCCGTGTCTGTGCAAAGTCAGCCAAGAACCGAGGGCTGGCGAACACGCACCTGTGATCTTCTCCTGTGAGGCGCGGAGTGTCCTCTTAAAAGCACACCTTGCTTTCTTTCCTTCTGTCTCCTCTTAGACATTCTGTGTCAGCGGCCCCTTGGGGTCTGATGTGTGTGGGGGGGGGTCCCACACAGAGAGGACAGAGGAGCTCACGCCACAACAGCACAGTGTGTTAGGGATGAGTTCGGGCAGTAGCAGCCCCTGACTACCAAATCAGGATTTATTTCCAGCACGTCCTAATGACTCATGTGTGTGCCTGTCCCTCCCTGGCTGCGATCAAACGTTCCTGTCCTCTCCTGAGGAGAGTTTGACTTCCCGTGAGGGTTGGCTGTGGTCTCACATTGACTCCCACGAGCCACCGTAGGACCGTTGGTACCGTGTGTGGTTTGTAGGGTGTACGCACACGCCGCTCCCCTCCACGGGGCAGAGGCCCATGTGCAGGTGGATGTGCTCCTGGGGCTGGGAAGGCGCTGGGGCTTCTGCAGGCCCCACAGCGGGTGCTGAGCCCGGAGAGCTTTCTGGCCCTCCCGCCTCCCTGTTTAGCCCTCCTTTCCCCAGTGCCGTCCTCCTGACTTTGAGCAAGTCTCTGACCCTGTGCTTCCCTCCCTGTCCCCAGAGCCCACGGTGGTTTTTGCCAAGGAGCAGGCGGCACGCAGTCAGGTGCAGGCCGAGGCAGGGGCCATCGCCACGCTGAGCTGCGAGGTGGCCCAGGCCCAGACGCAGGTGACGTGGTACAAGGACGGCAAGAAGCTGAGTGGGAGCTCGAAAGTGCGCGTGGAGGCCACGGGCTGCACCCGGCGGCTGGTGCTGCCACAGGCAGGGAAGGCAGATGGCGGGGAGTACAGCTGCGAGGCTGGGGGCCAGAGGGTCACCTTCAGCCTGGATGTCACAGGTTGGTGCCAGCCTAGAGAGAGCAGACAAGTGTCTGTCCAATCAAGGGATGGGCATTGTCCTAAAAGGCTTAAGCCTGGTGTGGGGACATGGTTGCCCCTGTACTGGGTTCCATTGACATAGCCCCTTCTAGGGCTCTACTTTGTACTAAGCTGTTGGGTCTGAGGATGATGTCGTAGACCCTACTCCAGCATATTTTGGGTATCCTTTGCCTCATGTTTCTGCTCTGTTTGCTGTATTCCTACCTTCCTCAGCATGGAACCTGTCCTGGAGGCTTCTGTGGACTGCTTCAAGGCTGAGGTCTATGAAAATGCCCATTCTCTGTCTGTGGCCTGGAGCAGGCAGTTTTCCGGGTTTATGTCCACTTGAGCAGTTTTGGAGCCCAGCCTTGCCCTGGGGAACCTTACTAGAGGGGCCTATGGCTTTGGATGTCTTTGTCCTCAGTGGAGCTTGGATCCTTGTCTCTGTGGTCTTGGGGTTCTCTTTCCAGCTTTTTCTAAATCTTCCCAGCTGGTGTTCAGATGCTCAAACTTGGCCAGTCCTAGTCCTTGGTGTGCTGCCTGTTCCTTACACACCCCCAGCTGATGACAGCACCACTGGCTTTCAGAGTCTTGCTTTAGGCATCTGTCCTGAGCTGGCTGACACTGCCCCATCTCCAGCTTTTGCCTTTGCCCACCAGTTCCCCATTGCACAGGAAGCATGGTTTTTAGATGCTCACCTGGATCATCTTTCACAGGGACCCACCCTCTTGGTCCCCCTTCTGGTGCTTTCACCCTCTCCCTTTCTGCTATGCATCCCCTTCCCCCACTGTGCTTAGCTGCCTGAAGCACTCAAGTCTGTTTCATACCTCTCAGCCTTTGTCCCCAGGGTCCTGAACCCAAGCTGCCCTCTCCAGCTCCTTTCCTTGCTCTGCTCCCTGCTGTCCTTCTGGAATGTCAGTTCAGTCACCAGGCTGGCCCCACTCTCCCTGCAGTATCTGTGGGTGGGCCCATGCAGCCCTGGAGGGCAGGCATCCTGGCCTCTAGATTCTTGGTTGGACAGAGCTTATGGGCCCCAGGCCTGTGGTTTCCTGCAGCTAGCTCCTCCTGGCCACTTCTTATGGCCCCTGGGAGCCTGATGGTGGCCATCATGTGGCGTGGGGCCCTGCTGCGTTCATCTTTGGGCCTGTTCAGTGGAAGCAGCAGCCAAGGGCTGGACAAGCAGATCATTGAGGAGCAGTTGGAGCTTGGGGCAGCTCCATTTTAGGTCTTCACTCTATGGCCTGAGGGCAGCAGGGCCCAGGTCAGAGATGCAGGGTCCCCCCTTGAGCTGACTGAGCCTCCTTTCCTTGCCCCCTGTGCCCCAGAGCCAGAGCCTGAGCCCCCAGCCCTGGAGAGACCAGGCCGCAGGGAGCTTCTGGTGGTCAGGGAACACGAGGATATCATTCTGACTGCCACACTGGCCACACCCTCTGTGGCTGTGGTGACTTGGCTCAAGGACGGCGTAGAGATTCGGCGCAGCAAGCGGCATGAGATGGCCAGCCTGGGAGACACACACACCCTGACCCTGCGCAGCGCACAGACTCTGGACAGCGCGATCTACAGCTGCCGCGTGGGAGCCGAGGGGCAGGACTTCCCAGTGCAGGTGGAAGGTCAGCGGTCCTCTGAGAACCTGCATCTGCTGGGGTTTCATGGGAGGGCGTGCAGGCAGTGTCCAGAGCGGATCCGGGTGAGGGTCAGGGCGAACGACACCAAAGCGCAGAGATCTTCCCCACGGCCCGAGCCCCTCCCGGCTGACGTCGTTCGCCTTCCACAGAGGTGGCCGCCAAGTTCTGCCGGCCCCTGGAGCCCGTGAGCGGGGAGCTGGGTGGCACAGCAACGCTGACCTGCGAGCTGAGACCGGAGCAGGCTGAGGTGCTGTGGCGCTGCGGAAGCACACAGCTCCGGTCGGGCAAGCGCTTCCAGATGTCAGCCGCGGGGACCGTGCGCTCGCTCACCCTGTCTGCCCTCAGGGCAGAGGATGCGGGCGAATACGTGTGCGAGAGCCGTGACGACCGCACCAGCACCCAGCTCACAGTCCGAGGTAAGCAGCCGCAGGGCGCTCGGAGGCTGGGGCGGGTAGCTCGGCTTCCCAGGCGGCTTCACGGAGGAGGCGCCCTTCCGCGGTGTCTTCCGGTGGGGCTTCACCCCTCCTGCCCACCTCTCAAACCGAGCTCCTGCCCATAGTACCCCGGGAGGTCAAGTTCACGTCCGGGCTGAGCGCTGTGGTCGCAGAGGAGGGCCGAGAGGCCACCTTCCAGTGTGTGGTGACCCCCAGCGATGCAGCCGTCACGTGGTTCCGAGACGGCGCCCAGCTGCAGCCCAGCGAGAAGTTTCTCATATCGCAGAGCAGCACCAGCCACAGCTTGACCATCTCCGGTCTGGACCTGGAGGACGCAGGCGAGATCACCGCGGAGGCTGAGGGTGTCACATCCTCGGCTGTCCTCCGGGTCCGAGGTGCGTGCGTGTGTGTGTGTGTGTGTGTGTGTGTGTGTGTGTGTGTGTGTTGGTGGGGGCGAGGGTGTCAGGGAGTTTGGGCACCTCCTGGGTGAGCTGGTTCCTGGCCGGCACCTTGCTGCTCGCTGGCATCCAGGTCCTCTGGCTGATCTCAGGGGACACGGGGTTTCCTGGCTGCAAAGAGAAGACTGGGGTGGCACTGAAGGGTTGGACACCTCTGAAGGGTAGAAAATAAACTGCTGCAAAGTGTACCTGGTCTGAGAGTGGGGTCCCACACTGAGCCCCATAGGTGGTGGTGTGGGGGGAGTGTAATTGGCAGACAGTGCAAGCAGAGACAGGAGATAAGGATGCACTTTGCTTGCTGAAGCCAGATTGTGCTGAGCCAGGTGTCACCTGAGGGTGAGTGGGACCCATTGCAGGTTTTCGAATAAGAGTAATGTAGTAATATAAGAGTAATGCACTTTCTGGGGAGGTCCTGGCGCAGCCTGGGACTGGGAGGTGCACTCTAGCATGTTTCTCTTCCTTCCTGTACGCACTCCCAGGGCCTTAGTGGAGTGGAGGTGCTGACACTGAGGGCCTGGGGTCTCAGAGTCTACCTGTCTCACCAGCTCCCTCTGTCCTGAGGCTGCTGGACACCGGCCACATTTAGGAGCTCCAGGCACTGGGGCATGGCAGGGTTGTTCAGAGGAGGAGAGCAGAAGGTGTGAGTGGGTTAGGGAGGGAGAAGCCTCCTTAGTCTCCATTTCCTCCCATAAAAGCATACCTGTGCAAATGTGCAGCTGGGCCCTGAGTATGGCTAAAGCCTCGTCTGGCTTGCAGTCAGAGTGTGGTAGGGCCCCACTCTGCCTGCTGGGAGTTGGGGTGAACAGGGACCCTCTGCACCTGGCTTCCCTGAGTGGCAGTGGCTGTGTGACTGCCCTTTCCCTGGTCATAGAGGCTCCTGTGCTGTTCAAGAAGAAGCTGGAGCCACAGACAGTGGAGGAGTGGGGTTCTGTGACCATGGTGGTGGAGCTGACCAGGCCTTGGCCGGAGGTCAAGTGGACACGCAATGCCATGGTCCTGGCCCCAGGCAAGAAGGTGGAGATCCACACGGAGGGCACGAGTCACTCCCTGGTCCTCCACAGCGTGGGATTTGCTGACCGTGGCTTCTATGGCTGTGAGACGCCAGATGACAAGACACAGGCTAAGCTCACAGTGGAAAGTGAGCTGCAGGGCAGCTGGGCCTGGGGGTCAGCACCCAGGATGGGGGAGGGAGGGCAGGAGGGTAGGAGAGGAACAGATTTCCCACCGGAGACATTCCCTGGGAAGGGGATGGAAAGGGAGGGTGGGGGTGGACCACCAACTTGGAGGGGCACGCTAAGGGAGGGGCTGCAAGGATGGTGGGGAGGTTGGCCTTCCATGGAAAGCAATTATCCTCCTGTGGTGGGTGGAAGTGGGCCTTTACCTCTAGGGCAACATGCTGAGTTGAGGCCCCTGGGGAGGTCAGAAGGAGGGCCTGGTGCAGCAGCACACCAGTCCCATGTTTGCCCTGCAGTGCGCCAGGTCCGGCTTCTGAGGGACCTGCAAGCAGTGGAGGTACAGGAGCAGGGCTCAGCCATCATGGAGGTGGAGCTGTCGCATGCCAATGTGGAGGGCAGCTGGACGCGTGATGGCCTTCGGCTGCAGCCAGGGCCCTTGTGCCACCTGGCAGTGCAAGGCCCCATCCATACACTCACACTGTCTGACCTGCGGCCACAAGATGGTGGTCTCATCGCCTTCAAAGCTGAGGGCGTGCACACATCTGCTCGACTTGTGGTAACTGGTGCGTGGGGAGCAGGGAGGGACCCACTTGAGAGCACGCTATCCCTGTCCCCAAGGTGGCCCAGGAGGCAGGTGGGGACAGGGAGATGGAATCCTGGGGGTGAGGGGGGCATTCGTTCCTAGAACCAGCTGAGTGATTTGGTCCAGCTCAGCCCCCTCCCCCCCTGCCCAGGGCACCTCCAGGACCTGCCTCTTATCTCCTCCTCCTGCCTCCCCAGAGCTGCCTGTGAGGTTCAGCCGCCCACTGAAAGATGTGGTAGCCACAGAAAAGGACAAAGTGACCCTGGAGTGTGAGCTGTCCCGTCCCAATGTGGATGTGCGCTGGCTGAAGGTACCTTTGTCTGTGGACCCTTCTACTCCATCCCACTCCTCCCCATGGGTGGGCAGGAGTAGGACCGTTGGGTGGGAATCCCCAGTGCCTGACCTGGCCTTGTACCCTACAGGACGGTGTGGAGCTGCAGGTTGGCAAGACAGTGGGCATGGCAGCCCAGGGCACCTGCCGGACCCTCATCATTTACCAGTGTGCCTTTGGGGACCAGGGCGTGTATGTGTGTGATGCCCACGAGGCTCAGACCTTGGCCTCTCTGAAGGTTCGAGGTGAGGGCTAGGCAGAGTGGGAGAACAGGGCTAGGTGTAAAGACCTCCTGGTCCCCTGTGTCCTCCATCAAGGTACTTGCCCTCTGGTCCGGACCCCCTCCGATACTCAGCAAACTGGGGATGGGGGTGGGGGTGGGCAGCTCTGTGTCTCAGAGTGTGGCAGAGTCTCCCTCCATCCCTCAGGCCGCAACGTCCAGATCCTGAGGCCCTTGGAGGATGTGGAGGTGACAGAGAAGGAGAGTGCCACCTTCTCCTGTGAAGTCTCCCATGACGAGGTGCCAACCCAGTGGTTCTGGGAGGGCAGTAAGCTTCGGCCCAGTGACAACGTGCGCATCCGCCAGGAAGGTGTGAGGGCAGTGAGTGGCTGCGGGAGGGCCTCTCCCTCTCCCTCTCCCCTAGGCTCCTTCCCTGGTGCTGAGTGGTCTGTGTCCCCAGGGAGGACATACACACTCATCTACCGGAGGGTCCTAGTGGAAGACACAGGAGAAATCCGATTTGTGGCCGAAAATGCAGAATCTCGAGCCCAGCTCCGAGTGAGAGGTGAGGGGCCTCAGGGAAGGGCATGGACTGGACACCAAATGAGAACATGCATGTGCTGAGCCAGTTGTTCCAATGTTTGCCTGGCAGGACTGGTGACCCAGGAGGAGGGAAAGAGGGTGTTGCCTCTACTGCAGGAAAACAGGGCTCTGGGGAGGCAGCCCTCCTTTGTTTAAAGTGAGGGTACTAGCAACTTCCTCCTCCTGAGACTGCAGCAGGTGCTGGAAAGCAGGGGTGCCAGGCTGATGGCCTTGATGACAGGAGAGAGTGGAGACCAGGCACGAGGGAGGAGGGGGCCTGAGGACAGACAAGGGGACCACCCGGGATGTAGTGATGCGCAGGCCAGGGCAGAGCAGATGTGGGGGCAGAAAGGGGGTGCAGCAAGGGGCACAAGGGGTGAAGGTGCATGGGCATGCCTACCTTCTTTGTGGTCAATGGTACAGAGGGTCTCAGCCCCGAGTATGACACTTGGCTTAACCTGGCTAGATGGGGGCTGCACAGACAGAGCGCCCAGTCCCAGGGCATTGAGGTGGCCGAATGCCCACCCTGACCCTTCCCGGCCTCACCCACAGAGCTGCCAGTGTCCATCCTGCGCCCACTGAGGGACAAGATTGCCATGGAGAAGCACCGCGGTGTGCTCGAGTGCCAGATGTCACGGGCCAGCGCCCAGGTGCGGTGGTTCAAGGGTGGCGTGGAACTGTGGCCGGGACCCAAGTACGAGATGGTCAGTGATGGCCTCTACCGCAAGCTGGTCATCAATGAGGTGCAGCCTGAGGATGAGGACACTTATACATGTGATGCTGGTGATGTGAAGACCAGTGCCCAGTTCTTTGTGGAAGGTGAGGCAGGGCCCGGGAGTGGGGCAACAGCTGTCTCCTGTGCCTGGGAATGGGCCAGGGCCCTGTCATTGGCCCTGATACTTGCAGGCAGCCAGGTCGACTGGGGAACATTGGGGCAGGAGGTGGGGGATGGTGAGAACAGGGAGTGTGGGGGGAGAGTTTATCCCCAGGAAGGAATAAGCATGGGGGCACAGCAGTCCTCCTGCAGAACTGCGTGGTTACCCTTCCCTCTCCCACAGAGCAATCCATCACCATTGTGCGGGGCCTGCAGGACTTGACGGTGATGGAGCCCGCCCCTGCCTGGTTCGAGTGCGAGACCTCTATCCCGTCTGTTCGGCCGCCTAAGTGGCTGCTGGGGAAGACAGTGCTGCAGGCTGGGGCGAATGTGGGCATGGAGCAGGAAGGCACAGTGCACCGGCTGACGCTGCAGCGCACCTGCTCTACCATGACCGGGCCAGTGCACTTCACCATCGGCAAGTCTCGCTCCACCGCCCACCTGGTCGTCTCAGGTGAGCCGTGAGGCCCATGAATGGAAGGATGGGCTCCCGCAGATGAGGTGCTGGACGAGGGTAGCTGATCACGGTTTCTGGGGCTCTCTTCCCTCCCCGGCCCAGCCCGCCCCACAGTGCTGTGCTCTCTCCTCCTGCTCAGACATCCCTGTGGTGCTTACGCGGCCGCTAGAGCCTAAGACTGGACGCGAGCTGCAGTCGGTGGTCCTGTCCTGTGACTTCAAGCCTCCCCCCAAGGCCGTGCAGTGGTACAAGGAGGACACACCCCTGGTGCCGTCTGACAAGTTCAAAATGAGTCTGGAGGGTCATATGGCAGAGCTGCGCATCCTGCGGCTCACGCCTGCCGATGCTGGCGTCTACCGGTGCCAGGCTGGCAACACACAGAGCAGCACCCAAATCACCGTGGAAGGTGCGTGGCAGGGGTACAGGGCCACCTGGAGAGCCCTGGGGCAAGTGGTGGTGGGGTGAGCTGAGCCTTCCTGTGTGCTCTTGGCAGCACGGGAGGTGATAGTGATACAGCCGCTGCAGGACATAGAGGCCACAGAGGAGGGTCGTGCCTGCTTCTCATTGGAGCTTTCCCACGAGGACGAAGAGGTGGAGTGGTCGCTCAATGGGACGCCCCTCTACAACGACAGCTTCCACGAAATCACCCACAAGGGCCACCGTCACACACTGGTGCTGAAACGGGTCAGGCGGTCCGACGCGGGCATGGTGTGCGCCTCTTCCCCCAAGGTGACGGCCTCTGCTCACCTGAAGGTCAGAGGTGAGGGTCCCTATGGGATCTGTTGGGTTCCCCCAGGGGTCCCCATTGGCGGAGGTGGGGGCTCCTTCGCTCACCTGGTCACACCCTGACCTACAGTGAAGCCGGTGGTGTTCCTGAAGGCGCTGGACGATGTGTCTGCGGAGGAGCGGGGATCTCTGGCCCTGCAGTGCGAGGTCTCCGACCCCCACGCCTGCGTGGTGTGGCGCAAGGACGGTGTAGAGCTGGGCCCCAGCGACAAGTATGACTTTCTGCAATCGGCGGGCACACATGGTCTAGTGGTGCACGACCTGAGTAAGGACGACGCGGGCCTGTACACCTGCCACCTAGGCACTGAGGAGACCCGGGCGCGGGTCAGCGTGCAGGGTGCGTGGGGGCATGGCCGGGCTCTGCCACGGGGTACCACCTCCTGAGGCCCCGCCCATTCCTAAACCAGGGCTGCTTGGGCTGCTCCCGTGAGCTAGGAGAGGTCAGGCAGGCTCTGGGAAGAGTGGGCTTGTTGCAGTCTTTAGGAGGCCCAGGTGCAGCAGGCAGGTTGGTGGGAAGACGTTAACGGAGTGAAGCATGGGAGACTGGGCAGGCCCTGCCTGATGCAGTCACACAGTACTCAGGTTCCAACAGGGCCTGGAGCCATCCACTGTGCACCAGGGGATGAGTATGAGCAGGCATGAGGCCCATCAAGGGAGCCTCTTGGAGGTGGGGAGGGAGACACCCGGGAAGGACTCCCAGGCCACGGCCACAGCCTGGGTCTTGTTCCCCAACCAGGTGGTTGCTATCTTGTCACACTATCTATGCATGGCAGGCCCGTTCTCTATGAACCCATGGTGGGTCCCTGATGTCTAGTGGGTTTGAGATGAGACAGGAAAGGTGGGGGGTGTAGTGAGTTTATCCCACAGCTAGATGGCCCCTTCACTCGAGGTGGCTGTCCTTTCTCTTCCAGAGCATGTGAACTAGTGAAAACCCCCGATGCTTTTTTCTCTGCCCATTGTTCTGTAGCAGAGAGGAAGGCAGCCACTCTAGTTGGTACTCACAGCTCTTGGTCATCCAAACATCAGGGTGTGGCCAGCTGGAGGCCAAGGGGGCGTTTGCTGGGGGGCTGGGGAGGGCAAGTATTTGAGCTTCTGTAGCACTTTGGGGCTCAATGGTGTTGGTATTGAGAGGCAGGCATCCGGGGCCCAGCCAGTGTGACGGCTGCCTTCTGTGGTTCACAGACTTGCACGTAGGTATCACCAAGAGGCTGAAGACAGTGGAGGTGCTAGAAGGTGAGGGCTGCAGCTTTGAGTGCATCTTGTCCCATGAGGACACAGGCGATACTGCCATGTGGATGGTCGGCGGAAAGACAGTGGGTGCCTCTGGCCGCTTCCAGGCTACGCGCCAGGGCAGAAAGTTCACCCTGGCTGTGCAAGAGGCAGTGCTGGGTGACACCGGGGAGGTGGTCTTCTCCGTGCGGGGCCTCACCTCCAGGGCCTCACTCATCGTCAAAGGTGAGCACCATGGCCCCGGGGCAGACAGGGCATCTCTGTGTGCTGAGCTTGGGTTCTCCCCACGCAGCCTGCAGCAGGTTCTCGGGCTGGGCAGCCTGCCAGGGGTTGTCTCTGGGGACTGTCTCCCTCAGCCACTGGTAGGGACCCAGAGGCTCCTGTTGGGATGCTGGCAGCTTCTAGTCATCCAGGGACTCAGGGTTTCTTGTCTCCCATCTGTGGTCCAACTACCATGGTAGCTCCAGGGCACGTGGTCACCAAACCAGTGAAATCACTGAGTACATGCTCCCAGCATAAACACTGGTGCAGATCAGTGAAGCTTGGTTCACAGCTGGCACCAGCCACTGCCACACTCTGAGTCATGGGCTCTGAATGGTGCTGAAAGCATCTGTGCTCTCACAGCTCCCACTCGAAGCCTCTTCACTTGTGACAGTGGGGGCCCTGGCATTCCAAGACTCTGTGGCTCCTGGGTCTGAGGTCCTAGAGTTTCAGGATGTATGTCTCCAGAGCCTGAAGGTTTCCAAGGCTAACTCTGCTATTGTCTCCGGCATGGCCATGGCTGTGCTTCATAGGCTGCCTCTGTCCCCTTCAGAAAGGCCGGTGGACATAACAAAACCTCTGGAGGACCAGCGAGCCATGCCAGGGGAGGATGCGATACTGAGTTGTGAGCTGTCACGGGCAGGTGCCCCGGTGCGCTGGCGAAAGGAAGGGAAAGCCATTCACAAGAGTCAGAAGTATGACCTGCTCAGTGAGGGTACACGGGCTGTGCTGGTGGTCCGCACAGCCTCAATCAAGGATTCTGGAGAGTACACATGTGAGACAGAGGTTTCTAAGAGCACGGCTAGCCTCCGAGTGGAAGGTAACCCCACAAGAGACTCTGAAGCAGCCCCCATGGCCTCTCTCCCTCAGCATGGCATGGGTCCACTCCCTCAGGGCCTCTGCTGTGCTGTCCCAGATGGAAAGGGATGGAGTCCAGAGGGAGGGGCCTCCACTCGGTTCCTGAGGTTGCGTGGGCAGGCTGGGTGGCGAACTGCTCATGTCCCAAGGGGCAGAGTGGGGTTTCAGGCTTCACCCTCACCCATTCTTATATCTTCCACCAGAAATGGCAAACTGGTTCACAGAGGAGCTGGTGGATCTGCGGGTGGAGGAGAAAAGCACGGCTGTGTTCACCTGCAGGACAGCACGCCCTGCAGCCGCAGTGACCTGGCACAAGGGTCTCTCCGAGCTGCATGCCTCAGAGAAGCATGCACCCAGCCAGGAGGGTGTGACTTTGAGGCTCACCATCAGTGCCCTGGAGAAGGCAGACAACGACACCTACACTTGTGACATAGGCCAGGCAAAGTCCCAGGCACGGCTCCTGGTGCAAGGTGAGGGCGGCACGTTGCACAGATTTCATGGCCTGTGATGTGACCTGTGTAAGTTTTGTTTAAAGCAGACTCAGGGGCCCTGAACAAGCCCAGCCTTGGTTTCCCCATCTCTTGGAGGGGTCGCCTTGGGTGGTCTTGTCTCTGTGGCCTTCCCACTTGGACCTCATGTGAATGAATCAGCAACCTCCATTTATTACTGCATGTGTTTCTGGAGCCCTTCCTATGTGCTGGTGTGTGCCTGAGCCCGCTTGCATGTGCTCTGCGTGTATTTGCATGCAGATGTACCACCTCTGCACATGAAGGTCTCCAGGTTTGAATAGCAGTTTGTGTCTGGCAGACAGGGTGAGGCTCATCATTGTCTCCATCTCACAGATAAGGAACTGGGGCTCTACATGGTTTAGAGGTCAGCCCCAGGCTGTTGGGCATGTTAGCATCTGGCAGGGTTGAGCCTGGCCTTCCTGACCCCAGTGCCAGCATCCAGAGTGAAATCAGCTGGAGGCCCCTCCTGGGGTCTCTCTGTAGATCAGAATAACAAGGCCTCGCTCTGGGTTTTTCTCTGCTTTCCAGTGAAAACCTGGTGAGTCCATCGAGCTCAGAGCAAACATTTAGTTAGTGCAGCAGAAGCTCTGCTGGCTAATAAAGTGGATACTTAACCAGGAAGTCAATTAATGCAGTGCTACATGGTAACCAAACATGCTCTTTATACAACTTACAGCACACACCTGTGAGCCTGTCTGGCCAGCACCTTTACTCTGTGTGTCAGTCCTTGCATCAGAATTTCTTGTCTCTGACCAGTCAACTCATGATGCACTGTCTGTGCTTTCTGGTGTCTGGCGTCCAGTGTCCAGTGCCCAGTGTCTGCCATCTGGTGTCCATTGCCTGATATCCAGTGTCTGGTGTTCAATGTCTGGCATCTACTGCCCAGCTTAAAGCAGCCTCAAGACACCTGTAACTGCAGAGAAATCTGTTGCACACCTATTTCTGCAATTCACTTTTTCTAAATGTCCCTGACCTAAGTTGGCAGAAAAATTTTTGTTAGCAATTCATGTTGTCAAACTTCCAAAGCACTGGATTTAAATTTTAATATAGTCATAATTTTTTTCACACTGTGATATCTTTTGTTAATACAACATTTGGTTTTGTTCCAAGATTCTGGGGACAGGGGCACTGGCATGGACAGACTGGAAGCACAGCTTGTGGAGGGGCCATTGTGGGTCATTCTTTATGCTCCACAAAAGGACCGAGCAGGGCTGGGGCTCCTCCAGGGACCTAAAACAAATACTTTGTCAGTCAGCTCTGACTCTCTTACTGTTTCCTTAGTTTTGTCATCCTGAACCTGTTACAGTCACCAGCTTACTCTGGCCCTGAGCCCACACCAGGTCTAGGGGAACGTCCCGTTTCTCTCAGTGTGGTCCTAATGTACCCACCCTGCCCGCCAGGTCAGAGAGTGCTCATCGTGGAGGAGCTTGGGGATGCTGAAGTGCAGGAGGGCTCCTCAGCCACCTTCAACTGCCGCATCTCCCCTGCTGACTATGGGCCTGTCCACTGGTTCCTGGACAAGACACCCCTACATGCCAATGAGCTCAATGAGATTGAGGCCCAGTCAGGCGGCTGCCATGTGCTCACCTTGCGGCAGCTTGCACTCAAGGACTCGGGCACTGTCCACTTCGAAGCAGGCGACCAGCGGTCCTCAGCCACACTACGGGTCACAGGTGGGCTGTGTGCCTAGTGCTGTGGTGGGGACCAGTCCATGTGGCTCCGGACACAGTGTGATCCTGGGGCTCACAGAGAAGGTGCTGTGGGCTGGGCCTTGGATCCCAGGGTGGACTTGGGCAGCTGGGTGTGGTGGTTTCAGGATGACTCGTTGCACAGGGTATACAGACGTGATTCCATGGTCAGCATGGCATAGGTCTGGCCATGCCCCTGTGGTGTGGAAAGTCACTCAGAGCCTGCCTCGTCTGTGTCCCCAGCCTGAGGTGGACAGATGGACACTGACCTAGGGTGTCACCTGGGCTGCAGTGACACCTGGAGCTTCTTCTGCAGAGCCCACAAGTGCCCTGTCCTCCCCTCTTTGTCCCCAGAGAAGCCAAGTGTCTTCTCCCAGGAGCTTAAGGATGCCACAGTCATGGAGGGGGAGGATCTGACCCTGGTCTGTGAGACTACTGTCCTGGACAGCCCCGTGCACTGGACCAAGGATGGGCAAGCCCTGCGGGCATCGGCCCGGTGCCAGTTGAGCCGCGAGGGCCACCGTGCCCAGCTGGTCATCACTGACACCACCCTGCAGGACAGCGGGCGCTACAA
Source organism: Desmodus rotundus (assembly GCF_022682495.2). Classification (NCBI taxonomy): domain Eukaryota; kingdom Metazoa; phylum Chordata; class Mammalia; order Chiroptera; family Phyllostomidae; genus Desmodus; species Desmodus rotundus. Next base: position 58,598,194 of record NC_071395.1, read on the forward strand.
GTGTGAAGCTGGGGGTGCCTGGAGCAGCTCCATCGTCAGGGTCCACGGTGAGCCCCCAGCAGCACTGGTTGCCCATGTTTTTTTTCTTGCTCAGGGATGGGGAGGCTCCGGACCCCATCCAGCTCCCTCTCTCTTAGCCTTTGCCCTCTTGGTGTCTGTGTGTGTGTGTTGGGCGGGGGTGATTCACCCAGCTCTGTCCATCTGGTCTCTCTGCAGCTCGTCCCTGTCACTGCTGCTTCCTGTATCTGGGTCTCTGCTGCTGAGAGACCCCCCCCTTGCTCTCTGTTGGTCTCCTGACTGGCATTCTCCTTTGTACTTGATTCCTGACTTTGTCTTGTGTTCTAACATCTCTGTGTCTCCTTCCTGCTGGCTTGGCCCATCTCCATCAGCCTCTGTCAGCCTGAGCTGAGTAACAAATACCACAGACAGGGCAGCTCAAACACCAGACATTTATTTCTCCCCAACCCTCAGAGGCTGGAAGTCTGGGTTCCAGGTGGGGACAGGGCTGGTTCTCCTGTAACCTCTCTCCTTGGTGTGTAGACAGCTGTCTCCTCCCTGTGTCCTCGCATGGTTGTCCCTCTGTGTGCATCTGTGTCCTGGTCTCCTATTCTTATAAAGATACCAGTCACTTGATCTGGACCCACCCTAGTGATCTCATTTCACATTTCTCGCGTCTTTAAAGGACCCGTTTCCTAATATAGCCCCATCTGAGGTCCTCGGGTTGGGGCTTCAATATGTGAAGGGGGTCACACTACAGCTCATGACACTCTACCCTTCTTTGTTCATCTGTTTGCCCCCCCCCCCTTCTGGAGGGGCAGAGGTCTCAGGTCACTGTCACCAGCCCCTGATGTAGAAGGGATGAGGCAGGCCTGCCTGCAGAGTGCACTGGTGCCTCCAGCCCTCCTCAGCTGTAGGAGAGCCCCAGGAGGATGCAAGGGTAGGACAAGCTGAGCTTGTGCCTTCCGCAGCACGGCCGGTGCGGTTCCAAGAGGGGCTGAAGGACATGGAGGTGCTGGAGGGCGGGGCAGCCACACTGTGCTGTAAGCTATCATCTGTGGCTGTACCCGTGGAGTGGCGCCGAGAGGATGAGGTTCTGCGGCCAGGAGACAAGTACAGCATGCGGCAGAGGGGCCCCACACTGGAGCTGGTGGTCCAGGACCTGCAGCCCCATGACAGCGGGCAGTACTCCTGTCACTTTGGGGACCAGATAACCTCAGCCACACTTACTGTGAAGGGTAAGATGGCCCTGCCCTGCCTGAGCAGCCCTGTGGATCCCTTTTCATCCCCTGTAGGAGGATGAGAATGACATGCCCTGTTTCTGACCTTTCACAGCCTCGCCTGCTGAGTTCATAGGAAGAATGAGAAGCAAGGAGGCCACAGAAGGATCCAGGGCCATGCTGCGCTGCGAGCTGAGCAAGGCAGCCCCCGTGGAGTGGAGGAAGGGGCCCGAAACCCTTAGAGCTGGGGACAGAGTCAGCCTGAGGCAGGATGGGGCTGTGTGTGAGCTGGAGATCCGGGACCTGACCCTGACTGATACTGGGGAGTACTCATGCATGTGCGGGGAGGAGAAGATGTCGGCCACGCTTACCGTCAGGGGTAAAGACCGTGTGTGGCTGTGTGGAGCAGTGGCTCTGTGTCTGAGGGCTTGGGCAGGTCCCCTTGCTGTGCCCATCTGCCACTCCCCATGTCTCCTGCTCTCCTGAAGCACGCATCTCAGCATGTGGCTGTGAGTTCTTATCAGATAAAGAGCAGAGAATGAGGGCCTCCTCTCTTACATGGGGAGAAGAGGAGGATAGCCACACAGCACAGATGGTGGAATAGAGTCCTCTTGAGGGGGCCATGCTAGCAAGGATTAAGGAGTAGATCCAAGTGTGTCCCTTGAGGTAGGAATGTCAGGAGGTATAATTGAGGGAGGGAGCCAAGCATATGTGACTGGCCATGAGAGAGCCATGTAGGTGATCTGGGGTCCACTGTGTAGAATCGGTGCCAGGGGAGGTGAGGTGGGTATAGAGCATGAGGTGGTGACATCAGTATGAAGGGTGAGGTGGAGGTGAGGTGAGAGTGAAAGGTGAGCAGGAGGTGAGGTGGGTGTGGGAGGTGCGGAGGAGGTGTGGAGGTGAGCAGGTGAGGTCTGAGAATATGGAGAGGCAGGGAGGTCTGGGTTGAAGAGCACAGCCCTAGGCAGGAGGGATGGCTGGTGTTCAAGCCTGGGTTGGGGGTCTGTGACTGGTGTCTGGCTGGTGGGCTGGTGAGTGTCCACACAGGGGTGCAAGTCCATGTACTGCATCTGTGGGTGTGGTGGCTCTTGGCTTCAACAGTAGGAGGCTCGTTAAGGTGTGGCTGGGTTGTGTGGAGTTGACTCAGGATGACAGCCCAGGCTGGGGGTTGGGGTAGGGGATCACTCAGCTGGAGTAGGTTGGCTGTCCCAGGGCTTTTGGGCTGACTGGGCCACACCCATTATGGGGTGGGTGATAGGCAGTTTGGGCACTACTGCAGGGGGCAGATGGGTGTCCCCTCACATCAAAGCAACTTCTGTGTGGGGTGACCTGCCTGGTGTTCCTGGGACCCCACCTTCAGAAGGTGCCTGTTTGCCACCTTGGTGTATGTGGCCTGTTCCTTGTCTGCAAACTGCAGCATGCAATGCTCTTGTGTCCATCTCACCCTCCCCAGTTCTGACTCCCCCATTCACAAAAGTCCTGAGGCCTGAGAGGGCCATGGCGAGTGCCATGTCCACACTGCACTGTGGGCTGAGCAAGGTTCCCCCATGGAGGGCAGAAGGGGACTGAGACCCTCTGAGATGGAGAGGCAGGACTGGGCCTGGCCATGGGGAGGTGTGGCTGGCAGCTGGGCAATGGGTCAGGTCCCTGTTCAGAGACTCTGGTCCTCAGGGGTCCTCATGAAGTCCTGACCACTTCCTGAAGGGGAAACAGATGGACAGGAGGGTCCAAGGAGCAACATGGACAAAGGAGCACAGGCACAGGGGCGAGCCTTAGAAGGAGCAGAGGGCAGACTGCCTCTGCAGGTGTGCAGGGCCTTCATGTCTGAGGCCCTGGCCAGACCTACTCATAAGACAAGGTGGGCAGTGAAGAAGAGGATTTGGGAGGCTGGGTAGGGCTGTCATGTACACAAATGTTCAGAGCTTTGGGGAGAAGCCACCACCATGACTCCCAGAGCTGTGTGGACAGAGCACAGCATTTCCAGCAGGGATAAAGCAGGCCCTTATGCTGATCAGATCTGCCAGGAGACCAAAGGGCATGGGCTCAGAGGGCTGTTGCTCAGCCAATAGCCAAGGAGTGCAGGACCTTAAGTGACAAGCTAGAGGTGGCTCAAGAGAGCTGCTTCTAGAAGTATGGGCATCCCAAGGACATTTGTACAAGGGTGACAAGCCTGGAGGAGGGTGCTAACCTACCCTCCTGTCCAGTGTGTCCCCTTCTCTGGTCTGTCCAGGTTGGTCCTGGTGAGTCTGGAACTCTGGCCCCACAAACTGAGGGAGAAGACAATCAGTGAGCACTGAAGCAAACCCGTGGGAAAAGTTTTGGCAGCCTTTTCATGTCTCCTTCCTCCAGCCACACCAGTCAGGGTCACAGATTGCTAAGAAATAGGGAGGCACTGAGGGGCCATGGCCATGGCTTTTTAGGTGAGCAGTCTGCCATGTGGAGTGAGGAAAGGGTCCTGAGCACTTGAATTTGGCATCAGATAGAGTATAAGGCAGAAAGGGCAACAGAAGATCCTGGGATACATCCTTCTGGCCACTGTACCTGTCCATATGTCCATGGCAATATGTCCTTTCCTTGTGTCTATCCTGGTCAGATGTACTGTATGAGGATTCCAGGCCCTTCATCTCCTCACAGGCAGCCACCGGGTTTGGCACGACTCCCCACCGTTGTGTCCATGTTCTCGTTCCTCCTTGCTCCAGAGTGTGTTTCATTGTCAGGTGCTTATGTCCGGCCCCTAACGCCAATTTCTCCAGAGCATCTCCCAGCTCCCTCACTCCGTCCAGGCATCCTGATGACAATGTCCAGTGCTTCATGTCCTCTGTTCTTCTTCTTCCATTTGCCTGTGTCATATTCTGTGCATTTGTTCACCAGTTCAGGCCATGCCCTACTGCAGTTTGTGTGGTCCTTGTGGGTGTCTTTGTCCTGGGAGCAGAGTCCCCCAGAGAGTCTGAAGTACTTTGTGTCATTTACCTTCTCACCAGCCCTGCCTGCGAAATTCACAAAGGGTCTGAGGAAGGAAGAGGTCACAGAAGGGGCCATAGCCACGCTGCGCTGCGAGCTGAGCAAGGTGGCCCCCGTGGAGTGGAGGAAGGGGCCCCAGACCCTCAGAGCTGGGGACAGAGTCAGCCTGAGGCAGGATGGGGCTGTGTGTGAGCTGGAGATCCGGGACCTGACCCTGACTGATACTGGGGAGTACTCATGCGTGTGCGGGCAGGAGAGGACGTCGGCCACACTCACTGTCAGGGGTAAAAAACTGCATGAGGCTTCATGGGGACTCATTTGGGCACTGTCCTTCCTTCCCTGTCTCTTGCACACATACTGTGTGCTCAATGGCACTCAGCTCTTCCCTGCCCTTATTCATTTCCCTCTGCCCCTGTCTGCTTTCTGTTACTGGGTAGTCCCAGATCTGGTGTCTAGGTACCGATCTAAATCACCTCCTTTGACCAGTCTCATGTAAGGCTGGAATGCCATTGTGTCCCCTGTCTTTCTTAATGAACTTATATTTTCCTCTTTCTCCCTAACCTCTAGTCAGGATATGAGGGTTGGCCCTGCCTTAGGGGTCTGAGGGGATACCTGGCCCTGATGACCTGGTGGGACCCAGCTCTGCCCATGGACATTTGGGTGGCAGCTTCATGATAGTTGGGTGCAGCTTCATGATAATGTAGCTTCATGGTTATATCCAGAGTTCCTCTTAAAGCTCCCACCATAGACTCTCTTTCCCCTTGAGGGGGACCCAGGCCCACCATGCCCAAACCTTCCCCAGTCTCCTGGGACCTGTGGCAATGGGTCCTTTGGGTGGCTAGGTAGCTGGGGTGAAGCTGAGAGCCAGGCCCTAGGTTCTCAGCAGGGCTAACTGGGTGTGGGGAGCTCTGTCTCCTGGCTGGGTCTCTGGACTCACCTTGTGACCTCTCTGTCTGCCCACCCTGCAGCCCTGCAGCTGGTATTCAGAGAGCCCTTGAGGAGCCTGCAGGCTGAAGAAGGTGCCTGGGTCAGCCTGCAGTGTGAGCTGTGGGAGCCCAGTGCTGTGGTCTGGAGCAAGGGTGGCTTGGAGCTGCAGGCCAATGAGCACCTGGAGCCACGGCAGCAGGGTTGCTTGGTGCAGCTGGTGCTGCGAGACCTGTGCAGAGAGGATGCGGGCGAGTACACCTGCACCTGTGGCTCCCAGGCCACCAGCGCCACCCTCACTGTCACAGGTGAGCCCCAAGGTGGGCTCTGCCCTCAGCACAGGCCCCACCTGCTTTGGGGGTTCCCTCTAGGCTAGAGTCCCACCTAGGGAGTTCCATCTGGGGGAACCCTGGCTCTTGCAAGGCTGGTGGGCAGACCTGACCTGAGGTTCTGTTGACCTTATGTCCCCCTCCCCACAGCTGCACCTGTGCGGTTCCTCCAGGAGCTGCAGGCCCAGGAGGTAGATGAGGGTGGTCTGGCACGCCTGCACTGTGAGCTGAGCCGGGCTGGTGCCAGTGTGGAGTGGCGCAAGGGCATGCTACAACTCTTTCCCTGCACCAAGTATCAGATGGTGCAGGAGGGTGTGGTTGTGGAGCTGTTGGTGCATGGTGTGGAGCAGGAGGACAGCGGCTACTATACCTGTGACACAGGCCATGCTCAGAGCACCGCCAGACTATCAGTCCGAGGTGAGCTGTCCCTGGTGTCTGCCTCCCCCAAGCCCCTCAGGCCCTGTGGAGAGGAGTGGGGGTGCCTTGCTCAGCACCTCTAAGTACTCCTTCTGGCCCCTCAGCCCCCAGGCCCATGTTCCAGACTGAGCTGCAGGGCACAGAGCAGGAGGTGGGCAGCTTGGCCCGGCTGTGCTGCCAGCTGAGCCAGGTGGAGCCTGGGTCCCCTGTGCAGTGGCTCAAGGAGGGTGTGGAGCTGCACGCAGGCCCCAAGTATGAGATGCATCACCAAGGGGTTGTGTGTGAGCTGCTGATCCACGGGCTCGAGGCCAAGGACTCTGGCGAGTACATCTGCATGGTGGGTGGCCAGAAAACCATGGCCTCTGTCAAGGTCAAAGGTGAGCCCTCCTCTGAAAGCTGGCCTTTGACCCCCTCTTACCAAGTGCTGTTCTGGGGTGGCTCTCAGGCCCCTGAGGTTATAAGCTCTTCATTTCTGCACCACTCCCCTATTGACAGTGGGAAAACTAAGGCTGCGGCCCCTGGACATTGCCCTTCCCCCTGCCCCCAGCAAGCAGGTGGGACAGCCTGACCTGAGCTGCCCCTTCTGGGCCTGTGTGTCTGAGGGTTTTGCCTCCCTGATGTCCCAGCCAAGGCAGGGCTGGCCACAGGGTAGGGATGGACAGAGGCAGCTCACCACCCTGCAACCCCTTGCCTACTTTCTCCTAACAGAAGTACCCTCAGTCCATCTTTGCCCCCAGGGGTCTGTGTTTATAGCATATGGGCTGACAAATATTATGTGAGGCAATAGAGGCCATGGCAGGAGGAATGTGAGAATATCCAAGAAGGCTACCTGGAGGAGGGAGAGTGGGAGGTTGGCTGGGGTGCTCAGACCTGGTTGGTAAAAGGTCCTGCTCACCCGCACCCCAGAGTCCAAGATAACCATCCTGTGGGGCCTGGTTACCACTGAGGTACAGGCCATAAGGGATGTGGGGTTCAGCTGCAAGGTGTCGAGGATGGAGGCCACGGGTGTCCAGTGGCATTTCCAGGACTTGCTGCTGCAGAGCAACAAGGTGACAGAGGTGGCCATGTGGGGCAATCACACCCACATGCTGAGGCTGAAGGGCATGACACCTGAAGATGCAGGCAGTCCCTTCATGTGGGCCTCCACAGGTCCTGAGCCCAGCTCACTGTCTGAGGTGGTGGGTGAGGGCGGCTGCCCCTCTCACCTCACTCAGAGCCAGAATGTCCAAGCCCTGCTCAGGGACAGAAGTAGACTACAAGCATCCCTGTTTTGGGGTTGGGAACTAGCCCCACACATGGATGGGGTCCTGGGGGAAGTCTCCAGGACTGGGAGGTGCTCCTGACGATGGGGCATCCCCAGTGCTGAGGTTGATGCCACACCTCCCCTGGTGCAGCCCCCGAGGTGACCATTCTGGAGCCCCTGCAGGACGTGCAGCTCAGCGAAGGCCAGGATGCCCACTTCCAATGCCACCTGTCCAGGGCCCCTAGCCAGGAGGCCTGCTGGGCCCTGGATGGGGTGCCCCTACAGGCCAACGAAATGAATGACATTACAGTGGAGCAAGGCACATTCCACTCGCTCACTCTCCACAAGGTGGGACCCTGGGGCCTGCCTCCGGCCACATGCTCCCAGGAGCACGGGAGGGGACAGTTCCAACTCTAGCTGGATTGCCCCAGGGACTTTCTAGAAAAGATAGTCCAAGTGGGCTGCCAGGCTGAGACCCTATCTCTCCTCCCACAGGTGACCCTCGAGGATGCTGGAACCATTAGTTTCCAAGTGGGCTCATGTAGCTCAGAGGCCCAGCTGAAGGTCACAGGTGGGCAGTCCCCTCCCATGCCTGGCAAGGTGATGTCTCCATATTCCTCCCTATTTGAAGAGCTGTTGGGGGTGGTGAGGTCAGAAACTCGTCTTCTAGCAGTGATCTTGCCTTGGGGTGCACTTGGGGTGCAATTTTCCAACCCCTGACTGATAAAGCCATGAACTGGATTGCCCACTGAGGTGGGCTGGTGGAGATCAGCTCAAGAGATTCTGGTGTGCATGTGGTGTCCTTGTGTGGGGTTAGTGCTGTCTGCAGGGGGGAGATGGGAATCCGGGCCATGGGAGGAGGAGACTGGGTCCTGAGGAGGAAGCCCTCTGTATGGCTACCCTCTGTATGGCTAATCCTATGACATAGGTCATCTTAACACACATATGTACACTTAACAGGCTCCCATGTGATGGTGTAATAGTATAGTGTACTTGGCCTCAGGCATGCAAACAGGATTTCAGGGACCTTCAACTTGGGTTATACCTTGTCTGCAGAGTTGGTCATTCCTGAGTGTCTCTCCCTTACTGTCCTACTCCTGATCCTCACACTGATCTCACCTGTCTAACCAACTGTTTGCTATCCATCCACCATCCATCCATCATCAACCCACTTACCATCCATCCATTCATCTACTATCCATCATCCAGTCATCTAATATGTAACATCCATTCACCATCCACCCATCTATCCACCCATCCACCATCAATCCATTTTTTATCTTTCCACTAACCATCATCCTTCATTATTGATCCATTAATCTATCTACCATCAACTCATCCATCTATCATCTATTCATGGAACATCTACCATCCATTCACCATCCATCCATCCATCCTATCATTAGTCATCTATCTATCCATCCATCCACCATCCATTTGTTCATCAATCCAACTACCCATTCATTCATTCACTTATCCAGTATACATTTACCCAACCATCCACTTGTTAACCTATCCATCCATCCACCGTCCATCCATCCACCCATCCATCCATCCACCCATCCACCATTCACCATCCACCATTATTCATCTATTCATTCATCCATCCATCTATCCACCAATATCCATCCATCCACCATCCATTCATTCATTAATCAATCCATCCATTCAGCCATTTATCCATCCATTTATCTATCACCCATTTACCCAGCCATTAATCTATACACTCATCCATCCATCTACCCATCCATTCACCATCTACCATCCATTGAACAAAACCTCTAAGCCTCTACTTTTGTCTTAAGTCTCAGACCTGGAGAGGAGCCAGGTGCAGCTCTGCTGTCAGGGAGTCCCCAGTCCACAGGGGTAATTGGACATTGGAGACAAAACACGTCCTGGGTCTTCAGTAGTGGACAGACAAAGCCAGCTCTGTGGTCTCTGGGTCTGGGAAAAGCCTCAAGCTGAGTGGTGGGAAAGGGACAGTGTCCTAGGTGTCCTGATCAGGCCAGACCAGGAAAGCCTTTGTGTGTTCATCAGGGTGAGTGTCTCTGAGGGGGACATGGAGCTGGGTTGGGCCTTATGGGCCTTGCTTAGGGCCGCACCTTGGTCCCTGTCAGCCATCCTGTGCCAACTGGCCTGCATACAGACACCCTGCCATATTTTTGGGGGAGGGCAATGGGCATGGGGTTGTGTTAATGGGTGTCCTTGTAGGTGGTGTATGGGCCATCTTGGGAATGGTACTTGAGCTGGGAACGGGGAACTGGAGGAGCAGGCAGAGACTCTCAGATGTTCACTCTTGGGAGAGGGTTGAGGCAGGTGGAGGGCTGGTGCTGGGATTTCGGTGCTGCGTGCCCAGGAAGGGCTTGGGGGACTTCTGAGGAGGGCCTGGCTGGGGAAAGCATGGGAGCACAGCAGCTGCATCTGGGAAGCCCCTGGTTCAGGCCTGCTATGTGATGGGGTAGGAAGAAGTTGCCATAGGCATTAGGGCACTGGAATCTTAGGGCCAGGGGCACCGAAGGAGACATTGGGATAAATGGTCTTCTGGGAATAGGAGGAGCATCTGCTTCCACACCTTCAGGGAGGGAGGGCTTACTCCCTGAGGCAGACCCCACCCACTCAGAGTGGCAGCCCACAGACTCTCCTCTCACCCCACAAAGATCGCAGCCTTGGGGCTTGGGGCTGGTTCATTCTACCTGTTGCAGAGGCCATGGATGCATGTCTTCTGTGTACTTTTGTGAAACTGGGTATATTCTAGAGAGGGGCATGGTTGCAGGGGGTGCTGAGCCTGCTCTCTGTGGGTGGTCTGAGTGTATCATTCCATGAGCAGGGTGGGATAGCTGGCCCAGGTGGATCTCTAGACCCAGCCCCAGAGATCCCCCAAATGATGAACCCCCACATGACCCTGTGGACCCAGGGCACCCCAGCCTGCCCTCCTGTTGCCCTCTTGTGCAGAGGCAGCACCATACCTGGTACGTGGCTTGCAGAACGTGGACGTGTTTGCAGGGGAGGTGGCCACATTCTCCTGTGAGGTGTCCTGTGCAGGTGGGCCTAAGGCCCACTGGTGGCTGGATGGGACCTTACTGCAGGACGGCCCCCAGAGCACCATCTGCGAGTGTGATGGGACCTTCCATTCCCTCACGCTGTCAGGCCTGGGGGTTGCTGATTCAGGCACCGTCACCTACCGCGCAGGGTCCCTGGTCTCCACGGCCAAGTTATTGGTCAAAGGTACCAGCCGATGGAACCCTGCCTGCACTGATGCTTCTGCCCCTGCTGTTCCCGCATGCTTCCTGAAGGCTCCTGGGGCAGGGGGTTGGGGACTGGCATTGCCCACATGTGCCATGTGTGGGTGTTCAGTCAGGCTGCCATCTTGCTTTCTGGGTGAGAAAGAAGGCCTGGCTCAGAGCATGAAGCTAGAGGCTAACTTCATGACCACCTGTTCGCGGGGCCCTGAGTGTTCCTGCTGCCTGGCTGCCACTCTGTGGCTGCACGTAAGTCAGGCGCACACCCAGAGGGCAGCCTGGAGGTGAGAGCAGCCTTCCCGCCTGGACCGCCTGCCCTGTCCCTGCTTGTGGCTGCTGCCACTGCTGTGGTTTGGGTTGGGGTCTTGTGCTCCTCTGGGAAAGAGTTAGTCATTGGGTAGGGCAGTAGGCTGCCAGGGACTCCTCAGAGCATTCCAAGTGAGTGTGTCATGTGCTCCTGGGAGGGCTACTTGGTGTAGCTCCACCTGGCGTGCTTGCTGACAGGCCCTCTGCACTGTTGCAGAGTAAATGGACATGCCCTCCAGGTCCAAAGGGTGGGCCATTGGTTGAGCATGACTTCGCCAGGTGGATGTTGGATGGAGCCCTCTGGAGAGGTCTCTGGAAAGGGACAAGCTGGGCTGGGGCTGCTGTGTGTCCAACAGAGGGTGTGGACACTGAGGGAGCCCCTGGGCTTTTGGGATGGAGTGTTGTGTCCCTGCTGGGGTAGTGTGCTCCCCAGGACTCAGGGTGTTAGAGAGGCCAGGAGAGGCCCAGTGGACAGAGGCCATCTGCCACAGATGGGGTGTGTGGGTGCAAGGCTTGCCCTATGTGGACGGTCCTGGGCTGCCATGGCCAGTTCTTTCCTGCCAGAGGCCCTTGCTTGCTTGCCCATGAACCGCTGCCACTGACTGCATAGGATGGGTGGGCTCTGGCCACACTGCTTAGGCTGACACGTGCCCGGCGTGTCGGCCGACAGATCCCACGGTGGAGGTGGTCAGTGCCATGCAGGACCTGGCGGTGGAGGAGGGCAGTGCGGCCGAGCTCCTTTGCCAGTACTCGAGGCCGGTGCTGGCCACATGGAAGAAGGATGAGCAGGAGGTATGCGCCGATGGGCGCCGCATTGTCCTAAAGCAGGACTGGACCGTGGCCAGGCTGTCCTTCAGGCCGGCCTTGCCCTGCGACAGTGGCATCTATTCTTGTGAGGCCGCAGGCACCCGTGTGGTGGCCCTGCTGCAAGTGCAAGGTGAGGCCCCTTAGCAGGCAGCCCCAGGCATGGTTTGAGCCAAGACGTAATGGGGTAAACATCAGGCAGTGACAGCCAGCACTGCATGACTGTGACAGCACTAGAAAGACACAATCCAAGCAGGTGGATCTTGCTGGAGCTGGCTGGGCCCTGAGCCCAGCCACCCAAACCTGCACCCCTCCCCAAGCAGCCTGATAAGACAGGGTGACTGGACAGATCCTGGGCAAAGGCTGAACCTAAAGAACCTGCATCCAGAACACTAGGAAGGTAGAGGTGGGCAGGGAAGCAGCATCTGGGTAGGTGAGTGAGCAGGCTTGAGCCACAGGGCCCTCAGCAGGGCTCTAGGTGGGCTGTGTCCCCAAACCCCGTGTTCAGATCCCAGTTCTGCCCCTTCCTGGGCCTGTCACTCAGAGGGCATACCAAGCCCCATGTCCCTGAGAGGATACACAGTTGGGGGACCAGGAGCAGGGGGCAGTGGACTGCCCTCTTTGTGGAAGGCTGGGGCCACTTTCTTGTTGGGAAAATCTTAACCAGTTCTGGTGGTGAGTGAGCTGGAGGGTGGAGACAGCTGTCAGGGGGCCATTTGTGCTGGAAAGCAGGTGTGAGTAGGTGAGACCAGCATCCATGGCTGGTCACCTGAGGTCACTCCCCCACCCCATTCACTCACTAGTTCAACAACTGAGTTTTGTAAACCTCTTTTTTGGTGCTTGTGAGCACATCAGGGAATGAACAGAAACCTCCCCCTGCATGGCAGCCCCCCTGACATCCCTGCTGAAAAGTGTGACAGGAGCCCTGGGGAGGGGCTGCAGCATGTCCCAGGACTGGAGCAGGTGGCAGCTGGGGGGAGGCTGGGTCTCATGGACATCTGGGCAGAACCTTCAGCCACAGGCAGGGCCCAGTGGAGAAGGGGGCACTGGAAGGAAGTGGGGCCAACAGGCACTCTGGGCTTGCTGCTGCTTTAAAATCCTGGATTTTATCCAACAAAGCTGCAGTGGCACCCTCGGACAGAAGCTAAGGGTGAACTCCTGCAGCAGTCTCCCGGGCATCTCCTGGGCATCCCCTGCTCCCCACCCCTGCAGGGGTCAGCTGGAGCCTGGCCATGCATCAGGCAGACTGCAGCCAGACTCCTGTGTCCCCATCAGTTCTATCACATGGAGGGAAGGGGCTGGGCCCCAGTGAGTCTGTTCTGTGGTGTGAGCAGCTCAGGGCGGGAGGGCGGTCTGGTAGAGGGATGCGATGGCCCACATGTCCTCTCCTCTGAGACAGTCTCCCCCTTCACTCACTGGGCTGCTGTTCACAGCAGCCACCTTGCCTACAGGTGTGGGCCTGGGCTGCAAACAAGCTGGCGGGAGCACCAGGGCTGCATACAGGTTCCATCCAGGCCATGTACACAGACAGTATTGGGATTGTGGGCCCCGGCCTCTGGCTCAGTGACTGCATGGGCTCCTTGCTGTTGTGTGGGTCTAGGCCAGACACTCCCTAGCACCCAGGCCTGCCCTGGGTCACCTGACACTCCTTTCCCACTTGACCTCACCACCTGGCCCCTCCCATCCTTCACCAGCCGGTCTGACTCCCTGCTGTCCGCCATACATTCGTTCTTCCTTCCCATTCCAGTGTCCCTTCGTGTCACTCTTCTTGGCTTGACATCTGTCCTGGGAATGGTGCTAGGAGATGGCAAGCCAGCACAGCCAAGCACTGAGGTCCTGGCTTCCATGAAAAACATGCAGCCATTTATTACAGACTCACAGACTTTGCAGGAGAGAACCAGAGAGGGTTGGGGAATGTGGGCAGAGGTGTCTCTGGTCCCAGAAAGTGAGGGAGCAGCCCAGAAGGTCTGATAGAGTTGGCTGGGAGACAGGGCCAGATCCGAAGCCCCACCTGCAGCCAGGGCAAGGGGTGGAAGCCTCATGCCAGTGATGAGCCCCACTGTGGCTCTGGTGAGTTTTAGGAACACCCGTGAGACTTATCACCTGTGAGGTAGGGAGGACCCCTTTCTGACCATAAGCCTAGTGATCAGGACATCTGGAGGATATGCATGACGGCTCTGTATACACAACACTGTCCCCCTCCTGGTGGACCACTTCTTGAACCTATGTCTTGAGGGGTTCCCCCCTCGACTGTGGGGAGACCTAAGTTGTAGAGGCTCCCAGGCCCTAAGCCACCCCTTCCGTCCCCCAGCCAAGAACACAGTGGTGCGAGGCCTGGAGAACGTTGAGGCGCTCGAGGGAGGTGAAGCCCTGTTCGAGTGCCAGCTTTCCCGGCCAGAGGTGGCCACCCACTCCTGGCTGCTGGATGACAAGCCAGTGCACAGCTCCGAGAATGCTGAGGTGGTCTACTTCGAGAACGGCCTGCGGCACCTGCTCCTGCTCAAAAACCTGCGGCCTCAGGACAGCTGCCGGGTGACCTTCCTGGCAGGAGACCTGGTGACATCCGCATTCCTCACAGTCAGAGGTGAGGGTTTGGGCGGGGGTTCTCTGTGACCCCTCCCACTGGATACCCTTCTTGAGGTGCAGGAGTTGAGCTCCGGCCGCAGGCAGGCGGAGTGTAGGTCTGTCAGACCATTTCCACCAAACACTGCTTCAGGACTCTGGGGATCAGGCTGGGACCAAAGGGATAGGGGTGTGGCTGTGGGTCTCTGTCAGACCTGCCGCTGGAGGCTGGGTCCGAAAGGAGAGCCTAGGCTGCAGGGTGAGGGTGGACCAGGGTCTCTCAAACCCCTTCCCCCTGACATTGCACTGTGTTGGGGAGGGAATGGGCAGAACAAGAAGGGCTGTGATGTCGATTCTGAGCCTCCGTTTGAGGCTCAGAATTGCCGCCTTTGCTAAGAGGTAGAGGAAGGATGGGGAGGTGAGAGGGGTGGCTTGGGGGTCTCCGAACCTCTGGAGACGGTTCCTGGACCCAAGCTCATGCTCTGGCCCTTGCCCCACAGGCTGGCGCCTGGAGGTCCTGGAGCCCCCGAGGGACACAGCTGTGCAGGTGGGAAGCCAGGCCCACTTTAACTGCACGCTCAGCGAGGTGGTGCTGGTGGGTGAGGCAACCTGGTACATCAACGGGGTGGCAGTGCAACTCGATGATGCCGACTGGACAGTTACGGCAGATGGCAGCCACCACACACTGTTGCTGCGCTGCGCCCGGCCGCACCACACTGGCGAGGTCACCTTCGCCGCCCGCGACGCTGTGGTCTCTGCGCGGCTCACCGTGCTGGGTGGGTGGCTCGCCCTCCTGGTGCTGCTTGGGTGCTGGACTTGCCGGTGGGTGGGTAGGGTGGGTAGGTTCCAGCCTCAGAAGCTACTAGGGGCTCTCCGTGTCCCCCCACCCAGGGTGGACTGCACACACAGTCTCTTTGTGACTGAAACACACGACCCTCACTTCCTGAGACAATCACCCAACACTGCTGCTCACAGGCTTGGGGGTGGTCTGCCCGCACCCTCGCTGTGCCCCAGGATTAGACACCAGGGCCCAAGAGGCGGTGCCCCAGGTGGGCAGACACAAGGTGCTGCATTGACTGCTCCCCCCAACCACGCAGGCCTCCCTGACCCCCCGGAGGACGCGGAGGTGGTGGGGCGCAGCAACCGATCCGTGACGCTGTCCTGGGTGGCGCCCACCAGCGATGGTGGTGGAGGCCTTTGCGGTTACCGGGTGGAGATGAAGGCGTCTGCTACAGGCGAGTGGCAGCTGTGCCATAAGCTGGTGCCTGGGCCCGAATGTATTGTGGATGGCCTGGCCCCGGGGGAGACCTATCGCTTCCGCGTGGCAGCAGTGGGCCCCGCAGGAGCCGGGGAGCCCGTGCATCTGCCCCAGATGGTGAGGCTAGGTGAGTTGTTGCCTTGGTCCCAGCGGGTGAGGATAGGGGTCCAGCCTGAAGCACTCAGGCCTCCCCATGCTGGGGATGGGGTGGGACAGTGCAAGTCCTTGCTGACATGCTCATTGGCCGCAGATCCCCTGGAACCCCCGCCTGCGCCCCCTGCTCCTGAAAGCCGGCAGGTGGTAGCAGGTGAAGACTTGTGTCTGGAGTGCGAGGTGGCAGAGGCTGGTGAGGTTGTCTGGCTGAAGGACTCAGAGCACATCCAGCTTGGTGGGCGCTTCCAGGCCTTCTCCCACGGTTGGCGGCAGACACTGGTGATCCATGGCTTCTCTGCGGAGGACCAGGGGGAGTACCACTGCCGCCCAGCCAGAGACCCGATCTCTGCCGCTGCCATCGCCTTCCAGGGTGTGTCTTCAAAGCCCAGAGTTTGGGGGTGGGAGAGTGGGGGCAACCCTGGGGTGTGGGGGTGGGGGTGACCTCCACAGCAGGGGGTCCACTTGGGACACCCACCTCACACCGAAGTAGACTGAGGCTTGCTGGGGAGCGGCCCAGACCCCACATGGCTCAGCCTCATGTCAGTACCCCTATCTCTGGCATCTTAAGCTGCACCCCTTCCCTGACCCAGGCCCTGGGCACATAGCCCTTGGTGCCCACTACTGGTCCTTTCAGTCGTCAGGCCCCTGTCCTCTGAGTCCCCCTGCCCTCCAAACCTTCCAATCCATGGCTTCCAAGTGCCTCATCCCCAAGCCCCCAAGGCCTGAGGCCTGGCCTGACCAGGGGAAACTGAGGCTCAGAGACAGCTGTTTGGAGCTTCTGAAACCTTGAGAAAACTGTGCCCTCAGAGCTCTCTGGGGCCAGGCAGGTAGCAGGAGCCTCCTGAAGGGGCACTGTTGGCAGCCCAGGAGGGCTGGGGCCACGCTGTGCTCCCACCTGGCTGACCAGTCCCCTGCTGCCCACAGTGGTACTGACCCCAGGATCCAGGGATGAGGCCCCTGCACAGCCCAGCCTGCCCCCCGAGGCAGCCCAGGAGGGCGACCTGCACCTGCTGTGGGAGGCCCTGGCTCGGAAGCGCCGTATGAGCCGTGAGCCCACACTGGACTCCATCAGCGAGCTGCCAGAGGAAGACGGGCGCCTGCTGCACCAGCAGCAGGGGGCGGAGGATGTGGCCCCTGACCTTTCAGAGGATTACTCCACAGCTGATGAGCTGGCGCGCACAGGCGAGGCTGACCTGTCACACACCAGCTCTGATGATGAGTCCCGGGCGGGCACTCCTTCCCTGGTCACCTATCTCAAGAAGGCTGGGAAGCCTGGTGCCTCTCCACTCACCAGCAAGGTAAGCCTCCAGCCTGGCCTGCAAGGGAGGCCTGGGTGTCTCAGATCTTAGCCACCCAGTCACTGTCCACCATCCATCCACTTGTCCACCACCCACCAGCCCAGCCAGCCAGCCAGCCTTTGTCCATCTGTCCATCACCAACCATTTATCCATCCATCTGCCATCCACATATCCATTTGTGCATCTACCGCCCACCAACACATCCATCCATGTTCGTCTTCATCTGTTTGTCCACACATTCACCCATCTACCCACCCATCTACCATCCACCATCCACCCATCCACTCATTCCCTCACTCTCCTTGGTCTATCACCACTCATTTATCCATCCACCTTCTCTCGCCATCTGTTTATCCATCCGTCTGCCATCCACTCAACCATTCATCCATCCATCCCACCTTCAAGCATCTTTCCACACATCTATTTATCTACCTATTCACTGATCAGCCCATCTACCCATTCATCCATTCACCATCTGTCCATCCACCCATCCACCATCTACCACCCATCCAATTCGTCCAGCTGTTAAAACTTTTTCCTGAAGAGCTGGAGCTGGCCTCTCTGTAGTATTCCTCATAACCCTGTGAGTCTGTCTGGTGACTGTGTGAAGTGATGTCAGTGAGGGTGGGCTTGATCCATGTGACAACAGGTGCCCTCAGGGATCCAGCTTCAGTGAAGGTAGTGTAGTGGCCAGTAGGCAGATGCAGAGTGGCCTGCTGGAGCTGGGGTGCAGACCAGGTTCTACCTCCAGCCTGCCCCCGGTGCCCCTGCCCATCCTTTCCCTGACCCAGGCCTCGATTTCCTAATCTGACCTGTGCACACAGGTCAGGGCCCCAGCGACCCCCTCTGGAAAGCTGCAGAAGCAGCAGAAGCAGCTGGCCACAGTTTGCCCGCCGCCGGGAGAGTGGAGTGGTGAGGACCTCAGTGACCCATCCCTGGACAAGGCAGCTGTGAAGATCCAGGCTGCCTTCAAGGGCTATAGGGTGCGGAAGGAGATGAGGCAACAGGAGGGGCCCGTATTCTGTAGCACATTTGGGGACACTGAAGCTCAGATGGGGGATGTCTTGCATCTGGAGTGTGTAGTGTCCAGCAAGGCAGACATGCAGGCTCGATGGCTGAAGGATGGCGTGGAGCTGACCGATGGCCGACACCACCACATTGACCAACTCAAGGATGGCACCTGCTCTCTGGTAGTCACTGGTGTGGGCCAAGCCGATGCTGGCTGCTACACCTGCCAGGTGAGCAGCAAGTTTGGCTGTACAGTCCACAGCGCCCATGTGGTCATCAGTGGGACAGAGAGTGAGGCTGAGAGCTCCTCTGGCGGTGAGCTGGACGATGCCTTCCACCGGGCAGCCCGGCGGCTGCACCATCTCTTCCGCACCAAGGGCCCAGTGGAGGTTTCAGACGAGGAGATCTTCTTGAGTGCGGATGAGGGCTCAGCAGAGCCTGAGGGACCTGGGGACTGGCAGACATACCGCGAAGACGAACACTTGGTCTGCATCCGTTTCGAGACACTGGCTGAGGCCCGCCGGGCGGCCACCCACTTCCAGGAGATGTTCCGCATGCTGAGAATTGGGGTGGACATCAGCCTGTCAGAGGAGGGACACCAGGGGGTGGAGATACGCATCGCCAAGGTGTCCCTTGTCCCCGCCGCACCTTTGGAACCCGTGCCCAGCTTGTGCACCACAGAATCTGGTGAGTCCCCTCCTGGGGTGGGGCAGGAGAGGTGGGGCAAGGCTGGTGGGTGAGCAGGGTCAGCTGAGAGGTCAGGGCTGCAGTTTCTGGACCCTGGCAGATGCCACCCACTGAGCTTGGAAGAGCCCTGACTTTGGGGTGGTTAGAGCTCCATCTGTACCACAGCTCTGCCTGCTACTAGCTAGCCTCTCAGAGCTTCAGCATTCTCATCTGTAAACCGGCTGAAGGAATGTCTTCTGTTTCTTTCTCCATGAGGGTTTGAGATGCAACTATATAAAAGGTGGGCTTCCATGTGATCTGGTCCGCACCCCATTTCCCGCTCCAGCAAGTAAAATTACTGTATTTTTAGGACTATAAGACGCACATTCCCCCCCAAATTTGGGAGGAAAATGGGTGTATGTCTTTTAGTCCAAGTGTAACTTACATTTGCATTGGTGAATATTATGTTATTTATGTTATTAAATATTTTACCACATTTTTTGCTTCAAAAATTTTTTTCCTATTTTCCTCCTCTAAAACCTAGGTGCATCTTATGGTCCAAAAATATGGTAATTAAAAAGACATCCCACTCTTTACTTATATGTCCCTAGAAATGACAGAAGAGGTGTTGTTAACCTACAGTACCATGTCTTGAAATTTTCTCCCTCCACTTCTGAGTGTGAGACCTCAAAACCTGGACTCCCAGCCACACTGTCCTGGTCCTCCCTCCATGTCCCCTCCTCCCTGCTCCCTGTGCTGTCCCTCTGGCCACAGGGTGGCTTGGGAGAATGGGGAGGAGGGAGGAACTGTTTGGCCATCTGGTCTCTGAGTGCTGTCACTGGAATAGAAGCTATTGGGTCACACATGTGGACCTATCACAGCTGGGGTGATCGGGGGGCCAGGGCTGGGGCTAATGTGCATTCCCCACCCATCCCTCCCAGCCCCGGTGTTCCTAACTGAGCTGCAGAACCAGGAGGTGCTGGATGGGTACCCTGTGAGCTTCGACTGTTTGGTGACAGGCCAGCCGATGCCCAGCGTGCGCTGGTTCAAAGATGGGAGGGTGCTGGAGGAAGATGATCACTACATGATCAGTGATGACCAGCAGGGCAGCCACCAGCTCATCATTACAGCTGTGGTGCCTGCAGACATGGGTGTCTACCGCTGCCTGGCCGAGAACAGCGTGGGTGTGTCCTCCACCAAGGCTGAGCTCCGAGTGGACCGTGAGTGTGGTTGTTGGTTTGTAGACCCCGGGTGGGTGGCTTGGGGGTTCGTGGCTAGGAGGAGGCAGTATGGGGTTGGATGATGGTCCAGATTTGGGGACTCAGGGTCTTGTGGCTGATGGAGAGCTCTCTGGGAGCCTCCTGGGGTAGGGATGGGGACCCTAACTCCTTGAGAAGTGTCAGGGCTGAGGAGGGACCCAGGAAGGTTTGGAGGTGTCCAGGAGTGTGGTGGGTGATCATTGGCACTGTGGTCAATTAGGAACACATATCACATCCCATCTCTGGTTCCTGGCTCACAGCTCCTAAATCCCTTGAAATTCTTAACTGATAAGTCACGAAAACAGTGGCTCCTGGCAGGCCCCTAGACAGCTTCAGGATGGAGGATGGTCACATCAAAGGCCACGTGATGATCCATACAAACATGTCTGACTGATTTTTGACAAAAGTGCAAGGCAATTAAGTGGAGGAAGGATAGAATTTCCACAGATGGTGCTGGAGTAATTTGGACATTTATAAGGAAGGGAAAAAAAAGAACCTAGACCTTACATGAAAATTAACTGAAATGGATTTCATACCTAAATGTAAAATATAAACTTTAAAAAAACAGTAGGAGAAAATCTTCAGCACCTAGAACTAGGAAAGGCTGTTGTATACTTGACCCATAAAAGAAAAAAATCATAAAGTGGATGTCATCAGAGTTAAAAACTTCTGCTGTGAGAAAGACTGGTGCGCAGAATGAAATGCTACAGGCTGGGAGGGAATGTCTGCAAACCACACATCTTATAAAGGACTTTATCTAAACTATATAAAGAAAGCTCAATATGAAAGAGTAAAAAAGTCAAAAAATCCAATTAGAACAGGACTGTGTGCAGACATTTCATGGGAAAGAACATGGAGATGTCAAATAAGTGTGTGGAAGGTGTCCGACAGGAAAATGCAAATCAGGTCCCAGCAGGACACCTCTGCACAGTGCTAGGCAGCTAACACAAAAATGGAGCTGGGAGAACCAAGATGGCGGTGTAGGTAGACACACTGCGCCTCCTCACACAACCAGAACTGACAGAGAATCCAACGGCAAGGGGGTCCGACACCAAGGAAATAAAAAATAAACATTCATCCAGACCAGTAGGAGGGGCGGAGACGGGCACCAGGGTGGAGAGGACTCACGTGGCAGTGGCGGGACCGAGACTGGCGGAGTGTGGGATGAACAGCGCAGGCAGTCCGAGCACTAGCAGACCCTGCAGCCCCACATTCATTCAGATAAACCCAGAGGGCCGGACTCAGAGTGGCGGAGAGCGGGGCAGGCAGAGCGACGGGTAGCACCCCGTGGTCCCACATTCGCGCACAGATAAACCGGATGAACGGCGGGGAGTGAGGCAGACCGCACAACCCAGGGCTCCAGCTGGGGGAAATAAAGCCTCAAACCTCTGATTGAAAACGCCCGTGGGGGTTGGGGCAACAGCAGGAGAGACTCCCAGCCTCACGGGAGAGGTCGTTGGAGAGACCCACAGGGGCCTAGAGTGTGCACAGGCCCACCCACTCGGGAACCAGCACCAGAGGGGCCCAGTTTGATTGTGGGTAGTGGAGGGAGTGGCTGAAATCCGGTGGAGAGTGGAGCGGGCGCCATTGCTCCCTCTTGTCCCCTCCCCCATGTATAGCGTCACAGAGCAGCGACCAGCGTTACCCCGCCCCAGTGAACACCTAAGGCTCCGCCCCTTAAAGTAACAGACACACCAAGACAAAAAAAAAAAAAAAAAGGCCCCAATGACAGAACACTTCAAAGCTCCAGAAAAGATACTAAACAAGGAAGAGATAGCCAACCTATCAGATGCACAGTTCAAAACACTGGTTATCAAGACACTCACAGAATTGGTTGAATCTGTTCGAAAACCAGATGAAAAAATGAAGCCTATGCTAAGAGAGACAAAGGAAAATGTACAGGGAACCAACCAATAGTGATGCGAAGGAAACTGGGACTCAGATCAATGGTGTGGACGAGAAGGAAGAAAGAAACATCCAACCAGAAAAGAATGAAGAAACAAGAATTCGGAAAAATGAGGAGAGGCTTAGGTACCTCCAGGACATCTTGAAACGTTCCAACATCCGAATTATAGGGGTGCCAGAAGGAGAAGAGGAAGAACAAAAAATTGAAAACTTATTTGAACAAATAAGGAAGGAGAAGTTCCCTAATCTGGCAAAGGAAATAGACTTCCGGGAAGTCCAGGAAGCTCAGAGAGTCCCAAAGAAGCTGGACTCAAGGAGGAACACACCAAGGCACATCATAATTACATTACCCAAGATTAAACGCAAGGACCTACATCCAAGATTACTGTAGCCAGCAAAGTTATCATTTAGAATGGAAGGGAAGATAAAGTGCTTCTCAGATAAGGTCAAGTTCAAGAAGTTCATCATCGCCAAGCCCTTATTATATGAAATGTTAAAGGGAGTTACCTAAGAAAAAGAAGATCAAAAATAGGAACAGTAAAAATGACAGCAAACTCACAGTTATTAACGACCACACCTAAAACAAAAACAAGAGCAAACTAAGCAAACAACTAGAACAGGAACAGAACCATAGAGATGGAGATCACATGGAGGGTTGTCAATAGGGGAGTGGGAGGGGGAGAGGGGGGGAAAGGTACAGAGAATAAGTAGCATAGATGATAGGTGGAAAATAGACAGGGGGAGGGTAAGAATAGTACAGGAAATGTAGAAGCCAAAGGACTTATAAGTATGACCCATGGACATGAACTATAGGGGGGGAATGTGGGACGGAGGGGGTGGGCAGGATGGAGTGGAGTGGGGGGAGAATGGGACAACTGTAATAGCATAATCAATAAATATATTTTTTAAAAAATGGAGCTGTGAGCCCTGCATTGGAGGGGCGGAGTCAGGGGACTCCCCATGGACTGCTGGCAGGAGGGGAAACCAGTGCAACTACTCCAGAACATGGTGTGTCTGTTTTTACAAAACTAATCATATACTTACCATGTGGCCCAACAATCATTTTATTGGGCATTTATTCAAGAAATGAAAATTCAAATTCATAACGCAAACTTTACCCGAATGCTCATAGTAGCTTTATTCCTAATAGCCAAAAACTAGTAATGATGCACATGTCCTTCAGGGGGGGAATGGTTAACTGTGTCCTATGGAGTGCTACTCAGCAAGGTAAAGGAACATGTTATTGATACATGCAACAGGTGTCATAAAACTACATGTTATTGCATGAACATATGCACACTCGATGGAGTTCATGTGAACCTTGTAAAATCTGAACGAGGTTGGCGGGCGGATCAATGTCACCATTTATATAGTTCAGAGAAAAGTTAACCTTGCCAGAAACTGGGTGAAGGGTATATGGGGTCTCTGTACCATTTCTCAGAATGGCATGTGAATCTGCAGTTCTCTGAAAATAAAAAGGGGATAAAGCTATTAAAAAGACAACAATAACAAGTCTGCTATCTTAAATGAGATGGGAGTACACACAAGTGCCGTGCTCGACACCTCTGTTCCCAAGCTCTTCCCTCTGGCGTGTGGGTCGGGTTTCCACCCAGTGCCCCTTTCTTCCTGCCCAAAGGGCATCTTCTAACATTTTTTGTAGACAGTATATGCTGGAAGTCTTTCAGCTTTTGCATGTCTGAAAAAATGTCTTTATTTTGGTTTTATTTTAAAGGATATTTTTGCTAGGACAGCTTTTTCTGCCCATCCTTTCAGGATGTAGCTCCATTGTCTGCTAACGTGCATTGCTTCCAGTGAGAAATATGGCATTATTCTTTGTTTCTCTGTATATTACTTGTCTTTTCTATTGGGATTTGAACTTTTTTAGATGCTTGCACACCATAAAATTCAACATTTAAAAATATATAAAGAATTCTCAGACAGCAGGCAGATGCAAAGCGCTGTCTGCCCTGTCGAAGGCTGACTAATGGGTGTGGGCCCTGTGGGGCTGCACTTATCTGACACCCAGGAAGCTGGTTCTGGCTCAGAATCCCTGGGCACCCAAAATTCACCCCAGGTGAGGTGGAAAGTCTAAACAGGCCAGTTACCACAGAAATGTCAAGGAGTTCCTGCCTACCCAAAAAGCACCAGGCTCATGTGGTTTCCACAGGATTCTCCCCCACCCCAAAATAAAGAAAGTACAATTGCTATAGAAAAATGTATAATGCATTGGCTTTTAGTATATTCATAAGGTTGTGAACCATCACTAACAACTACTTCCAGAGCATTTTCATCATCCCAGGTGAAACCCCACATCCATCGGCCATCATACTCCGCCCCACCCCACCCTGCTCCTCCAGCCGCTGGAAACCACTAACGCACTTCTGCCTCTGTGGATTTGCTTATTCTGGACATCTCACATAAGTGGAATCATACAACATGTGGCCTTTTGTGTCTGGCTTCTGTCACTGAGCATGTTTCTAAGTCCATCCATGTGGTAATATATGTCAGTACTTCATTCCCTTTTGTATAAAGCTGAAAAATATTCCACTGCACATGGACTTCTTATCCAATCATTGCATGATGTTTATCCCTTGGTGCTTTTTGGCTCTTATGAATAATGCTTCTATGAACAGTCATGTACAACAAGTTTTTGTGTGCACATGGGTTTCAGTTCTCTTGGGTTTGTAGCTAGGAGTGGAATTCCTGGGTAACATGGTAACTGCATCATTGACCTTTAGAGGAACCTTCAAACTGGTTTTCCACAGCAGCTGCACCATTTCTCACTCCGAGCACAGCAGCGTTGTAGGGGGCTCCCAGTTTCCCCATGTCCTGGCCAGTACTTGTTATGTTGATTTTCATAGTAACAGCCACCCTAAAGGTTGTGAGGTGGTGTCTCACTGTGATTTTTATTGCATTTTCTAGTGATAATGACTTTGGGTATTGTTTCATGTGCTTATTGGCCATTTGTATGTTTTATTTGGGAAAGTTTCTATTCAAATCTTTTGCCCATTTATAAATTGGGTTTTTTGGTTTTTTTTTTAAATTTTGACTAGTAAGAGTTCTTTTTATATTCTGGGTACTAAACTTTTATCAGATATATGATTTTTGAATAATTTCTCCCATTATGTGGGTTGTCTCTTCACTTTCTTAATGGTGTCCTTGATGCATGACTTTTTAATTTTGATAAAGTCTAGCTTATCTACTTTTTCTTTGATTGCTTGCACTTTGGTTGTCATATCTAAGAACCCATTGCCTAATCCAAGGTCATAAAGATTTACACCTATGCTTTCTTCTAAGAGTTTTATACTTTCAGTTCTTACATTTAGGCCTGTGGTCTGTTTTGAGTTTATTTTGTATATGGTGTGAGGTAAAGGCCCAACTTCTTTTTTTTTTTTTTTAATGTGGAAATCCAGTTGTCCCAGCAGCATGTTGAAAAGACTATTTTTTGCCACAAAATTATCTTGGAACTCTTGTTCCTCATGTTTCAAATTAGTTCCCATTAAATGTGTGGGTTTCTTTCTGACTCTCAGTTCCATCCCACTGGTGTAAACGTCTGTTGTTATGGCATTGCCCCACTGTAGCTATGCAGTAAGTTTTGAAATATAGAAGTGTTAGTCTTCCAACTTTATTCTTTTTCAAGATTGTTTTGAACAACCTGGATCTCTTGCATTTTTCTTTATGAGTTTTAGGATCAATTTGTCAATTTCTGCAAAAATGGTCCCTGGATACTTTCAAAGATTTTCTTTGTGTCCTTGGATTTGAGTAATTTGATTATGATATTCTTTGGTGCACTTTTCTTTATGTTCATTAAGCTTCTTGAAATTTAGGGTTTATAGTTTTCAGTAAGTTTGGATTTTTTTTTTGCCATTATTTCTTCAAATGTTTTTCCTTTTCCTCTTATTTGGTGACTTAGATAATATGTACATGAAGCCATAGTACAGCTCACTGATACTTTTAAGTTTAAAACTGTTTTTTCTCTGTGTATTTCATTTGGCTTTTTCTATTGCATTGTTCTTTTCTTCGTAGTGTCTAACCTGCTATTAGTCTCATCTACTGTATTTTTTATCTCCAGAACTTCTACTTGCATCTTCTCTCCATGTTCTATGTCTCTACTTAATTTTTTGAGCACACAGAATACCATGTGATGCCTACATTAATGTCCTTCTCTGCCAGTTGCAACATCATGTCGGTTCTGATTGATTATTCTCCATGTGGTGGCCTCCTTGTGTGTCTGGTAGCTTGTGACTGGGGGCCTGACACTGTGAGTCTCACTCTGCTGGGAGCCAAAGTAGTGCATTCCTGTGGGTCTCCTTGAGCTGGGCTCTGGAAACAGTGCCTTAGAAGCAGTTGTCCCTATCCCGGGGAGAGAGCGGTCAGGAGCTCCTTACAGTCTGGCTGTGGCCCTGTGCCCCTCTTGCACAGTCCCCCAGCCTCTTAGAGGGCTCTTCCCTGTCAGGGGCGCTTGCTGATGACTTCTCGAGGGAGAGGCTCTGTGCTGCTGCCTCGGCTCTGGTTTTCTGTCCTGTGGACTCTGACTGCCTTCTGTCTCCTCTACTCAGGGCCTACCTGGCTCTGCCTCGGTTTCCTCCATGAGGCCTGGAAACTGGAGACAGGAAGCTGAGGCAATCACAGGGCTCACTTTTGTTTGCTCTCTGTAAGGGATCGGTGTCCTTACTTGCTTAATGCTGAGTGACTTGAAAACCATTCTGATGGTTCTGTGCCCAATTCTGGTTTTCCCCATGACAAGCAATTCTCCAACACTAGCTGGGTGACCTACAATTTAATTCTGTTCTGACATTACCTACCCAGAGATGGCATCAGGCCCCACAAGTGAAGGGCTCAGTCCCACAAGAGCACCCCCCTTTCAGATGCCAGTGGTAAGCCCAGGTTGTCCCCTGTGCTTGTGACTGACCAGCTACCTCCTCAGGTTCCAGTAATTTGCTAGAGTGGCTTACAGAACTCAAACATTTACTCACTAGGTCGCTGGCGTATTCTAAGGGATATAGCTCAGGAACAGCCAGATGGAAGAGGTGTGCAGGGCCAAGAATGGAGAAGGGGCCGGGGGCTTCTCTGCTCTCTGAACGCATGGTGTGAGGAGTGCTGTGGGATCCCTTTCATAGGGCACTGAACCCATTTCTAATGGCCCCACCCTCATAACCTACTCACCTCCCAAAGATCCCACCTCCCAGTGAACTTGGGGGGCACACAAACATCCAGTCCCTGAGGCACCATTGTGGCTATGAGTGGAAGCCTCAGCTGAGGCCCAGATACAGCAGATCCTATCCTCTAGTGGAGCAGAATGGGAAGAGGCAGCCACTGTCCCTGCCTGCCATTTATGAAGCCCAGAGTCACCCTATGTTTATAATTTGTTGGGTCATGTAGTTAGTTATAGGCCTGGAACTTGGGCTGGTAACAGTCTAGGGGCAGGAGAGGCCACGGGGTAGCTGTGTCCCCATAACTTCTGACTCAGGAGGATAAGTGGCTCTCAGGGACAGCTGTGCAGTGAGAACCAGGTGGCCCCTGGGGTGGGGTTGTGCCTGGGCAGAGGGGGCACAGCCTGGCTCCAGCTTCACATTTCATCCCTAGTGACCAGCACCGACTATGACACTGCCGCAGATGCCACAGAGACCTCGTCCTACTTCAGTGCCCAAGGCTACCTGTCCAGGTGGGAGCCATGTAGGGGTAGGCAGTGCCCAGCAGGCTGGTAGCCCCAGCCCTGGAGTGTGGGTGGCTGTGCTGGCTTATAGTGACAGAATCCCAGACCTGGGGGCTTCACCTGGCCATGTGGCTTCTGTCCAGCATGTTAACGGGGGACCTGGGAAGCCATCTAGGCCTGACCCCACCCCTCCTGCCCAGGGCCCCTCACCTATCCATATCACACTGCCCCTCTGTTCTCTGTCAGCCATGAGCAGGATGGTGCAGAGTCTACATCAGAGGAGGGACAACTGCCCCAGATAGTGGAAGAGCTGAAAGACCTCCAGGTGACCCCTGGCACATGCCTGGCCAAGTTCCAACTCAAGGTGAAAGGTGAGGGGAATAGGGTCAGAGGGTCAGGTGGCACCTCTCCCAGCAGAGGTCGGGCCATGACTGTGACCCTAGGGGTCTCCATAGATCCTCCCCCCAGGCCAGGGGGAGGGCACAGTGCCCACTGCGCAGGGAACCTGTGCTGACCACTCCCCCTGTGGTTCCAGGCTACCCAGTGCCCCGCCTGTACTGGTTCAAAGACGGGCAGTCCCTGGCTGCTTCTGCACACATTCGCATGGTGGATAAGAAGACAGTGCACACCCTGGAGATCCTCTCGGTCACCGGTGAGGACGCTGGCCAGTACTCGGCCTATGTCAGCAACACCGTGGGCGCTGCCTACTCATCTGCTCGGCTACTGGTCCGAGGTGGGTGCTGGGACTGATGTCTGCCTACACCTCTCCCTACTGCCCCCCACCACCTGCAAGCATGGGATTGAGCCCACGTTCATTGCCCCATGTACAGAAGTGCAGTGGGAGAGCAGATGGCTCCCTGCCTGGATTCCAGAAGGGGCTGGGTGCAGGAGCGGGAGGGCATCCTTGGGGCCCCACCCCTTGAGCATGCCCTGGCCCAGGTAGGAGGCTCCATCCCACTTCAGGTCTGACTTTCCTGCCTCTTTCAGGCCCCACTGACCCAGAAGAAAAGCCGGCAGCAGGTGAGCCAAGTCCTGACCAGCAGAGGGGTGCCGGAGGCTCTGCAGGGCGCTATGGGAATGGCCATCAGGTGGAAGGAGAAAAGCACGCTGGAAACAGGCTGCAGGGACAGCTGCCCCGGGCCAGTGGGGTCTGGGCCTGGGGGGAGGGGCAAAGCCCAGGCACCACACAGGGCTGTGGCTCTATACTGGACACCAGCAGTCGTTTGTGTCTCCCCAGTTGTGCAGCAAGAGCTGGTACCACCCCAATTCCTGGAGAAGTTCACCTCCAAGAAGGTGAAGAAGGGCTCCAGCATCACTTTCTCCGTGAAGGTTGAAGGTAGGGCATCCTGCCCTCCCTACCCAGGATCCTCAGGGAGGCTCAGAGCAGCCTCTTCCCCACTCAGAACCTCCAGAGGACTCAGAGCAGCCCCTGCCCATCTCAGGGCCCCCCAGAAAGTGTGAGAGGCACCTCCCTAGAACCCTCTTCTCAGTGGGGACTGACTGTCCATTGTCCACTCCTGCCCCAGGTATACCAGCCCCAGCTGTGCATTGGCTGCGAGAGGAGGCTGAGCAGGTGCTGTGGATTGGCCCAGACACACCGGGCTACACGGTGGCCAGCTCAGCCCAGCAGCACAGCCTGGTCCTGCTGAATGTGGGCCGACAACACCAGGGCATCTACAACTGCATCGCGTCCAATGCTGCTGGCCAGGCACTCTGCTCCGCCAGCCTGCATGTCTGTGGCTGTGAGTGGGCATGGGTGGCCCAGTGGGGATGGGAGGGAGCTGCCACTGCTGGGGATTTGCACCCTCTCCCTGAGACCCCACCAAGGCCCCTCCCCAAGCAGAGGACCCAAGCAGTCTCTTACTGGCCCCGTTCAGCCCCTCTGTGGGGTAGAGCATCAAGTGTGAACCCATTCCTGCCCCTACCATGGGGGGGTGGGTGTGGGCCCAGTTGGGATGCCAGGCACAGCCTTCCTTGGCGGCTCTGGACAGACAGGCTGAGGCCCCCAGGTGGGAGTGGGTGGCCCACACATCCCAGGCAGAGGTCCCCACCAAAATCATCTCAGCGGGCTGGGTGTCAACCTGGAGGTCACCTGTCCTTCTGACAGTGCCCAAGGAGGTGGAGGCAGCAGGAGAGACAGCTGGGGTGAAGGAGGCCCTCATCTCTACCTTTCTTCAGGGGTGAGTGAGGGGCTGTACCAGAACTAATGGGGGTGTCTTGGGGATCCTGGCCCTGGGGTGGGGAACAGCATGCTGTTGGAGAGGGAACCCCACCCTGGGCCACAGCCTGGCTCTGTCTCTTGCAAGCTGTGTGGCTTGGGCCAGCCCCAAATCTCTCTGTGCCTTGGTTTCTCCATTGTAAAAGAAGCTCCCCAGGGCCTGACTGTGGTACCTGGCCCACTGCACTCGGACTCCCTCCCAAGGGTGTGGGTGGTGGGCTCACCCCAGGCCCTCAGGACATCCCCACCCTCTCTAGGACCCAAGCCACCTCTGAACAGATGCTGGAACCTGCAGGTTTCACTGACCTTGCTGGGCAGAAAGGTATGGGGGCGCACAGGTGGCTTATTCCTAATTTGGGGTGGAGTGTGGAGGAGGCTGCCTGACCCCAGGTGGCCTGCAATACCCGCTCTCCCAGCTTTGGGCTGGGGTTCCCCAGGTGCCCCTCTGGTTGCCCTTGTGCCTGGCCAGCCATTGGCTCAGCTCTCATGTCCAGCCATCCAGCTGGCTGTGTGGTGCCCAGGCGAGGGGCAGATGGTTGCCCAGTCAGGGCTGGGGTGAGCATCCAGACCCTTCCTGGGCACCTGCACAGTGTATTCTGGAACCTTGGTATATTTTTCACTTTTTTATGACAAGTATCGATCTGCACAGAAATAGAGAGGACAGGGCCATTTGCCCATCACCCACCTTCTGGTCACTTCTCGGGTGACCTGCACCTACCCCCTCAGCAGCCGTCATTCATCCCTGACCCCAGCCACCGAGGCTCGCACCCCCCATCTCCACACCCTAGGGCTAGATATCTAGGTTCTGCCCCTACCCCACCCAAACCACCCAAACCCCTTCCCAGACCAACTGCCAAGTTGATGCCACCAAGAGAGGAGGCACAAACCCTATTGGGGGCTTCAATGTCTTCATGCTCTTCCCCCATCCTAACCTGTACCTGGCTTGGCCCTGAGCTGCCCTGGCCTAGCGCCCTGCAGCTGTGCTGACCACCCACACTCCTGACCACCCGATGCCCCTCTCCTGGGCCCCGCTTCCCTGCATTTGTAGCCCTCAGTCATACCTTGTGTCAGACACCTCTGAGCCATTAAAGCCCCTTATCCTGGTCAGCCTATCTGCTTCTGGCAACATAGCCCCAAGCCTGTGTGATCCCATCTTCCCTGAACCCTGGGTTCAGGGTAGGCCTGCAGGGGCTGTTCAGGCTTGTCTTCAGTGCACACTGGCTGAGCTAGGGTCTGACCACCAGGAGAGCCCCTGGCGCCCAAGGCCCGTGGTCACTTGTCTCTGGCTGAGGTGGGCACAGAGGAGTTCCTGCAGAAGCTGACCTCACAAATCACAGAGATGGTGTCGGCCAAGATCACTCAGGGTGAGGGGTCTTTGTGGAGCCAGGTCTTGGGTGGGGGGGGGGGGCAGTGACCCAGGGCCAGGGCCCCCCACACCCATACCCTGGAGACCCATGGGGAGGGACACAAGGGACTGTCCCTTCCCAGTATCACATGCCCTGTGCCCCTAGCCAAGCTGCAGGTGCCTGGAGGTGACAGTGACGAGGAATCCAAGACACCGTCTGCATCCCCCCGGCATGGCCGCTCCCGCCCCTCCTCTATTGTCCAGGAATCATCCTCAGAGTCGGAAGACGGAGACTCCCGGGGAGAGGTGCTTCAGGGGCAGCGGGCTGGGGGGGCATGAGGCTGGGGGGAGAAGTGAGGGTGGGGAGGGAACTGGGTCCTCAGGGAGCCAGGAGGAGGAGGCTGGAAGTGCATCTCTGAACAGCTGACATACTGCTACATCCAGACACCCCCACACCCCCAAGGCTCCCCCCTTGTCACTCTGGGGTGGCCTTACCTGGCACCCCTTACTGTGTTTCCATCACAGAAATCAGTTGGGCCTGTTGTGTAATTTCACAGAATGTCAGGATGACTCCTTCCTCCCCATTCACTACCAGGGGCCCTGTGGCTTGGGGCCGTGAGAGGCCCTACTGACTCCTTACTGGGTCTGACTCAGCACCCCTTCCCCCAGATCTTTGATATCTATGTGGTCACGGCTGACTATCTGCCTCTGGGGGCTGAGCAGGACACCATCTCACTGCGGGAAGGCCAGTATGTGGAGGTGCTGGACTCAGCCCACCCTCTGCGCTGGCTTGTGCGCACCAAGCCCACCAAATCCAGCCCCTCACGACAGGGCTGGGTGTCCCCTGCCTACCTGGATAAGCGGCTCAAGGTACCTAGACTGCCAGGGGTGGGGTGGTTGTCCTGGGATTGTCATCCCCTGATAAGTACGGGAACCTGACCCCCACAGGGCTGGGCCAGCACCAAGGCCACCTACGACCCTCTCTGTTCCTCACCAGCTGTCACCTGAGTGGGGGCCTGCTGAGGTCCCCGAGTTCCCTAGGGAGGCCATGTCTGAGGATGAGTACAAGAGGCGGCTGAGGTGAGGAGCCATGGTGGGGGTGGGGGGGGGTGCAGTCTTTGCCTGGTGACTTTGTGTGGTAGGGCAACCCTATGGGAGTGGCGCCTCCACCATCTGTCTGGCCCCAGGCTTCATGTGAGGGGAGGTGCCCATTTAGCACCTGAATTCCTGGTCCCCTCACACTCTGCCTCCAGCTCCGTCATCCAGGAGCTTCTGAGCTCCGAGCAGGCCTTTGTTGGCAAGCTGCAATTCCTGCAGAGCCACCACATGGAGTACCTGGACCACTGCCCCCATGTGCCTGCCACCGTGGCCAGCCAGAAGGCTGTCATTTTCCGGAACATGCAGGAACTCAGCCACTTCCACAGAAGGTGGGTGGGCCTGTGTGCATGCAACACATGTACCCACATGTGGACACATGCCACACATTGCACACACACTCTCACACATATGCACATGTACCCACAGGTCTGGGCCTTGGGGTAGGCAAGAGCCAAGAAGAGAAAAGAAACTGGGGTGACCTGATTTACTCATGGGCATACCACATCTCTGTACGAGGTGTGCATGCATCCCCAGGAACCCAGATGTGTGCACCTGGGTTACCCATGGAGTCCCTGCAGCAGTCCCACCTGCTGCAACCTCTATACATAGGCACACATGCTCACATGCCCTAACATGCATGTGCATGGGCACACAAGACACACGAATGCACACATATACGTGCCCTTGAATGCCTGAGAATGGGTTACATGTGTATGGCACACAACACGCATCCACATGTGTGTACTGGTGTACTTGTGCCTGCACATATATGCCCAAATGTACGTGTAGTTCCTTGTGTGTGCCACATGTACATACATGTCTGCACACATGTGCGCTCCCTCAAACACTGCACACATGTGCTCCCATTGCCCTTGTCCACTTCACTCCCAGGAGCCAGTGGGACTAGGCGCTGGCTGGAGCCTGTTTCCTCCCAAGCCTGAGGACTGGAGCTGGGTCATGGGTTGTGGGCAGGGTCCTGACACTGTCCCTTCCATGGCAGCTTCCTGCAGGAGCTGCAGAGCTGTGACACAGATGATGATGTGGCCATGTGCTTCATTAAGAACCAGGTGGCCTTCGAGAAGTACCTGGAGTTCCTGGTGGGCCGAGTGCAGGCCGAGTCGGTGGTGGTCAGCACAGCTGTGCAGGAATTCTACAAGGTGCCTCTTCCCCCAATACTGCTGGCCCCATTTCCAAGATCATCTTCCCTGACAGTGCCCTGCCTTTCCCCACCTTCCAGGGACCCCCCACCAGCCTGCCCAGGTCCCCAGGCTCTGGCTTAGTGAGTAAAGCAGGCAGAGCCCCCTGAAGTTTTTGCCACCTGTCAATGACCAGCCATTGAGGGGAGGGCCCACCTGGGAAGGAGGGAATACGTGCTTGCTCTCGGGACCTGGGTAACACAAGCCACCCCCCGGGCCTCGCCCTGATGCCCTGAAACCCACTCTGCGGTTCCCACAGAAATACACAGAGGAGGTGCTGTCAGCTGCTGACCCCTCACAGCCGCCCCCACCCCCGCTACAGCACTTCCTGGAGCAGCCAGTCCAGCGGGTCCAGCAGTACCAGGCCCTGCTCAAGGTAGGCTGGCTGTCCCTTGCCCTCACTACCTTGTCCTGCCCTGTGGTAACCCTGACCTGCTGTCTCTCCAGGAGCTGATCCGCAACAAGGCTCGGAACCGGCAGAACTGTGCACTGCTGGAGCAGGCCTACGCAGCGGTGTCTGCCCTGCCTCAGCGTGCCGAGAACCAGCTACATGTGTCGCTCATGGAGAACTACCCAGGCACCTTGGAGGCCCTGGGCGAGCCCATCCGCCAGGTCTGGGGTGGGCGCCATGCAGGGTGGGTCATAGGGCAGGGTGGCGGCTCTGCCCCAGGCTGACCAAGGGCTGACCACTCTCCCAGGGCCACTTCATCGTGTGGGAGGGGGCACCCGGTGCACGGATGCCCTGGAAGGGCCACCACCGCCACGTTTTCCTGTTCCCCCACCACCTGGTAGTCTGCAAGCCCAGGAGGGACTCACACACTGACACATTTAGCTATGTGTTCCGGAACATGATGAAGGTCTGTGGGCATTAGACAGCCTGGTGGGGAGGGGGGCGGGCTGCAGGGTGTGTGAGGGAGACCTAGGCCGGTCCTCTGGCCACATCTCATCCAGGGCAGTGAGCCTGCCTCCTCCCCCCCACAGCTGAGCAACATCGACCTGAACGAGCAGGTGGAGGGGGATGACCGCGCCTTCGAGGTGTGGCACGAGAGGGAGGACTCGGTGCGCAAGTTCCTCCTGCAGGCGCGGACTGTCATCACCAAGAATGCCTGGGTGAAGGAGATCAGCGGCATCCAGCAGCGCCTGGCCCTGCCTGTCTGGCGTGAGTGCCAGTCCTGGTGTGGAGGCCAGATGCAGGCTCAAACCTTTTAGCTAGGCCATCTGGCTCAGGGACACCCAGGTCCCTGCCCCTGCCTGGGCAGCCACCAGGGAAATGGCTGCCTCCTGGGTCAGTTGGCTAGCTCTCCCCTCCATCACCTCAGCCTCTCTATGTGCTGAACTGGGGTGCTGGGCTGGCTCTGACCCTAGTGGGGACATTGGGTCTCACTCAGGGGATCCCAGCACACAGTAGATGCCCAGGGGTTTAGAGGTGTGAAGGTCTGACCCCTGGGTCTCCTTTCTCACCTGGAATGGGAGAGCCTCCTTTTCAACACACTAACCTCTGCATACTCCCCACCACTCCCCAGGAACACCCAGCCTGCCTCCGATTCAGAGCCCAGTGTGGGCCCAGTGTGGGACCCACAGTGGGCCCAGTGTGGGATCGCAAGGACTGGTGTTTGTAGCAGCCACACCCTTTGGCCTTGGGACTTCTAGCCCTGTGGGGGGGGAGGGGAGGCGGGGACTGAGGGCCCAGGTATATGGTGTGTGTGTCCCCAGGGTCCCCAGATTTTGAGGAAGAGCTGGCCGACTGCACAGCTGAGCTGGGTGAAACAGTCAAGCTGGCCTGCCGTGTGATGGGCACACCCAAGCCTGTCATCAGCTGGTACAAAGGTAGGTCCCCATGGCCTAGAGGTGCTGGCCCTGCCACATAGAAGAGCCGCCCCGACGGAATCAAGCTGACCAGGGACCTAGGGTGGTGCCTGGTCAGGGGCTGGGTGTGAGGGACAGGCCTGCTGCCCTAGATGCCTTCTCCCGAATCAAGGAGAGCCAAGCCAGGGTAGAGGAGGCAGGACAGAGGGCAGCTCAACTGCCCGAGGGAGCTGCCTTCTGGGGGCGGAGACAGGCGACAGCGTAGAGACAAAGGTGTGATGTGCCAGCCTGAGAACTAAGGCAGAGCCAGGCACATGTGTGTGAAGGTTCCAAAGGGCAGTGATGAGGCCAGGAGGAAGGGGTGCGGAGGCAGAACAGTTGGGAAAGAGGGCTACTATGAGGCCTCGGGCTTGATATGAGTGTAATGGGAGCTGCAGAGAGTTCAGGAACACCGAGGTTGGGGTCCCACAACCACCTTTCAGGCCAGTGATTCACCAAAAGGACTCACAGAACTCAGCAGAGCCTTTCCACTTAGGTTTCCAGTGTATTGCTGTGGAAAGGGGCAGAGTCCAGGTGGGCTGTGTGGACAGCTCTTTCAGCTTTGGGTCTGCTGTCTCTGAGTCCCTAGTTCAGGGTGAATGTCTGGGTCCAGTCCTGGTTTTGGAGGCATAATCCCAGGACCATGGATCCTTCTTGTCCTGCTTGTCCACAACTAGCCCGGGGTGCTTGTTCGCCCATGAAGGGCTGAGGGTGGGGCTGGAGAGGACACTAGGGCATTGTGCTGGCACATGCAGGAGGGGTCATAACTGTGCTATAATCAGAGCTGCATGGCAGAACTGGTGGATACAGCAGCTAATTGTCAGTGGTGGCTTCAGAGAACTGCCCGGGGCCTCCCTTCAGGAGGGAGACCTGCTGGGCCATGTCATGGGGCCCGTGGAAGTCTCCTCCCAGACACCTCACCCCACATGGAATGTCTGCAGCTCAACTGCCTCCCTACCATCCCTCTTCGCCCAGAACTTTTACCTGAAGGGTGGGCTCATAGGGACAAGGCTGTTCATAAAGTCACCCAGAAGTGACTCTGTACCCCTTGGGCCCTCCCTTTGGACCGGGCTGCTCCCAGGAGCATGTACAGGCTGGCCACCTGTGAGGGGAAAGAAGGATGCACCACACCCAGGCAGTCAGGGTGGGGTCCTGGGTTCTGACTGCGGTGGGCAGTCCTGGTCTTTCACCCTGACTGTCACCCAGTGAGACCCCAGAGGGGCGCTCCTCTGGAGACAGCTGTGTCCAGTGAGTGAAAGGGGCAGCTGGACAGTTGGCTTATGCTGACATATTGGTCAAATAGCAGGTGGTCTGAATGGCCCACAGCCATGGGGTCAGAGCCGGCTGTTGGCTGACCCAAAGCAGCATCATGGTGGGAAACACCACAGTGGCCCTGGGAGGCACTGACCTGCCAGGACAGGGGTCCACTTCATGCAATATGCCCCCCATCTAGAGGAGAGTATTTCTCGACAGTCCTCTGTGTGGTCTGACGTGGGGTCAGTGCCATGCACCCTGTGGCAGCCCTATGTGGAACCTTGGTGACTTGGGTGGGAGCCCTCTCAGCGATCTCTTTGCTTCCATGGCTCATGGTCTCAAGGGAGGGGGTGTCTTTCACCAGGCCATCTGTAGTTTGTTAAATGGCAAAAGAAACAACCAGGCCATTCGCAAAAGCTCTAGGACAGGAAGAGCAGCATTGGGCAAAAGATTTGCCAACAGACAAAATGTCCTCATACAGTAGGAGCTGAGTGTTGGGGGCAGAGGGCCAATCCCTGACCCAGCCCCAGGCAGCTGCCAGGGAGCCAAAAGCACTGGAGACTTGTGTTAGAAGCCTTGCCACATGGAGGCACCACAGACCTGTGATAGCCATGTAACCTACACCAGCTGGAGCCACAGAGCAGGGACTGCATTGGGCTGGTGACAACCTACTCCCTCTGGCTGTGGCCTGTCCCTTTACCCCAGCTACCTCATGTCACACGGGAGGCCCAGAACCTCCTTTCTCCCCAACCTGGGAAGAAACAGACTATGGATCTGGGCAGTGACATGCTCCCTGCGTGGGCATTCCCCCAGGAGTGTCCACTGCCCATGTTTGGAGCAGGAAATTCCACAGCACACATCAGGGTCTAGGGGCAGGAGCCACAGCTACAGTCCCCTGACTTGGCATCAAGTCAAAACTATCTTCCTGGAGAACTGGCAGCCTTGAGAAGATTCCATCATTGGAATCCAGGCACCTGTATCTGGTAGACCTGTGATGGTCTGACTTCTCCCCCCTGCTCAAGGTCCTAGCCATATAGGATGGGCACAGAGGACCTCTAGTCCCTCTGGCCCAGAGAGACTGACACCGCTCCTGATCATTTTCCTCCTAAAGCTGTGGTGGTTGGGTAGAGGGGGAAGAAGGGGCCAAGTGTCAGGGATGGAACCATCCCACACACACTTCCACAGTTTAGTGACCTGCAGTGCTTTGGGCTCGCCCAAACCCTAACCCAGGCAGCATGGCCCTTCCTGCTGACATAACACTCGCCTCCCATCGCTGTCTGGACTCCATGCCCCTCGGCTCATTGGGGTCTAACTTGCATGGCACTAACCTTTTTTGATGGGGGTGTCCACTTAGCAGAACATCTCAAATCTCTCTCCCTGAACAATATGTCTGAGGAGGCAGGGGCACCTGTCAGAACACACACCCCTGTGGGCCACCCCTCCTGCTGTCACCAGTGTTCTACGGTAGATGCCACACAGGCTCCACAAGTGTGTGCCAGCCATTTCCCATGGGGCTTTGTCTGTGCAGAGAGGTGTCTCGTGCCAAGGCCCGCTGCCTGCACCTGGTCCTTCACTAGTACCTCAGAAAGAACCCTCCATGCATGCGTGCCTGATGCCTATCCTCGTGCCCCAAGTTCTCACTTACTCCTGCCCTCTGGCCACTGGGGTCAACGATGGCCCAACACAGGTTGTAATGTCTGTTGATGTTTTGGAAGAGGACTGTATATGCAAAGCTCTCCCCAAATGCTGAAGGAGCCAAGAGGCCAGTGAATGAGCCAGACTAGTCTAGCTTGTCAGTTAAGGAATTTAACAGCAAACTTACATACAGAAATGCAAGATGGACACTCTTCACCTCCCTGACTGTTTTATAGCCAGTGGGTGGAAGGTTGGGAAAGAAGTGTTTAATCTAAGGGGAGGGAGAGTGCCAGGTGCCAAGAGGGTCTGACATCAGAGCTGGTTAAGAGACAGAAAAGTCAAGGGCAAATTATTCCAGAAGCAGAGCATGGATCTCCCAGGGGCGGGGGCCAGGAGTCAAGGTGGCCCATTAGCTTCAGTAAGATCAATTGGGAGGTGGGAGGTGGGGCGACCTACAGCTGAACCAACAGCACCAAGGAGAGAGCATGTCAACCAAGGCACCGACCAGGAGGAGGCTGTCTCTGAACCCACTTCTGGGTGTGCAGGCTGCAGTCACCCACCCAGTGCCTCTCCATTCACAGGCAGCAAGCAGGGCAGGCTTCCTGCCCAGCTGACCACACAGTTGGGTTGGCATGTCCACCACCAAGTCCCATGGACCTCCCTCAGGTCCTGTTAACTGGCCACCTTCTTTCTCTTCTGGAATGATATGTCTCTGACAGCATCCCTTTCTGGTCACCAAACTGAGTATCCAGCAGCAAAGCATCTGCCAGCCAGACACAGACACAAGCCGCAGGTCAGAGACAGAAACTGCTGTTCACAGAAAAGCGCAGTGTTTTCAGTCAATTGCCCTGATCTCCATGTCCAGGGCCAAATGTTAGCTGCACACAATGGACTACACTGCAGGAGAGACCCCAAGTTTGAGGAGGTGCTGCGCTTTTATGGAGCTGCTGACACACCTGCCCATTTGTTCTCCAAAGAGAGAAATACTTTGCAGGCTGTAAGGAAGGAGAGGGCTCCGTTCCTGCTGCCCTGGATGCTGCAGGGGTCTCCTTGCACAAGCACCTGGGAGCTGAGCGGGCATCATGGGAATGCAGGAGAAGCATGGAGAGCTCTTTTCTGACAGTAGGAGGAGGACTGAGAATGGACTCTCAACCAAGAGGTGTTCTGTGGGAGATGGAAGCTGAGGAGAGGGGTTTTGGGAGACAACGAGAAGGTGGTACTGGAGGCGGGGAGGGGGTGAGAACAGCTTTCCTGGAACACAGTACAGGGCATCAGAGAAGTGGGGTGTGGCTGGAGCCTTGTTTTGTATATGTTAAGATCATTTTTTAAGGTCCCTGTGAATTAAATGTCAAGATGCAGGTTATGAACTTGTAACTTAAACCACACGTGCAGAAGTATTGTAAAGTGTTTGTTTATGGAACTATACGTATTTATGGAGGAAAGAGTTCCTCAGAGTGAAAAGTACACACATCCCCATTCCTTACCCAGGAAAGAAACACATTATGGGCACAGGCATTAGGTTGGGTGGGTGTTTGGACAAGGGTGATTAAAGAGATGTCTGAGTGTGTCTGCTGGGGGAAACCGTCAGCGCCTTGTAGTTGTCTGGAAGTCACACTTCATTGGCAAGGTGGCTCAGGGTCTGCTTATTGGAATAGGATGTCTGTTGCCTTCAGGTAAGAGCCTGCCCTCCAGAAGCCGCACTGTGCACATGGAGGTCTGGGGAAGTGTTCAGGGCTCCTCAGGTTGGCCAGCGGGACCCTCAGCAAGAAGCCTTGTTTGGCCCTTGTGCTTCAGGGCAGCTCTCCACTCCCCATCACCACCTGTGACTCTGCCCCCCAGGCAAGCCCAGCCTATCATCCCCATGGGTCCCCTCTGTGACAGCCCTCCCTCCTTTCCAGATGGGAAGCCAGTGGAGGTGGACCCTCACCACATTCTCATAGAAGACCCAGATGGCTCATGCACTCTCATCCTGGACAACCTCACCAGCGCTGACTCTGGCCAATACATGTGCTTTGCAGCCAGCACCACTGGCACAGCCAGCACCCTGGGCAAGATCCTGGTGCAGGGTAAGCCTGGGAGGGAGGCTGGGTGTAGGGCACCTGGGCAACACCCACCGCAGCAGCCCCCAAGGGGTACAGGCATTCGGAAGGAGCTAGCGGGGACCGTGGCTCTCTGACCCAGGTCTGGGGGCTCACTGTCAGGTGGGGTCCTGCATATTATGCTATCTCTCTTTTCTCTCTCTCTCTCTCTCTCTCTCTCTCTGTCTCTCCATCTTTGTCTGCCTCTCTATCTCTTCCTCCCTCCATCTTTCTGTGTCTCTCACCCTCTCTGTATATGTCTCCCTCTGTCCCTATCTCTCTGTCTCTGTGTCTTTCTCCATCTCTCTCTGTCTCCCTTTGTGCCCCATGCCCTGCGACCCCTCAGTTCCTCCACGGTTTGTGAACAAGGTCCGGGCAGTACCTTTTGTGGAGGGAGAGGACGCCCAGGTCACGTGCACCATCGAAGGTGTCCCACACCCTCAGATCAGGTGGGCTGGGGTGATAAGGGGGTGGGCCTGCCCGGGGCAGCCACTTCTATCTGAAAATCAAGGGTCGGCAGCATGTACATGAGGTCTGGGTGTGTGAGACAGAAGCTCGGTCTTTTGGATGACAAGTGGGGGCCTTGGGACCAGTGTGTTCTGACATAGCCCTAGCTGCAGCAAGGGTATGCCAGCTGGATATGGGCAGGTGGCATTCAAGAGGGTGGGCGCAATAAGGGCACCCTGACCAGAGGGGTGGGTGAGGGAGGGTCATGAGCACAGAGGATTCGGGAGAGGCCCCAACTGACCACCAGGGCTGGCTTCAGGTGGTACAAGGATGGGGCCCTGCTGTCCCCTGGCAGCAAGTATCGGATCCTGAGTGAGCCACGCAGTGGCCTGATCAAGCTGAAGATCCAGGAGGCCAGCAAGGAAGATGTGGGCTACTACGAGTGTGAGGTAAGGAGGGGTGCAGGAATGTGGTGGTAGGCTTGTCATCATCAGCTAGTATATATGACGAGATAGGGGACACCGGATTCGCTGTCACCCACCATCTATGATGACATAGAGAACCCCAGACCTGCTGTCACCAACCAATCGTGAGGTGCTAGCAGGACTCCATAAGGGGCCTGGGTAGGGTGTGTCCTCAGTTGTGTGGGACAGTGTGCAGGCTTGGCTCCTCCTGGCTCCATCCTCCTCTGAGATGGTGCTGCCAGCAGCCTGGGGTAAACCGGGATGGGTCTGGCCTCCACATCGGGTCCTGAGGACACAAATCATCTTGTCAGCTTGGGGCCTGTCCAATTTGGTTACTCTTGGCCACACGTAGTGACTAAAATTTAAATCTGTTAAAGCTAGCTCTAAGTAAAGATTCAGTCCATTTCCTGTGTTCAGGGCACACAAAGCTGCCATTTGGAACAGTGGGGACAGAGAGTGTCCTCCACCATCATGGGATCCTGGGCAGTACTGGGTCCCTTTGGGGACATGGTAGCTTCTCTAGGACTCTGTGGCCAGGCTTTAGGACTCTGACACACAGGAGTGGGTGCTCCCATGTTCTAGCCAATCCTTACATTCCCCAAAGAGATGCACCCGGCTCCTTGGGAAGCTGAGGGCCCTCAGTGGCTTCTGCTGTCTGTCCCACAGCTGGTGAACCGGCTGGGCTCGACACGGGGTGGCATGGAGCTGGGCCTGCAGAGCTCCACACTGCAGGCCAGGGAACAGCACCACCACCGGGAGCATACCACCGCCATGGTGGAAGGTAGGTGAAGCCACTGAGGGTCTCAACCTCAGCCTTAACCTGGCTGGAGTCTCTGTACACCTTGGCCGGGTGGAGTGAGACCCTAAGTCCTTCCAGTGAGGGCATGTTCCTTGGTGAAGAGGCATTGGGGATATGGAGGAGCTGCAAGGCCCCAGACTGGAATAGCAGGCATGTGGGACAGTTGGTGGTGGTCCATAAACCCAGAACCCAGGCAAGGCTGGAGGGGCAGCCCTGGGGTTAGAGACTCAGGACCTGCTCACCATCCCCAGGACAAAACGAGTGTGTATAAAAGGCCAGACCCGGGCCTGAGCAGTCCGCCAGACAGAGGAGAGCAAGTCCTCATGGGAGGGGCAGGAGGGGCGGTAGATGGGACAGCTCCACCTAAGAGGAGGCCCCTGCCAAGTGCAGAGTATAGGCTGCTGGGTTCCAGTTTGGCTCCCAGGAGAGGCAGCAGGTGTCGGACCTGGTCCTTCCATACCAGGTGGGCTGTCCATGTTGAGCACAGCCCCTGGCTGCCCCTGGAGTTCTGGTGCTGCCCCTGGGGTCCTTGGAGAGTGAGGGGTGGGCCAGGCCACAGAATGGGCCTCGTCTGGGAAAAGTGTGCTGTTGGGCAGGAGGGAAAGGGCAGGGAGATGCTTCCACTCACATGTACGGTGGCTCTAAGGTCCCAGGTGGGCCTGGTGGGGGATGGCCAAGATGGAGGGGAGGGCAGCTGGCACCTGTCCTGGGCCTGCTCGGTCTGAGAGAGCAGCTTTATGGGGCTCAAGGAGCAGGCTGCCACCCCAGGGAGAACTTCTCCCAGTTTGAGCTGTGCCACCTGGAGGGGCTGTCTGGTAAGGTGGTAAGCCTCCCGTCCCTGGAGACATGCAACACAGGCTGGGCCAACGCCGTGTGCAACTGCAGCTTTCATAGCAGGATGAATTTAAATATGTGTCCTTCCAAGTTCTGAAAGTTGCCTTCTGTGATCTTTGGGCCACTGAATCCAGTGCCTTTATGGGGCCCAACGTCTGGGGGCCACTGTCCATCTGGACCCTCACAGATTCAGGCCACCTAGTGCTCAGAAATTGGCCTTGGGGCCTTGGAGACCCTCCAGAGCTTTGCAGGGACTCCGCCCTCCCTCGTGGGCAGGGGTTCTGTTCCTCATCCCCCAGAGGGCAGCCTGAACTGGCTGAGCCAGGTCCCACCGGAAGCCCCTGGGGTGTCTGTGGCACTTCTGCATCCTGCTGGGTGGTGTCTCATGGGGACGTGCCAAGCAGGGGCCATGCCATGGCACACCCTGTCGGCTGGTGAT
The DNA here is from genome assembly GCF_022682495.2 of Desmodus rotundus. Lineage (NCBI taxonomy): Eukaryota > Metazoa > Chordata > Mammalia > Chiroptera > Phyllostomidae > Desmodus > Desmodus rotundus. The sequence continues at coordinate 58,641,051 of NC_071395.1, forward strand.
AAGTGCATCTTACAGAGCCATTCACTCCGCTGTCACGATGGATCTTTTTCTGTCAACATTCTGTGACCAGCCAGTGGTGCAGGAAATGGGGCTATGCCTCACTCAGGGAGATGGCCGTCCTCGTGGACCCTGGTGTTGGAGCCTACCACCTCCTGCTTCCTAACCTTGTCCTGCTGCTTCATCGTTAACCCAGTGGCCCCACAGCCAGCTGGCCCTGTGGGGTGGGCACTGCCCCCTCGCTTGTGAAACTGCGCTGGGCTGGAAGCCACTGCTTCGCAAGGCTGCACCCTCCCTGTGGTCGCCAGCACTCATAGGGCCCAGGGCCTGTCAGGCAGCAGTTAGGTCAGGAACAAAGTGCAGGGTGCCAGGCCACCACTCCCCAGAGCAGCAGGACAGGCCCTGGTCAGGAAGGGTGAGACAGGGTGCTTGGGTCTCTGCTGCTCTATGCACAGGGTCTGGCTCTCTCTGGGCCCCACTTAGACCACACACACAGTGTTTTGGCTGATTCCACTCTCTCCCAGTGGGCTGCGCTCTCTCCAATAAGCAGCTTGCACACACATCCATGTGCATGCACATGCAGGCAGACATACACACATGCATACACACATACAGTAAGTGTGGCTCCCAAATGTGTGTCCCAGTGTGGCACACACAGACACAAATAGCATATCCAATTCACACACACCTAATCGGAGAAAAGCTCACATGCTCTCGGTCGCCTAAAGCGGACCTTATTCCATGTGGTACGGCAGCACAGCAGAAAACCCGCAGACCAGGGGCCGGCCTTGGGCCCTACTGCCTGAACTTTGAGCTTTCCCTTCAATCACCCTGAAGGATGGTGACAAGGGATATTGAAATGTGAGGGTGCCGGTAGCTGTGGGATGCTTGCTGTCTAGGTGGGCAGGACTGGGTAGGACATCTGCATGCCAGGCCCAACCCTGCCCAGAAGCTGCAGAGAAAGAGGACTTAGATGGTTGGGCACCCTACTGCCTGGTCCTTTCTCCCTCGCAGGACAGGGACCGCAGGCCCTCTCCCACTGGCTCCAGAGAGGAGGAAGACCCAGTGCTCCTATTGGGAGACTTAGGTTTCCCAGCTCCCCCAGAGTTCAGGACCCTGACAGGAGCCTGCAGGCTGCTCCTGAGGGACTCCGTGGTCTCCTGCCATGCAGCTCAGATGTGCCTCCTCCAGGACTCCAGTCATTCTCTCCTAGAGACACCTTTGGTCTCTAGGATGTTTTTTGTTTTTTTGCATCAGCCATCCTGGTGCTAGTTTGGCTCCTTGCTCACTGTGCAGCTGAAGGCTGTTCCTTCTCCCTCTCTAGCCCTCAGTTCCTATGTCCGAAAAGTCAGATTTTGCGTCTGACAAGTTCCCAGGGCTCCCTAGGCACATGGCTGGAGGAGAAGCTGGATTTTTCTGTGTGGGCAGCTTAGGTTGTCCCTGAAGCTCCTGCAAGATCCTCAAAAGGGACAGGGGTGCTGCCCTCCTGTGGCACACATTGTTGTCATGATACTCGAGGCACACATGGTCACCATTTCAGAGGCAAGGGAACTGGGGCTTTAAGCAGAAGCAGCCGTCCCAGCCACACAAGGCCAGGCAGGGCTGGGAGCCAGGGCTCCAAAGCTAAGAGGGTTACTTCGCTGCCACGCCACTCAGAGAGCTCAGCCCAAAGCACTGGCTGATCTGTAACCCTCGCTATTCCAACTGTTTTCTTTGTAGTCACTGAGCAGGAGACTAAAGTCCCCAAGAAAACCGTCATCATGTAAGTGCAGGCGTGTTCCTAACCTTCCCTCTGACTGCAGTGCACCCTGCATGCCCACTAACCCGCCTGGACCTTGCCTGTGTGGTCTGGCCGCCTGCTCGCCTGACTGCTGCCCTCATAGCCTTTGCTTGCCACACAGAGGGCCGCCCCTGGTAGAGAGTCCCAGGCAGCTGCCCTTCCCCTGAGACCATAGCCACCTTCATGCTGCTGAGCTCTCTCTTCCAGGGCCTCAGAGCCCTCGCCATGGCTGCCCTGTCCCCGAGGGCAGACTACCCCCACATACTTCACAGTGTCTCACCCACGGCTTGGACCCAGAATCACACCAGTTGGGGTGGACCTGGGATTGACAGCTGTGTCCCAGGGTGCTAGTGGGCATGTTTCTGCCCTCCAGCACCCTGGGACCTAGGGCATCACTGCCCAACAGAGCGTCCTGTGATGATGGAAATAGCGTACATTTACATAGCCTCCCACAGTAGCCACTAGCTGCATGCAACTATTGAGCATTTAATAGTGTCTAGTGCAACTGAAGAACTGAATTTTATCTAATTTTCACTAGTTTGACTTTAATTAAAATAGTGTAATCATAGTAGACAGCACAGCTCTAAGGCCCTTAGAAGTCTCCAGGTCCAACATTGGGAAGATGGGGAAACTGAGATTCAGGGAAGAGAGGAGTGTTGTTTAAGGTGACTCATGATTAGAAGCCGGCTGAGAACCCATTTCCCTGGTGCCACACCCACGGTCCTCCCTCATCCTTCAGTGCCTTCAAGGCTGAGGGAAAAGCCACATGGCTGTTCATAAATGAACAGCACAAGAGGTCCAGAGCTAGATGAACCCACAGAAGCAGGGTTAGTTTTGGCCTGGATACCCTAGGAGGATTTCCAATGTGTGCAGGTGGAGGTGGTGGAAGACCTTGCCAAAGCCAGGAGGCAAGAATGACTGTTGTTTCCAAAGGCCAGGTGATGAGAACTCCAGGGTGGGTAACCTCCTAACCCTCTTAAGGGGTCTACCGTTGGTCACATCTCTGGAGAATCCCGTGTTCAGATGTTTGATGAGATCCTGGATTGATCCTTCCTTGACCTGCTTCCTCTTCCCACAAGGCAGGTCACCTCCCACAGCAGAAGGGGCTGCCTAGGGCAGCAATGAGTGCCCCATGGCTGGCACTCCACAGCCTGACCCAGATCAACTCCACATCTCATCCTGAAGGGGAGCGTTTTTCTTGTTTATGTTCAATGGAGACAAATGGAGCAGCAGAGATGGGGCCACATGGCCCTGAGGGAGGCATCAGAGATGACCTGTGCCAGTGGGAGGCTGGACGAGGGGGCTCCTGACCCTCAAGTCCATGTGTTCCAGGCTCCTGGAGGTTGCCACCCACACCCTGCAGGGAGTATGGCCCTTCAGCTTGAGGAGAGGAGAGAGGCAACTGCCTGACCTTGCATGCTCCTGCCAGGGGCACACTGCACCAGGAGGGACAATGGGGGGCCAAGAAGGCCAGAAGGAAACTGGCTTAGAGAGACAGGACACCACTGCTACCGGGTACCCCCATGCTGTGCCAGTGGCCTCAGAGCAGGATGCCCATGTGCCCTCATGGGGGCAGCAGTGAGCCCAGTAGAAGGGGGTGGCTTTTTAAAAAATCTGTACTAGAGAATTTGAGAGAGAGGAGGGGCAAGAGAGAGACAGACAGACAGATAGATAGGAGACAGATAATCGATGTGGGAGAGAAACATCCATCGGTTGCCTTCTGTACGTTCCCTGTACGAGGGATTGATCCTGCAAACTTAGGGTATGTGGGATGATGCTCCAATCAACTGAAGCCACTGGCCAAGGCTGGGGGTGGCATGCAGAGGAGTCAGCCAGAGTCCCAGTTGCACCTGACTGTCCTATCTCAGCCTGAGGCCAGTAGATGGGGCCCAGACCAAGTCTGCCCAATATTCACACCTCTGGGCCTGGGTGTGAGGCCCGAAGGCAGGCCTTGGCCCTGAGCAGGCCACAGCCACAAACCCCAGTTTCCCATCAGTTAAGTGGGGATAGCATTTCCCCTTTGCCAGGCGAGGGCAGGAGGGGCAGGACCTGTAACTGCTGCGCATCCTGAGTTGTGGCCACACATCTCAGACCCTGCCTGGGCGTCACTGCTCCTGGTTGCAGCCCCGAGTCAGACAAAAGCAAAGCTGGAGGGAGAGACAACACCTTAGTAATGGCAGGCAGCTGGCAACAGCACTGAGTCGTCACCACCTGCATGCCAAGTCCTTCCGCCTGGGCCTGAGAGGAAAGGCAGGGCTCAGGGCCCAGGGCCCAGGAGGGCTTTCTGTCACTCACCCCTTCTCTGCTTCCTCCCTGTTTCTCACTGCATCCTTAGCACCCTGCCAGCTCAGTGGGACTGGATGGCAGGGGAGGACCCCTGGTGGACAGGCTTCTGACTGTTGGTCCGGGGCAAGTTTTGAGCCTTTTTTAGTCTTGTCCACTCCTATAGAATTGGGTCAGACCCATCCCCTGGTGCTTCTGCAGAGTCCCCAGTCAGCACCCCATGTACACTCACACGCAACCGGCCTTCAGTTCTGCCTCCTTTCCCCTTCCGTCCCCTATTTTGGGAGACAAGGCCCAAGAAAGGGAAAAGCTAGTCTGAGATCACAAAGCCTATGACAGCAGAATCATACCCCAGGCCAAGTGTCCTTGCCTAGCATCATAACCCAGATCAAGAGGCCAGGAACACAGGCTGCTTGCCAGACCTCTGACAACCCACACCTGCACCAGCACCTGTGGCATCAACTGTCCAGTCTGTCCCTGCCCTCTGAGAGCTTACTGGGGAACCCCCCACTATGATGCAAAGCACAAAACACTGGTGGGATGGACAGGGATGGCTATGGGGTAGTACCTGTCCATCAGCTCTTCGAGGAGGACTGGCATCTCCCAAATGGGGTCACCATCTGGCCCAGAGGGACACTGCAGACTGGACTTGGTCTGGGGTTTGGGGACACCAGTGTGATGCAGTGATGTCTCAGCTCTTGTTTGGAGGTCTGCACACCAGATCCTCTGGTTGAGTAGATGAGACTTTATGTTTGTTTCTTTGGTTCTCTGGCTGGAAGTTGTAGAGACTGGGCTCAAGCGCACATGTAGGAGCTTGTGCAGTCTCAACCATTTGCTTGCTGGTGCACTAACCTGATCTCTTGTGCTGGCCCTGCATGTGTGGTAGCATGGGTGGCAAGCCAGGCTGCGGTCTCTGTGCCATCCCCTCTCGGCCCTCTCCCTGCAGAGAGGAGACCATCACCACCGTGGTGAAGAGCCCCCGAGGCCGTCTCCAGTCCCCCAGCAAGTCTCTCTCCCTCTCGCCTTCCCTCCGCCCTGCCAGTCCCTCCAGGCCAGGCCTGTCAGCCCCTGAGCTGCTGAACTCTCCAGGGGCCGGCCAGCTCTGCAGGCCAGGGGTGGAGCTGGGATGGAGGCCCACTGTACCCACGCTGTATGTGACAGAGCCTGGAGCCCACACGCCAGCCCTGCCCAAGGGCACTGGGCCCCTGTCCAAGTGGGTAGAGGTCGAGGAGACCATTGAAGTCCGGGTGAAGAAAACAGGCCCTCAGGGTGCATCTCCGACCAGAGAGGTGCCCAGCAGTTCAGCGGGGTTTCTCTTCACGCTGCCTGGTGGGACCCCAAGAGGAGACCCCAACACAAACAACTCCAACAACAAGCTGCTGGCGCAGGAGTCCCTGCCCCAGGGCAGAGTCTTCTGTGTGGGCGCTGGACTGGAGAGCCCTGAGCTGTCCCCTCCCAGGGCTGCTGAAGAGGAAACCCCTCTGGAGGTGCAGGATGGGGCAGGTGTCTGTCTGACAGAGGAGCCCCTAACAGCCCATGACCTTCGGGGTTATGACCCCAAGATTCTCACACATGATGGCCGTGTGCTGACACTGGCTGACCTGGAAGATTACGTGCCCCGAGAAGGGGAAACCTTTGGCCGCAGCAGCCCCGTGACCAGTGCTTCCGATGACCCGCCCTGCGAAGTCTCAGTGCTCCAGAGAGAGATCCGTGAGCCCATTGTGGGGCAGCCCATCCTGCTCAATGTGGGGCGTCCACTGGGCCTCCAAGGCCCCGTTGGCTTCTTCAGCCACCTCTCCCAGGAGGTGGCTCCATCAGGCCGTCCTGGTGCCTCCTGTGTGCGGGAGACCTGGGCTGAGGGTCCCACACCCTGGATGCCATCCTTCTGCACCCAGGTCCATCGCTCTGTGGACAGTGGCCTGAGTAGCTTCAAAATGGAGGTTTCCACCCAGAGGGCCAGCTTTGGGACAGTGGGTGAGACAGTCACCCTGCACCTTTGCCAGGATGGGGACAAGGGCCCCAGCCCCTCCCAGGGCTGAGACTATGGTCGTGGTCACGGGTATAGGCAACTGGGGGTTGAGACAGTGACTCTTGGAGCCAGGAAACTGCTGACAGGACTGCCAGCTGCTGTGGCTGCACCGGGGGGTGAGGAGGGGAGTGGCAGTAGAAGAAGGGTCCTGGCACCTGCACCCACCTGCTTCATAGCTGTCCTGTGTTTGGGGCTCAGGAGAGAGGCCTGAAGCCAGCACCTTTGAACATGTGCTCTGACCCTCCCCTTGCTCTCCAGCAACTCGGGACTTGAGCGGCCCATCCTCCCCCCAGGTGCTTCCTATCTCATAGGGGGTCTCCAGCTGAGGACACTGTATGCACAGCTGTAACCCAGATTATCGCGGTTCTGTGGGAGCAATAGGGAGACCAGCTCCAGGTTGTGTCCCACCTTGTTTGCTGCGGTAAAGCCCTGCCCCACACCAAGGTGCTCAGTGGGGGCTTCCCCAAGGGCATGTCTTCCCCATGGACACTTTTCTCAGCTTCCAGGAAGGCCCGCTAAGGTCCACTGGGGCCTGCAAACCTCTTAGGCCTCCCCTGCAGAGTGGGCTGGGATCTGTGGGTGGGAAGCAGCCCCTGTTAACTCCATGATGATAATAAACTGGCTCCTGCACCCCATATTCTTCTCCTTCTTTCTTCTTCCAGTGGCTCTGGCAACTTGGGCAGGAGGGGTCTTCTAGGCTGGGCCCTCTGCTGGCAGCCATGGGTGGGTCCTGGCCACCCTTGGGTCCGTGGGTGGAGGCGGGACAGCTCATCATTCTGGCCCGTTAGCACTTGGGCTGAGGGGCTGGTTGCCAGTGCACATGGTATGCCTGCCCATGGTGGTGGCTCTCAGCCTGCCGCAGGTGAGCAGGCCTTCCTGGCCCTCGTGCAGCTGGGCTGCTGTCAGGACATACAGCGGGGGTATGATGTGTGTGGGGTCCTCCTTGGGATGGTAAAGGACAGGGTGGGTGCCCTAATGTGGAGAGGGTCTTGGGGCACGAGAGGGCTTTAGGCCAGGGACCTGCTGGGAATGGAGCAGTGGGCATGACTGGGTACACTTGTCAGGCCTCAGTGATGCTACCCAGGGCTGGCAGCCGGGTGCAGGAAGGCACTGCACCTAGGGCTGAGGGTAGGGAGGGTCCAGTGGTTCCTTCGGGAAGGGAGGCCAGGGCAGGGGCTAGATGAGGGTGGTGACCTAGGTCCAGTCAGGCTGTACTTGGAGGGAAGGGTGGATAGGCCTTCAGGTAGAATGCCCTCCACGGCTGAGGATGGGGCTCCCATGGGAGGGCAGCAAGGGAGCCCACCCCTGTGGACCCCCAGGTCCCTGACTTGGTGTCAGGCTGCAGGCTTCCCATATCCTGGGGTCCAGAGTGAGCCAAGGGGGAGGCCAGTGTGCGATGAAGGGATGGGGAGAGTGAAGACTGAGGGATAGACAGGGCAAAAGGCAGGTGTCCAGGCCCAGCTGCCCTGGGAGGTGACCTCCTCCAGTGCTCTGCATTCACTCTCCTGAGCACCCTGTCCACCCACTCCCAGGCCCCTTTCTCCGTCAGGGCCCCACTGCATGCGCCTCCTGGGAGAGTAGTGATGTGTGGGTGGAGCAGGTGGTGGGAAGAGCAGCCCGGTTGGATCCCCTGGACATCTTTGAGGACCAAGATGGGATTCCTAAAGCCCCTCTATAGGTCCAGGCCACGCCTCACTCCTACATGCTGACCCGCTTTGCCTACAGGTGCTGCTGTCCCACCTCCAGCTGCCCTGGAGGAAGAGGACCAGGACATCAGGTCTCCCCAGAGGATACTGACGGGCCCTGAGGCTCCAGGAACCTCTGCAGGGGACCACGCCAGCCTGGGCCCCAGGGGGCCACTTGCTCTCCAGGAGGCGAGCCCCCAGCTCCTATGCACCGAGGCTCCACATGAACCCGGTGAGGAGAAGCAGTGGGCTGACTGCAAAGTACTCCCTGCTATCAGAACCCCTCCTCTGTGCTGACCCCAACCTCATGGGTACCCATCCCATGGGAGTGAACTGGCAGAACCCTGGGGACCCGGGCATACTGAAGGTCCTGGGCAAGGCCTACCCCTTGCGCAGGCTGTCTATGAAACTAGGCAGGGAGTAGTTCGGGGAGGTTCTGCCCACCCTGAACACATCTGTCCTGGGTGTGAGAGGCCTGCTGGTTCAGACCCCTGGCAGACAGCTTGGGCACCCTAGGCTTGAGGGCAGGTCAGGAGGAAGGGGGAAGTGGGAGAGGAAGAGGAGAAGAAGGACAAGACACCTTTCACCTGACAGATGTGGTCACAGGGAGGCTGCCGAGGCTGCTGCATCCCTTTGCGGGGTGGGGTCAGGGTTGGGGGCTAGGCAGCTCAGGGCTGGTGGCCTGGGCTACCAGCTGGGACAGGAGGGTGCCCTGGAAGAAGTGTGCATGTGTGGCAGGAGCCCAGGTTTGGGGGTGCAGAACCTGCACCCTGCTCAGCCTGTGCTCCCGCCTTCTGGGCCCTGGAGGGTGGTGCAGGGGCACGTGATGGTAGACAGCCCCTGCCCCACCCCAGCCTCCATCTCACTGGGCCCTGGCCTCTCCCCAGCAGAGCCCAGGAAGGTGCTGCAGTCCCTTCGCCCTACAAGCCAGGGTCAGGGCTTGGTGCCCCTCTCTGTGGCACACGAACGAACTGTTCCCATCAGGTAATGTCCCTGGCGTGCTAGGAGGGACATTCCATGAGGGACGTCTGGGGGCAGGGCGGGAGGCTAACAGCACCCCAGGACACTCCTTGTCAGCCCCACTCTTGGGTGAGAGGTGTTGAGGCCCCTTGTTCTACATTCCTTCGCAAATCGTCTGCTGCAGCCCCAGGTGGAGGTGTGGCAGGGACCCAACTTAGCACGAGGGTCAGTGCCCACCCCCAGCAGTGGGTTGGCAGGCAGACAACTCAACCCACTGCCTGGCTCCAGGGTGGAGACAACGGCCTGGCCAGAGACAGGGACCATGAAGCTCTGGGATGTCTGCAGCCACGTGTTCACGGAGACCATGCACCAGACATATGTGTACCAGGCTGGCGACGTGGGGGCCACGAGTAGGTTGCGTATGAGACCATGTGCCCTTGGCTGGGTGACACTTGCACAGGGGGGCCATCTGATGTATGCCAGCCCTGCTGTGGCTGCCCTTGCTGCCCTCAGTCCCTGAACCCCCTCAGAGGGCTTCACTGGGAAGAGAGGCAGGCAGCAGTGAACTGGACAGCCTTTCTGTGGTCTACATTAGCATGCTGTGCATGCCCTGGCCCCGGAGAGCCAGGGTTCAAGCAGGAGAGATGGTACTCCTATGGAAGCAAGTACTTCCTAACCGTAAGGAGCCTGGGTGGAATCAGGAGGGGGGCCACCTTCACTTGGGAGGCAGGGGGGCTCTGTGTCACCCTGGGAGTATCTGAGGGCCTTGCTGTTTACCTGGGACACCAGGACATGCCTGGAGTCCCTGCTAGCCAGCCAAGGCCTCGGTGACACAGTCGCCAGCTCACAGACTCAGTGCAGTGTGGGCTGCAGTGGATGGCCAGTCTGTGCAGCCTAGACTTCTCCCCATGAGTTCCCTCCCCCACCCCCAGGGCCCCCATCCATGCAGGTCACCATCGAGGACATACAGGCACAGAAGGGCAGCACAGCGAAATTCCAGGCCGTCATCGAGGGTAACCCACAGCCCACAGTGACCTGGTATAAGGTAGGGATATGTGGAGAGTGGGGGCCTTGTGCCTGGAGGAGGAGTGTATGAAATCCCCACTGGACACTCTGTGTCACTCACTGAAGGTGGGGTGGACCCCAGTGCTGGATCCCAAGGCTGGGCTTGTGGTTACCCCACCACCTGTGCCTCCAGGACAGTGTCCAGCTGGTGGACAGCACGTGGCTCAGCCAGCAGCAGGAAGGGACAACCTATTCCCTGGTGCTCAGGAATGTGGCCCAGCATGATGCCGGTGTCTACACCTGCCTGGCCCAAAATGCTAGTGGCCAGGTGCTGTGCAAAGCAGAGCTGCTGGTGCATGGGGGTGAGTTGGGGGACCTCCCCCAGGCCTGATCCTGGCTCCATGTGGGTGTTGGGTTCTGTGGGCTCCTATAGGCCCAGGCACAGGGAACTGTCCCCGCAGACACTATGGAGTTGGGGAACAGCAGGAGGGGTGGGAATCTTTGCCCACACTGATGGCTGACTGCTCCCTGACTACAGGGGACAGCAACCTGGACTTAGAGAAGCAAAGCTATCGCAGAAAACTGCACTCTTTCTACGAGGTCAAAGAGGAGATTGGGAGGTACCCTGCAAACCTGCCCCAGGAGCCTCGCCCCCCCAGCCTGCCGTCCTGTACCCTGGCCTCCCAGAGTCCCCAACCCAGGAGGACCCAGTCCCCCAGGGGGACTCTGGAGACCCCACCACCTGGATCCCCCTGCTTCCTGTGAACCCCACTTTTCTGAGGCCATGCCTCAGTACTCTCTGCCTACGCCCCTCCCCACCCCTGAAACTTCACCCCGCACTCCCATCCAGCCCCGGTTCTCTCAGAACCCTTGCTTCTCAGGAATCCTGCCAGCCAGCTCAGCAACTCTGCCCCTAGGGGGCTTGAGTCCTGGAAGGCCCCACATCTGGGGCACATCCCACGCCCCGAATACCCTCCTATCTCCAAGAGGTCCTGCCTGGGAACCCCACCTCTAGGGAGCCCTTGCCTCCCCAGTACCCACTCCTGCCCATCTGGAACCCCCGCCTGCCAGGAATGCTTACTCCCATCTCCCTCCGGGCACAATCTTAGGAGTCTAACATGGGCTCCCCTCTTCCCAGGGGTGTGTTCGGGTTTGTGAAGAGAGTGCAGCACAAGGGCAACCAGATGTCCTGTGCTGCCAAGTTCATCCCCCTGCGGAGCAGGACACGCACCCAGGCTTACCGGGAGAGAGACTTGCTCGCGGAGCTGAGCCACCCACTGGTCACTGTGCTGCTGGACCAGTTTGAGACTCGCAAAACTCTCATCCTTGTCCTGGAGCTGTATCCAGCCCTCAGCCCCAGGGGACGAAGAGGCCGGGGGCCCCAGGAGGGCAGGGGACAACAGAGTGGTGTGGGGCCTGTGGCTCTGCTGTCCTCGGCCCTGTACTCCTCTCAAGGCAGTCAGCTGGGCCTCTCATGTCCCTGTTAGGATGCTATGGGACTAACCAGCCCAGACATGGCACTGTCCTCATAGCTCACTGCCCCTTGAGCTAGGAATTTGGTCAGGCCCCTCCCATACTCCATGTGGCCTCTGTCCAGCAGGAGGTCAGACTGCTTAAATGGCAGTCCCAGGCCGCATGCACTGGGGCTCTTACATTGCCCACCCAGGCTTCAGGGAGGGGCATACCCCTTCCCTGTCCTCTCTGGGTCTCACCTTTCCAGTTGCTGCCAGGCTGAGAGTCTCTGGGTGTCACATGTGCTTGCCATACCCCACCTCATGCAGAGGGGAGAGGGCTCCTCCACTCCAACTCTGTTGCTGGCCACTGGCCTCAGCTCCTTTCCTCAGGGTCTGTGTCCCACACACCCTCCTCAACCTGGAGGACCCACCACCCCAGCATGGACCCCACTGCCCCCCAAGATAGCACTTGCCATGGGGTGTGGAGCGAGCAGGTTGCCGACCCCCAAGCTTTCCTTAACCCGAGCTCCAGGTGCTCTTCAGAGGAACTGCTGGACCGCCTGTTTAAGAAGAGCGTGGTGACAGAAGCGGAGGTGGCTCCACAGCCTGAGCTGTCTGCAACCAATAGGCTTGCGTGCATGCCCCCGCCAGGGCTTATACTCCCCCACCCCAACTGCTTGCCCTAGCAGACCCAGCTCAGAGAACTTTTGGATGTCCCCAGGGCCTCACAAGGTGTCACTGCTCCTCAGTCAACTCTCAGAGCCCTGCCAGCTAGTATCACGACTTAAGCTTTCCCAGCTTGCACCTGGCCGATAGGCCAACCCTCACCTGCTCTTGAGACATCAAGCTTCCTGCTTTGCTCAGGCCACTTCACACACCCAAACTCTCCCCAACCTCTGGGCCCAGGGGAATCCCCTCACCCAGGCATGTGGGGGTGGGGAGGCCCTGACTATACTGCCTGTGGGTGGGTGCCAGGTCTGCAGGGAGTGAGGGGTAGATGGGAGCAGAGCAGGAAGGAAGGCGGCAGGGCAGGCAGAGATGGGCTCTCTCACTTGAGCAGCGGCCTTTGCTACTGCAGGTCAAAGTCTACATCCAGCAGCTGGTGGAGGGGCTGCACTACCTGCACAGCCATGGCATCCTCCACCTGGACATAAAGGTACTTGCCCCACCCACCTTGTGCCCCTAGAGCCCAGGAGGGGCCAGTGGGAGCCTGCAGGCTGGAAAGGCATAAGTCCACCACTTCCAGCTTCAGGACTTGCTCACTTTGGGGGTGGGGAGAGTCCATTACTTTACCAGCAGCCCCTTCAGGTGGAATGTGGCTCTGATAGAGCAGAGGCTGTCCCCAAATGGTACTGAAACCTGCTCCCAGGGCAGCCCCCTGTCCTCCCCCACTGGCTTCTCCATCTCCATGGGACAGCCCCTTAGCCCTAGTGTCAACCCCCAGACCTGGCATCCCCGGAAGATACCTTCTCAGGGTGAAGGAGGTATCTCCTCACCTACTTCCTGACTATGCCCAACAGCCCCCCAACATCCTGATGGTGCATCCTGCTCGGGAAGAAATTAAAATCTGCGACTTTGGCTTTGCCCAAAAGATCACTCAGACAGAGCCGAAGTACAGCAAGTATGGGTCCCCTGAGTTTGTGTCCCCTGAGATCATTGAGCAGAACCCTGTCAGCGAGGCTTCTGATATCTGGTGAGTGGCTGGGCCCCCAAGGACAAAGCTGTTTATGCCAGCACCTCCTCCCGCTCTCTGCCTTCCCTCCTCTCTTGGCTCCCACCCCCATGGTGCCCCTCACCTGTGGGCCAGGCCTGGGATGACTCACAACTGTGGTTTTGTTCCCACAGGGCTATGGGGGTCATCTCCTACCTCAGGTGAGCAGACCCCGGCATCCGCCAGCTGTCTCCTTGGAAGCCAATCCCAGACTCTCCCAGTAGGCGCACAAGAGGCCACAGGCACTGCTGGCCCTCCCCAAAGACCCAAGGCCCAAGGGGCAGCTATTTTGGGAACAAACAGTGGGCCAGCTCTAATAAGGGGTTTTTGCCCAGCAATTTCCACACACACCCTGTCCCAGAGCAGCCCTTCCGGTCATGAGGCACAGCCAGCGCTGAGCTGTTTCTCCAGATGGTTGGGCTGCTTTGTCCAGCGGCCCCTCAGAGCAGCTTTTGCTGCCCTGAGGGTGCTGCTGGTGGAGACTGAGGCTGCATCTCATCTCCAGGTGGGGCCCTGCTCCCATCTCAGGCCTGGTGCCCACTCCAGGCTCATGCTTGATCCCCACCCCAGGCCGAGCCTAGATCTTTGGGCAAGTGTGAGACACTTGCTGGGATTCTGAGGTTGCTGAGAGGTCATCCCAGCTAGAGCTCTGCCCAACAACCCCATGGGACCCAGAAATCCAGGATCACATCTGAGTGCTGACACTCCCTGTGCTTTCAGCCTGACCTGCTCGTCCCCATTTGCTGGCGAAAGTGACCGAGCAACCCTCCTGAACGTGCTGGAGGGGCGGGTGTCCTGGGGCAGCCCAGTGGCTGCACACCTCAGCCAGGATGCTCAGGACTTCATTAGGGCTGCCCTGCAGATAGCCCCAGAGTGAGTATGCCTGTCCTCCTCCCCAGCCTCCATCCATTCAGGGGGCCAGATGACCCCTGGCCTGACCCCCAGCTTGGTATCCCCACAGAGCCCGGCCCAGCGCAGCCCAGTGCCTTGCCCACCCCTGGTTCTTGGTGAGTAGGCTGAATCCAGCAGGCCTGGTGAACAGGGAGGGAAACTGAGGCAAAGAGGAATGGGTCCTACTTGGCCCTAGGGTACACCAGGGTCTCCCCTGACGTGGCTTTCTCACCTGGGCCCCCAGAAGTCCCTACCCGCAGAGGAGGCTCACTTCATCAACACCAAGCAGCTCAAGTTCCTCCTGGCCCGCAGCCGCTGGCAGGTGAGCCCAACTGCAGAGAGGGGGCAGGACACCAGGGGCACATGCACAAGAGGCCTGGGGGCAGGCGAGGGGAGCTAGGCCCAGGGAGCTGGTGATGCACCTCCAGCCCTGGGAGAGCAGGGAAGCAGGGGCTGAGCACCCTTCTTTCAGGGTCTGTGCCCCCTGAGCTGCCAGGATGGGGCAAGGCTGCATATGCTTCCAGCCTGGGCAGGGACACACCAGAGCCCTGGGGTGCCAGGGATGAGGAGGCCCCCATCTCCTGGTTAACCCCCCTCAAGGGCACACCAGGAGCTGGAAGGCAGCACATGGCTCACGCCCCATCCCTGTGCCCCCAGCGCTCCCTGATGAGCTACAAGTCCATCCTGGTGATGCGCTCCATCCCGGAGCTGCTCCAGGGCCCACCAGACAGCCCATCTCTTGGAGTGGCCCGGCACCTGCGTGGTGATGCCAGCACCTCTTCCAGCAGCACCTCATCCTCTGACAACGAGCTGGCACCCTTCACCCGGGCCAAGTCACTGCCACCCTCTCCCGTGACTCACTCCCCCCTTATGCACCCTCGGGGTTTCCTGCGTCCATCTGCCAGCCTGCCGGAAGAGGCTGAGGCCTGTCCTCCCATGGAGGCAGCACCTCTGCCTGTGGTGCCTGGGGGCTCAGAGTCCCCAGTTGTGCCAGGCTGTATGCCCCGGCAGAGCATTATCTGCAGCCTGTTTTACCAGCAGGCAGGCAAGAGCCCAGAGTGTGGGGACCTGGCCATGGGCAGCAGACGGGTCCCCATGCGGCGGAAGCACCTCCTCAAGGGTGGCTACTTCGCGGGCTCCCCACCTGGCCTTCGAGAGCCACTGCTGGAGCACCAGGCGCTGGAGGAGGAGGCAGCCCAGGAGGAGCAGGCTGCCCTGATGGTCAAGGCACCCTCCTTTGAGACTTCCCTGAGGCTGCCTGGAGCTGGCGCCAGTGCCCCTGGAGGCCCCCACCATAGCCATTCCCTGGACTTCGACTGTGGTTGTCCGGCCAGCCCCTCCGCAGAGGCCTGCCATAAGGGGCAGTGTTTCACCCCTGCCCTCTGGGGCCACCAGGCGGCCCTGGGAGGAGAGAGTGTGCCCAGAGAGGTCAAAGACGCCATGAAGGTGGGGTCTCCAAAAGGACGGGGACTGTGTTTGCCCACTGGTGGAGATTCTGGCCTTGCTGAGCGAGAGAGGTTGTCCCAGGACAGCTATGGGGGGCAGCTAGCTCCTTCCTGTCACCCCCAGTGGGGTCCTTCCCCCAGGAAGGGTTGTGATCCCCCAGCAGCTGTTGCACCCCAAGCTCCTGGTGCCTTTCCTCCAGGGCACTGCCTGGAGGCTCTCTTGGCAATCCCTAGACCCCTCCTTTCTGGAGAACTCCAGGCTTCCTTCTCCCCAGCTCAAGCAAGCCTCCAGTCAGGCTCTAGGAGGGGGCTGGAGGCCACTCCTCTTCCTGGGAGGCCTGATATTCCCAGCTCTCCAGGGCCAGGCTCCCCATCTGGCATGGAGGCTGGCCTGTCCCTGGACACTGAGGCTCTGGCCCAGGAGACAGAGGACCTGTGTGAGTCTGAGCCCAGCCCCCCTCAGCCTCAGGAGCAGGCAACCTCACGCAAGTTCTCCCTTGGGCACCATGGAGGCTACGCGGGGGTGGCTGGCTATGGCACGTTTGCCTTCGGTGGAGATGCGGGAGGCATGCTGGGACAGGGGCCCCTGTGGGCCAGGATGGCCTGGAGTACCTCTCAGTCCTTGGAGGAACAGGATGAAACAGGGGCTCAAAGCCCACACCCCCAGGCCAGTGTGATGTCCCTGCCAGAGGACCGCGGAGTTCCCACCAGGACCTCCCCAGAACTGACCTTCTGCGAAGACTTCAGCGGGGGATCCCAGGTGTCACTGGTACAAATCCAGGACCTGTCGGGGGACACAGAGGCAGCTGACACTGTGTCTCTGGACATATCAGAGGTGGAGCCAGCCTATCTCAACCTGTCGGACCTGTATGACATCAAGTACCTTCCCTTTGAGTTCATGATCTTCAGGAGGATCCCCAAGCCAGACCTGACACCCTCCCCAGCATTTGAGGCCAGGGAGAAGCCGGCTGAGCTCCCAGAGGCCCCGTGGCCCTGGCAGGGCCTCCCTGCCAACCTGGAGGTCAGAGAGGAGCTGGAGGACACAGGGATGCCGCTCAGGGAGGCAGGCAGCAGCAGGAAGCACAGGTGGTCACCCCCCTCCAGGGGCCTCCTTCGCTCCCCCTGGAGGCAGGCGCTGCTGGAGGAGCCAGTGGAACTGGGGCTGCACCAGAGGATGAGGGCCTCAGTGGCCCATATCTCCCGCCTCCTGAGGGGCAGGCCTCAAGGTGACTCCCCTACCCCCACCACAGAGACTGCTGGGCTCAGCCAGGTGGGCCCCTCTGTACCTTGGGGCATCGTGCACCCATGCTCAGGAGTCACAGCTCAGGCGCCCACCTGACATAGGAAGCCCCCTCCTGTCCTGTCCCTGTGCTGCCCACACCTCAGGCACACAAAGGCTTCTGTTCCCAAGGTCACCTTCTTGGCTTCCTCCCCTCCTGTGTGCATCTGAGACCTGTGTTGGGATCTGAGCTGCTACAGGAGTTACAACCCTGAGAAGAGGATCAAACTAGGGCCAGTCTTCCTGACTGCGCCCCTCTCACCAACCCTACCTAACTCCAGACCTTGGCCAGGCCTCCCGGGCACCTGCACCCCTTACCTGCCTGAAGTGGCCCCACCCAGGATAGGTCTATGCTGACAGGCTAGGGAATGGGTGGCCCTCACAGCAGATTTAGCTTGTCCCCCCACCAAAAAAAAAAAAAAAATCCCCTGGGTCCAGGCTTTTCGGCCACATGGGAATCTGGCAGTTGGGTGGGGAGTCCTCCTCCCATGCTCCCAATGGTAGTACCAGGGGGCTGGCTGCCAAAAGGAGCCAGCCCCTTGATATGACCTCCCTCCATCCTTTCTCCCTACAGGTCCAGAGAAGGAGGGGCCCCCCAGGAAAAAGGCAGGCCTAGCTTCCTTCCGGCTGTCGGGCCTGAAGAGCAGAGACCAAGGTGAAGGTGGTGCCTGGGGCTGGGACCCCTGCTTCCCAGGGGGCCTGGCTGTGGGGAAGGGGAGCCACTCCATAGTGACCCAACCAACAGGGGGCAAGCTAAAACCCACAGTGGCTTAAGCCCAGATTGGGGGGCGGAGGGGGGGGGTTAGCTCCTTGGCTATTGGGACTGAGCAGTCCTGGAGGCCTTTCTGAAGGAGGTGCTAGTGTTGAAGATGAGCTGGTTGAGGATGGGCTTCTCTCCAATATCCCCACCTTATACTCCACCTCTCTTTTCTAGCGCCATCCTTCCTAAGGGAGCTTGTGGATGAGACAGTGGTCCTGGGCCAGTCTGTGACTCTCGCCTGCCAGGTGTCATCCCAGCCATCTGCACAGGCCACCTGGAATAAAGGTAAAGAGCTATCCTGGTGTAGGGGAGAGGGTGGGGGTAGGAGGACTGTGGGGTCTGCTCCTTGAGGTCATGGCTCTCAACATACAGAGGGAAACTGAGGCCCAGAGGGGGTGGGGCCTGGGTGTTTTGAGCTGCCCCCAGGCCTACTCTGTCCTGCTGCAGATGGGGCCCTTCTGGAGAGCAGCAGCCGCCTCCTCATCTCCTCCACGCTCAAGAATTTCCACCTTCTGACCATCCTGGTGGTGACTGCTGAGGACCTAGGTGTGTACACGTGCAGTGTGTGCAATGCGCTGGGCACAGCGGCCACCACAGCTGTCCTCCGGAAGGCAGGTGGGTGGGCCTTACCAGGCCTTTTCAGTGGGGACAGAGAGAGGGGCCACTGCAGGCTGTCACCGCCTCCCCAGGGTTTCCAATGGGATGGGCAGGCCTAGCTCTTAGACCCCTAGCCTGATCCCTAGGGGGTGCCAGACCTCCAGTGGCCAAACCTAGGTGTCCTACTCTGCCACTCAGCCACGCTGAGACATCTCTGACCAAAACCTGGGGTGGGCAAGGGGCTGTGATGAGGGCCACTACACAGGGCTCCTGAGCATGAACCAGATGAGGGAAGCCTGTGGTCAGGCAGGCAGACACCTGCTGGGCTCCCTTCAGGAGAGTTACTGGGTCCCTCTACCAGGCAGCACTGGAATGGGACCCTGAAATCTATGGGACTAGGGTAGGGTGGGCTCAGGGCCTGTCAGTAGGGTGCAGGGGTAGGGACAGGGGCTCAGAGCTGCATGAGCTGCCCCTGAGAACTGACCTCAGACCTCTGACCATGGGCCCTGCAGAGCGCCCCCTGTCCTCCCCACGCCCGGATATTGGGGAGGTGTACACAGACGGGGTGCTGCTGGTCTGGAAGCCTATGGAATCCTGTGGCCCTGTGACCTACATCGTGCAGTGCAGCATGGAAGGTAGGGCTGTGCAGGTGTCCTCGCTCCCTGGGGGCCCTGTAGCTAATAGGGGGAGCACCTGGCCACTCTGTGCTTCTGGAGACCCATGGGGGAATTGCTGGTCCCCTCTGCACCCCTGAATGCCTATCATGGAAGCCTTGGACCCTGTTCACTACTGGGCAGCTTCACTGGACTCTGGAGTGGGGAGGCCTGGGGCTGCCCCTCACCTGCTCCATGTGGCCAGGTGGCAGCTGGAGCACACTGGCCTCGGACATCTTTGATTGCTGCTACCTGGCCAGGAAACTTTCGAGGGGTGGTGTATACACCTTCCGGACCGCGTGCGTCAGCAAGGCTGGCATGGGCCCCTACAGCAGCCCCTCGGAGCAGGTCCTCCTGGGAGGGCCTGGCCACCTGGGTGAGCCTCTGCAGGACCTGGCAGGCGGTGAGTGGGGGTCCCTTTGGAACTGTCACTAAGACACATACACTCGTGGGGAAGGTTTGTTCTGGCTACTGCGCTGCCCCTCCCCATCCCCAAATGGTCCAAGGAATGGGAAGTCAAGTGTGGGTTTAAAGAGGGGCCCCTGTCAAGGTGATGGGGAAGAGATGACAGAAGACAAGGTTGGGGTGCTGGGACTACAAGGAACACTCCAGTCACTGGCTTCCCTTCCCACAGCCTCTGAGCAGGACAGCAGCCCTGCGTTGCCAGCCCATCAACTCTCCAGCACGCAGACCTTCGCCTTCCAGACACAGATCCGAAGGTGCTGAAGCCTCTCTGCCTCTCCTACCCCTACCTGCTCACCAGGACCTGGGCACCTCCTTCCCTACCGAGTTTCCTTCCTGCTGCTCTGAGAGTGGGAAGGGGCTGCCAGAGGTCATGAGGGAGCCTGCAGGCCAGGACAGGAGGGGTTCCCAGAAGGCTGGCCTGTGCTTCCTCACCAGGGGCCGCTTCAGCGTTGTGCGGCAGTGCCGAGAAAAGGCCAGTGGACGCTCACTGGCCGCCAAGATCATCCCCTACCGCCCAGAGGACAAGACGGCCGTGCTTCGAGAGTACGAGGCCCTCAAGGGCCTGCGTCACCCGCACCTGGCCCAGCTGCAGGCTGCCTATCTCAGCCCCCGGCACCTGGTCCTCGTCTTGGAGCTGTGCTCTGGGCCAGAACTACTCCCCTGCCTGGCCCAGCGGTGAGGGGCTGCCTGGCCTGGGGGCAGAGCTCTGGGAGTGGGGTGGTGTCTGAGGCCCAAGTCCTGCCGGCTTCCACAGGCTGGGCCCTGTGCAGGAGGGGGCTCACCCAAAACCGCTCAGAACTGAGCCCCTTCCCCATGTGCTCCCAGGGCCTCCTACTCAGAGTCCGAGGTGAAGGACTACCTGTGGCAGATGCTGAGTGCCACTCAGTACCTGCATGGGCAGCGCATCCTGCATCTGGACCTCAGGTCTGAGAACATGATCATCACAGAGTACAACCTGCTCAAGGTGGTCGACTTGGGCAATGCTCAGAGCCTTGCCCAGGAGAGGGTCCTGCCCTCGGAGAGGTTCAAAGACTATGTGGAGACCATGGGTACGTAGGGTTGAGGGGTGGCCAGGAGTGAGCCCCTCCTCTAGTTCTGCCTCCTGCCCCCTGCACTGCAGACACTCAGCCCCTCACCTTGTGCACCACCCCCTCTCTAGCTCCGGAGCTCCTGGAGGGCCAGGGTGCCAGCCCACAGACCGACATCTGGGCTATCGGTGTGACTGTGTTCATCATGTGAGTCATCCAGGCACGCTGGGGCAGGTATGGAGTCCATGAGGGTGACCTCAGATCCCTGTGTGACCCGAGGCCCCTATGCCTCACCTGTGTAGGCTGAGTGCCGAGTACCCGGTGAGCAGCGAGGGCACTCGAGACATGCAGAGAGGCCTGCGCAAAGGGCTCATCTTGCTGAGTCGCTGCTATGCTGGGCTGTCTGGGGGCGCCTTGGCCTTCTTGCAGAGTGCACTGTGTGCACACCCTTGGTAAGGTGGTCTTGTCTCCCACCTCCCAACCGCCCATCGTGCTCACCCCGCTGTGCCCTGCACCAGCCAGAGCAGGCTGACCTGACTCCCTGTTGCCACCCTCCATGCTGCAGGGGCCGGCCGAGTGCTTCCAGCTGCCTGCAGTGCCCATGGCTGACTGAGGAAGGCCCAGCCTGCTCTCAGCCTTCCATTGTGACCTTCCCCACTGCGCGTCTGCGTGCCTTCGTGCATGAGCGTGAGAAGAGACGGGCGCTGCTATACAAGAAGCACAACCTGGCTCAGGTGTACTGAGCGCTTGGCCCTGCGGGATCGGATTGCAAAGCTGGAGGCTGCACACAAGCAGAGCATGCCAAGCCTGACCCCCACAAGCTGTATCCACCAATAAAAACCAGTACCATAGGAGGCATCTTCTGTTTCACTGTTTTGTTTTGAGGAGGAGGAGGAGGGTCCTGCGCCTTCCTGGGGTTTGGGGGACCATCCAGTTAGCAGAGCTGCCCTTCCTTGGTTCATGGACTGAAAGGTCCTTCAGGGCAGTCTCAGCGTGAGTGACCAGCTCACAAACAAAAGCCCCTTCCGTCCCATGCAAACTGGCACAATTGGTCCCTGAGCCTCACCCCACCTGCCTGTCTCTGAGGCATTTCCACTGGGACTCCTGAGCTCCAGGGGCATAGATTGAATGGTGCCCATGGTCACCTTCCTGGACTGGTCCTCCATCAAGGCCTCCAGGATAGACCACTGCAGCCCTTTCTTGGTCTGAAGCAGAAGGAGCCTGGTGAGTGACTAGCCAGGTCACACAGAAAGAGTTGAGAGGTGGGCTTGGAGTAGGGGGTGGTGTCATAGAAGCTGCTGCAGGAGCTTGAGCCACAGTTGCTTTCCCCCAACCTGGCTCCTGCCAGATATTCCTGCTACCCACAAGGGAAGTCATGTTTGAGAAGGGTGTGTGGTCCTGAGGCTGAATGAGCATGGGCTGCCTTGCTTCATGTCCGCCAGCTCCAACTGTACTTGTGTGAGGAATGGTCTCATCAGCATCAGCGCTCCCTTTGGGGGCAGTCCACCATGTCCAGGGACTATTTCTGAGCTCTTTGCTGAGGTGTCCTCCCACAGGGCACCTTCCTGGACCACGCCTATGAAGACACACAGTGAGCACACCTCCAGCCCTCATGGTGCCCTGGGCACCTGAGTCTGCACCTATGCCTTCCACTCCATGCTCACTCAGCCCCAGCTCACCATGTCCACAGCAAGCCTGGCTCTGCATGCTTGGAGCAGGTGAGAATTAGTTCCTTGTCTCTGGTGGATGCATTCCTATGGTGACACCTCCTCTGTGCTGTGTGGGGCCTTGTCTAAGCCAGTGTAGATCAAATTCTGCAGGTTGAGCAAATCTCCTACTCTTACATGGAGACACTTGCTAGGGCTGTAATGGAGGCAATGCCTCCTCCAGATCCTCCAGGAGCTCAGCTTCCCTGGGTCTCTGCTGGCCTTGCTCCCTTGTGCATTCTGCCTTGATAATCTGTACGAGTGCTTCTTGTGGAATGGCTAGTGACTCCTCACAGCCCTGCTTAGGACTCACCCTGCTAACACCACGTAGCATGGGCCATGCCACATCATCACTCGTTCCTGCCATGACCCTTGTCCCTTCTTACTCCAGATAGCCCTCCTCCCAGACTGGACTTTGCCTGATAAGCCCACTCAAATCCAAACTCCCTTTGTTTATGTGTTGTATTTTATTGGTAGTCTGTTTCTAACAATCAAATCAAATGTACTGTATTTTAAACAGTTGCATATTTTATATATTTTTTCAATTAAGCTTTTATTTTGATCTCTTAGTTGAATCACAGGCAGTTGAAAGAAATCATACAGAAAGAGCCCAGGTACCACTTACCCAGTTACCCAGTGGTAATTATTTTCAAAATGCTAGTATTGATACAATATGACAGCCAGGATAGGGACATTGAGACTGTAAAGGTAGAGAGCATCATGACACAGGTCCCTCCCTGATCTTATCCCTCCTTTTTAAACAGCCACACCCACTTCCCTTTCACCTTTACTTAATACTCCCTAACCCTGGCAACTGACAGTCTTTCTTGAATTCATATACTTTTGCCATTTTAAGAGTGTTACAGCTCCTCCACAGTGCAAACGAGCCATCCCACTGGCCCACCACTCACCAGATCCCACAGGAGGAGGGCCGTGGGGCACCTGTACCACTCAGCTTCTCCGTTTCTCCTTTCTTGCAGCTCCCAGCTCCGGCTCCCAAGTCAGCGCCTGCCCAGGTGATTCCATGCTGAGATTGTCTCAAAGCCAAGGGAAAAGGGTGGAAAACTCACTGTTGCCATTGCCAGAAAGAGTGATTTATGGCTTTGTTCTTAAGCTCCCAATCACCTTCATACTCGTGTGGGCTTTCATTCCTGAGTCATGACTAAACACCTTATGCTTAACCAATTGGCCTAAAAAGTATTGGGCTGTTGCATTGCCCATCTACCCCCATATTACTATAGTAATCGGGTGTGCACTCTTATGTGGAGTAAAGGTGGTGAATACCTCACTACTCAGCTCTGTTCATACAATCACAGGTAACTTTGCTGAAAATCAATAGTAGAAAAATTACCAAGAGGCCATCCCAGCATTAAGAGATATTCCTATTAGGGAAGTGAACCAAATGTTCCTTTTAAGTCAAAGAATTTTACAACAAAAACTGAATTGTGGACTTCCAGCCAAGATGGAGGCATAGGTAGATACACTTTGCCTCCTCGCAAAACCAAAAGAAGGGCAACAACAAATTTAAAAACAAAAGATAACCAGAACTGACAGAAAATCAAACTGTATGGAAGTCCAACAACCAAGGAGTTAAAGAAGAAACATTCATCCAGACTGGTAGGAGGGATGGAGATGGGCAGCCAGGGTGGAGAGGACTTATGGCAAGGGAGCTGGAGGACCTGGGCAGGTGAGGCAGCAGCCGAGGAGCAGGCAGACCCACATTTGCATGCAGATAAACTGGGAGGAACAACTGGGGAGCGAGACAGACAGCGAAACCCAGGTTTCCAGCATGGGGAAATAAAGCCTCAAAACCTGACTGAAAAAACCTGTGGAGGTTGAGACGACGGGAGAAAATCCCAGTCCCACAGGAGAGTTCGTGGGAAAGACTCACAAGGTCCTAGAATGTACACAAAGCCCCTGACCCAGGAATCAGCACCAGAAAGGCCCAATTTCCTTGTGGGTAGTGGGAGAAGTGGCTGAAAGCCGGCCAAGAACTGAGCAAGGGACATTGTTCCCTCTCAGATGCCTCCCCCACATACAGCACCACAATGCAGTGACACACTGGTGAATACCTAAGCCTCTGCCCCTTACTACCTAACAGGTGCGCCAAGACAAAAAATATGGCCCAAATGAAAGAACAGATCAAAGCCCCAGAAAAAATACAACTAAGTGTTGAAGAGATAGCCAACGTATCAGATGCACAGTTGAAAACACTGGTAATCAGGATGCTCACAGAAATGGTTGAATATAGTCGCAAAATATAGGAAAGAGTGAAAGCTATGAAAAGTGAAATAAAGGAAAATGTATAGGAAACCAATAGTGAAGGGAAGGAAACCAAGACTCAGATCAACGGTTTAGAGCAGAAGGAAGAAATAAACATTCGAGCAGAACAGAATGAAGACACAAGAATTCAAAAAAAATGAGGAGACTCTTAGGAACCTCCGGGACAACTTTAAACATTCCAACATCTGAATCATAGAGGTGCCAGAAGGAGAAGAGGAAGAGCAAGAAATGGAAAACTTATTTGAAAAAATAATGGAGAACTTCCGCAATCTGGCAAAGGAAATAGACTTTCACAAAGTCCAGGAGGCTCAGAGAGTCCCAAAGAAGCTGGACTCAAGGAAGCACACACCAAAGCACATCATAATTACATTACCCAAGAGTAAAGATAAGGAGAGAATCTTAAAAGCAGCAAGGGAAAAGGACACAGTCACCTACAAAGGAGTTCCCATAAGACTATCAACAGATTTCTCAAAGAAACCTTGCAGTCAAGAAGGGGCTGGAAAGAAGTATTTGAACTCATGGAAGACAAAGACCTACGTCCAAGATTACTCTATCCAGCAAAGCTATCATTTAGAATGGAAGGGCAGATAAAGTGCTTCCCAGATAAGGTTAAGTTAAAGGAGTTCATCATTACCACGCCCTCACTATATGAAATGTTAAAGGGACTTATCTAAGAAAAAGAAGATAAAAAATATGAACAGTAAAATAACAACAAATTCACAACTATCAACAATCGAACCTAAAAAACAAAACAAAAAGAAACTAAGCAAACAACTAGAACAAGAACAGAATCACAGAAACGGACATCACATGGAGGGTTATCAGCAGAGAGTAGGAGTGGGAGAATAGGGGAAAAGGTACAGGGAATAAGAAGCATAAATGGTAGGTACAAAACAGACATGGGGAGGTTAAGAATAGTACAGGAAATGGAGAAGCCAAAGAACCTATATGTATGACCCATGGACATGAACTAAGGTGAGGGAATGATGGTGGGGGAATGGGTGAGAGGATGGGTGCAGGGCAGAGGGGAATAAAGGGGAGAAAAAAAATGGGACAACTAGTATAGCATAATCAATAAAATATATTAAAATTAAAAAAAAAACATGTTCCAATGATGGCATCGGGTCATGCCAGAGGCCTTCAGCTTATATGAAGACCTCAGCAAAGGATCCCTGGAAATAAGTGACCACATTCACATCATTTTTATTAGTTTTTATTACAACTCTTTGATTTTATTATTAGTTGTTAATCTCTTACTGTGTCTAATATATAAATTAAACTTTATCCTATGTATGTATGTCTAGAAAAAAATATTATTTGCAGGGTTCTATACTATTAGTGGTTTCAGGCCTCCACTAGGGATCTTGAAATGTAATCCCTTCAGGTAAGGGGGACAGTGAACTGGGAAGTGTCCTCTCCTATTTTGTGGAAGGGATTGTGTAAAACTAGTGTTAGTTCATCTTTAAATGCTTGGATCCTTCTGGACCTGGAAATTTCTTTTTCAAGGGCTTTTAAATTATGAATTCAATTTGTTATAGGGCTGTTCATATCATCAATTTCATCTTGGTTGGCTTTGGTAGTCTCTGGTTTTCTTAGGAATTGGTCCATTTTTTTCCAAGGTATCAAATTTGTATGTATAAAGTTGTTTGTATTCATTTACTATGCTTTTACTGACTATAGGATTTGTAATGATATTCTTTATTTTGTTCCTGATATTAGTAATTTGTCTTTTCTCTTTTTATTTTTGTCAATCTTGCTAGAAGTTTATCAATTTTACTGATATTTCTGAAGAACCATCTTTTTGTTTCGTTGATCTTTGTATATTATTTTTCTAATTTAATGTTATTGACTTACTCTTTTATCTTTTATCTTTATTGTTTCCTTCCTTCTGCTTGCTCTGGGTTTAGTCTGCTCTTCCCTTTGAATTGTCTTCTCTCCTCCCTCTACATTCTCCAGCTTTACCGGATAATTTAAAATTACATTTCTATTTTCTGAGATTCAGTTGCTTTTTCCATTTGACTTTTAAAAACTGATTACATCAAATGGAACACAGTTGTCTAAATTATATAGTACACAAAAATATCATCTTGATTTCTTTGAAAATGCATTTCTCTGCAATTCCTGAATAGCCGCAAACTATGCTTGCTATGAGCATTGATGTTTACTCTAGGTTTTAGATTTAGTCATCCCTAAAACATATGTTCTAAACTTTTATCATCACTATTTAAATATTCAGCATCAACTCTGTGAAGTTGTTCCTGTTTAGGCTTTTATTCCAATTTCCCTCACATAAACATTAACATGCATGCTTGTCTTTTTATTGTGTTTACTCCCATTCGCTCTGTTCCACGTAGAGCTTTATACAGATGTTACTTGATGTTATTTAATGGGTATTAACGTCAGACAATCCAAGGCCATTATTATGCTAAATTTAAAGTTATTTATAGAAGTTCACACACACTTCCAGAATTGGTTTTTACCTCCTACATGGAACATATTCAAAAAACCCAAAACAAACTTACTAGTGCTATTCAACTCTTCCCATTCATCAGTCCCTATTCACCGGGGCATGGAAAGGGGTTCTTTAACAAAGCATTGTCTTGATTCTTACTTAGGTTTCTGATTTGAGACCTTTTCTCTTGTGTAATGTGAGTATTCAGTGCTACAAAATGCACTCTCAGTACTGCATTAGCTGCATCCTGTATGTTTAATATATTGTATTTTTATTTTCATTTGGTTTTATGTATGTTTTAAATTTCCTTTGAGACTTTCTTTGACATGTGCATTATTTTGAAGTGTGTTGTTTAATTTCCAGTTGTTTATAGATTTTTCTTGTCCCTTTCTGTTATTGATTCCTAGCTTGATACTATTATGGACAAAGAATTAATATGTAATTTCAATTTTTAAAAAATTTGTTGGGCTTTGATTGTGTTCCTAGATATAGTCTGTCTTGGTGAATGTTCTACATACTAACGGTGCTGGATGGAGAGTTCTATCAACGTCATTTTAAGTTGTCGATACATTGCATTGTTCAGTTCTTCTACATCCTTGCTGATTTTTTGTCAAATAGTTCTAGTTGCTGAGACAAGGGTGTTAAGATCAACTATAATTGTGGATTTGTGTATTTCTTCATTGAGCTCACTCCGTTTTTGATTCATCTGCTTTGAACCTCTGTTGCTGGATTCATACACTTTTAGGAGCATTATATCTTCCTGGTGGAATGATTATTTTATCACTACATGATGCTCCCCTTGGTCTCTAGTAGTTATTTTTTTACTATGAAGTCTAATTTAACTTATGTGAATGTAAGTACTCCTGATTTTTAGAATTAATGTCTGCATTGCCTTTTACTTGGTATGTTTAGACCATTTACATTTAAAGCAATTTTAATATTTTAGGTTTGTTATTTTGTATTCTGTTTCTTTCCTCTTTTTTGTTCTCTTTGTGTGGGGGGGTTACTAGAGTATTTTTATCAGATTTCATTTTCATTTATTTATAGTGTTTTTAATTGTATAATTATATAGTTTTATTAGTTATTCTCTGAGTGTGTGGGGGGGGTGTATAATCACAGATTATTGGCATCAACTTTTTACTACATTCTCTGCTTTTTAAATATTATTATTTTAGAGACAGATGCTTCTAACTTTATTCTACAAAATCAGTGTTACCCCAATACCAAAGCCAGTCAATGACATTACAAAAAAGTAAATACCGTATTTTTCAGACTGTAAGACATACTTTTTCCCCTCCAAATTTGCAAGGAAAATGGGGGTGTGTCTTATAGTCTGAGTATAGCTTACCTGCCTCACTGGAGTCGGGCAGGGGGGTGGCGGTACAGCGGGGTCACAGGAGGCAGGAGCAGGACAACATTTTTTGCTTCAAATTTTTTTTTCCTATTTTCCTCCTCTAAAACCTAGGTGTGTCTTATGGTCCGGTGCTCTTACAGTCCGAAAAATATGGTATAGGCCAATATCCTTGATAAACATAGATGCAAAAATTCTCAACAAAATATTATCAAACCATATTCAATAATATATTAAAATGATTCTACATTGTGGCCAAGTAGGATTTATCCAAGGGATGCAAGTATACTTCAATATCCATAAATCAATTAATGTGATACAGCATGTTAACAAAATGAAGGAAAAAAATCATACGATAATTTGACAAAATTGAACATCCTTTTATGATAAAAAAAAAAACCTCAACAAAGGAACATACCTCTACATAATAAAGGCCATATGTGACAAACTCATGGCTAATATTATAGTCAATGATGAAAAGCTGAAGTCACTCCTCTGTGATCAGGGTAAAGACAGGAATGCCCACTATGACCACTTCCATTCACATAGCAATGGAAGTCCTAATCACAGCAGGCAGACAAGAATAAAGAAATAAAAGGCATCCAAATTGGAAAGGAAGAAGCAAACTTCACTGTTAGCAGATGACATGACATTATATACATAAGACCTTAAAGACTCCATCAAAATGTTTTTGAAATAAATGGATTTAGTAAAGTTGCAAGATACAAAATTAATATGCAGAAATCAGTTATGCTTCTCTACTTCAATAACAAATGATGAGCAGAAATTAAGAAAACAATTCCATTTACAATTGCATCAAAAAGCATCAAATAGCCTTGACCCATGTGGTTCAGTTGGTTGGGCATCATTCCGCAAGGCAAAAAGTCACCAGTTCAATTCCTGGTCAGGGCACATACCTGGGTTTGGTCGCCGGTCAGGGTACATAAGAGAGGTAACTGATTGAGAGGCCATTGATTGATGTTTCTCTCTCACATCAATGTTTTTCTCTCTCTCTCTTTCTCCCTCCCTTACTCGCTCTAAAAGTAAATAAAATCTTTTTTTTTTGAAGGAAAATACCTAGGAATAAATTTAACCAAAAAGGTAAAAGACATATTGTAAAAACTGTAAACCATTGAAAAGGAAATTGAAGAGGATGCAAATAAATGGAAGGATACACCTTGCTCATGGAGTGGAAGGATTAATATATTTTTAAATATCTTCATTATCTAAAGCAGTCTAGAGATTCAGTGCAGTCTCTATTAAATACTAATGGAAATCTTCTCAGAACTACAACAACTAGTCCTAAAATTTATATGGAACCACAAAAGACCCTGAATAGCCAAAAAATTTTTGAGAAAGAACAAAGTGGAAGGTATCATGCTCCCAGATTCTAATGTATAGTTAAAATATTGCTACACAGGGCTACAATAATCAAAACATTATGATACTGGCATAAAAACAGATATGTAGATCAATGAAATAGGATAGAAAGCCCAGAAATAAATTCTTGCTTATATGGTCAATGAAGCTATGACAAAGGAGGCAAGGACAAGGTTTCTGAAAAAGAAGGAAAAAATGATTTTTTTACAATAGCATTAAAACAATAAAATAGGACTAAATTTAACCAAAGAGGTGAAAGATCTGTACTCTGAAAACTACTATACATTAGCCAAGAATACTCAGTGGAGAAAAAAAAAGTCTCTTCAATAGATGAAACAAGACCACTATATTACATCACTCACAAAAGTTAACCCAAAATGGAGTAAAGATTTAAGTGCAAGACTTGAAACCATAAAACTAGAAGAAAACATGGGGAAAACACTCCTGGACATCTGTCTCGGTGATGATTTTTTGGATGTCACACCTAAAACACAAGGAACAAATGTTTTTTAAAAACTGAGGCTATATTAAACTAAAAAGCTTCTGTACAGCAAAAGAAATGATTGATAAGGTGAAAATTTTCTACTGATGAAATGTTAGACAATATTTGCAAATCATACATCTATAAAGAGTTAACATCTATAATATATAAAGAACTCAACTCAACAGCAACAACAATAATACTTAAAAATGGAGAAGGGCCGAGTAGACATTTTTCCAAAGACAATATTCAAATGGCCAACAGATATATGAAAACATCCTCAACATCACTAATCACCAGCAATAATTCAAGTAAAAACTACAATGAGACATCACCCCACACCTATTAGAGAGGCCATCATCAAAAAGACAACAGATAAATGCTGATGAGAATATGGGGCCAAGGGAATCCTTATGTACTGCCAGTGGGATTGTAAATTGGCACAGCCACTATGGAAAACAGTATGGAAGCTTTTCAAAAAATTAAAAATGGAATCACTTTATGACTCAACAATTCAACTTCTGGGTATTTATCTGAAGGTAATAAAATCACTATGTCAAAGAGATATTTGCATCCCCATGTTTGCTGCAGCATTATTTACAGTAACGAAGACATGGAAACAACTTCAATATCCACTGATGGATAAAAGGATAAAAAAGATATGGTGACTATATATTATAATGAAGTATTATTCAGCCATAAAAAAGAAGGAAACCTTGCCATTTGCAACAACATGGATGAACCTTGAGGGCATTATGCTAAGTGAAATAAGTCAGAAATAGAAAGACAAAAGCACATGATTTCACATATATATGAAATCTAAAAACACCAAATTCATCAAAAAAGAGATTAAATTTGTGGTTATCAGAAGTGGGACATCAGTGTGAGAGAATTATGTAAAGGTGATCAAAAGGTATAAATTTCCAGTTATAAGATAAATAAATTCTGGGGATATAATGTACAACATGATCACTATAGTTAAAAGTGCTGTATAGTATATTTGAAAGTTGCTAAGAGAGTAAGCCCAAAAAGTTCTCATCACTAGGAAAAACATCTTTGTAACTATATGAAGTGATGGATATTAACTAAACTTATTTTGTGGTAATCATTTCATAATATATTATGTCAAGTCATTTTGCTGTTCACCTTAAACTTATACAGTACTGTATGTCAATTATATTTCAATGAAACAACAACAACAAAAAAAAACACTGTATAACATGGCTGAAAGTAAATAAAGAAGATGCAGATAAATGGAAGGACACCATGTTCATGAATTAGACTTAATATTGTTAAAATGTCCATACTAAGTGCCCATCAGTAAATGAATGGATCAAAAAACTATGTACATTTACACAATGGAACACTATGCAGCAGAAAGAAAGAAGGAGCTCCCACCCTTTGCGACAGCTTGGATGTATCTGGAGAACATTATGCTAAGTGAAATCAGCCAGGCAGTGAAAGAAAAATACCATATGATCTCAGCTATACATGGAACCTAATCAACAAAACAAACAAGCAAGCAAAATATAACCAGAGACATTGAAATTAAGAACAAACTGACAGTAACCAGAGGGGAGGTGGGAGGGGATAATGGGGGGAAGAAGGGGAAGGGTTGTTAAGGAACATGTATAAAGGACACATAGACAAATCTAAAGTGGGGAAGGATTGAGGATGGGAGGTGGGGATGGCTGGGGTTGGGGGGACTGATGAGGGGGGGATATGGAGACAACTGTACTTGAACAACAATTAAAAAAAAGAAAAATAGTAAAATAAAAATGCTAATCTAAACATAAAAAAGTCTGTACTACCCAAAGTGATCTACAGATTCAATGCAAATGTTATTAAAATCCCAATGGCGTTTTTGCAGAAATAAAAAATATTCTAAAATTTATATAAAACTTCCAAATACCCCGAATAACCAAAAAAATTATCTTGAGAAAAAAAAAAAAAAGCTGGAGGCCTCACACTTCCTGATTTCAAGACATAATACAAAACTACAGTCAGAAAAACATATTACAAAAGTACAGTAAGGTACTGGAATAAAGAGAGACATAGACCAAAGTAACAGAATAGAGCCCAGAAATAAGGTCTTGCATATATTATCAAATGATATTTGACAAGGGTGCCAAGGCTACACAATGCAGAAAGTATGGTTTCTTCAAAAATGGTGTTAGGAAAACTGGACACTTACCTTACAACATACACAGAAATTATCTCAAAATGTATCAAAGGCTTAAACCATATGAGGTCTGTCTGGAAAAAGTCCAGCCATTGTTAATTAAACAAGAATGGTTTACATGACATTGATGTAAAGAGGCAGCCAAGGAGAGTGGACAGGAATGCCCATGCGTGAACAATGACAACTTCACTGTACTAGTCAGTGGGGGCAGTAGAGCCTGTTGAGTGACATGTGTACTGTGTGGTCATCACATTCAAAATGACTGAGTGAATAGAGCAATGAATCTGTATCAAATTTTGCATTAAGCTTGAACATTCCTTGTAAAAGCTATTCGGATGATTCAGAAGGCCACAGCTATGAGCAACTGGTGATGGGCAGCTTCATCACGACCACATGCCCACTTACGCATCACGTCTCATGCAAAGTTTTTTGGTGAAACATCAAATCACCCAGGTGGCTCAGCACCCCTACAGCCCAGATTTTGTGCCCTGTGACTTCTGGTTTTTCCCCAAACTTCCCTTTCACATTTGAAAGGGAAGAGATTTCAGGCCAGTGATGAGATTCAGGAAAATATGATGGAGCAGCTAATGGCAATTGAGAGGACTATGTGAGGTCTGAAGGTGCCTACTTTAAATAGGACTGAGGTGTCACTGTCCTATGTACGATGTTTCTTCTATCTTCTTCAATAAATGTCTCTATTTTTCGTATTACATGGCTGGATACCTTCTGGACAGACCTTGTATTTTTGCCTGTGCTTTTAGCATCATATCTAAGAAACCATTGCCAAATTCAATGTCATGAAGCTTTCCCCCCATGTTTTCTTGAACAGTTACATATAACAAATAGAAAAATGAGACTATGTCAAAATGTAAAATCTCTGCGCATTAATGGAAATAATCATAAGAATTAAAATGCAACCAATAGAATGGGATAAGATATTTGCAAGCCACATATCTAATAAGGCATTGATATTCAGAATACACAACAAATTCCTACAACTCAACAATAAAATAACCAGATTAAAAAATGAACAAAGGACTTCAATAGACATTTCTCCAAGGAAGCTATCCAAACGGCAATAAGCATGTATATAAATAAAGATGCTGAATATTACTAATCATTGGGGAAATGCAAATTAAAACCACAATGAGATATCACCTCACACCCATTAGGATGGCCACTATAAAAAACAAAAAACAAAATAACAAGTGTTAGCAAGAATGTGGAGAGGAAGTATTGTGCATGGTGGTGGGAATGTAAAATGTTATCGTTCCAATGTAACAGTAGGAAAACTCCTAAAAAAAATAAAAATAGAATTATCATATGATCCAGAAACCCCACTTCAGGGTGTATTTTCAAAATATTTGAAAAAAGACCTTGAAAAGATATCTGTACACCCATGTTCATTGTAGAGTTATTCACAATAGCCCAGAGGTGGAAAAACCACATGCCAATTGACATGTAAATGGATAAAGGTAGTACATATGTACATATATATACATATATAGTGTATACACACAGAATGAAATATCATTCAGCTTAAGAAGAATGAAATCTTGTTATATGATATAACATGGATAAACCTTGAAGGCATTATGCTAAATGATATAATCCAGTCACAAGAAAACAAATATTAATGAATCCACTTCTACAAGGTATCTAAAATAGTCAAATTCTTAGAAAGAGTAAGTAGAATGGTGGTGGCCAGTGGTGGGAGAGGGGAAAAGGAGTTGTTGGTGTACAGTATGTGTAGAATCTCAGTTTGAGTAGATAAAAAAGTTCCAGGTGTTGTTGAAAAACAGCATGGATATAGGTAACACAACTGTGCTGTACACTTAAAAAGGTTAAGATGGTACATTTTATGTTATATGCGTTTACCCCTGTTTAAAAAAAGTAGTGGGCTCCTCAATACAAAAATAAAAAAAGTTAAAGACAGTATAATGACAATGGTCCATTAAATAGAGAACATTAATAAGAAGACAGAAATTATACACAATAAATAAATGGAAACTCTAGAGTTGAAAAGTACAAAAATTGAAGTGAATAAATTCAAAAAGAGGGCTCAACAGCAGACTTGTAAAAGATAGAATTAGTGAACTTTAAGATGTATCAATACAGATGATCCAATCTGAAGAAAAAAAAAAAGAACACTGAACAGAACCTCAGAGAATGGTGAGACACCAACATACATACTAACATACCTGTACATGGGAGTTCTAGAAAGTGAGAGGAGGTTAAAAACATGATGAAAGACATTAACGTACACATCCAATATCCTCAATAAACTCCAAAAGGTGAACACAAAGAGACCCATATCCAGACACATTATAGTCAATTTAATGGAAGCCAAAAACAAAGGAAAAATCTTCAAAGCAGCAAGAGAAAACAACTTATCACATAGGTTAACAGCTGATTTCTCTTAAAAATAGTGGAGGGCAGAAGATACTGAGATAACATATTTAAAGAGCTAAAAGAAACAAAAACTGGGTAAGAATTCCATAACTAGCAAAACTATCCTTCAACAATGAAGATAAAATAATGATATTCCCAGACGTATAAAAACGGAGAGAATTTGCTGCCACCAAGATTTTCTTACAAGAAATATTAAAGGACTAAAGGAAATTAAAACCAGATGAAAACTCAAATCTACATGGAGAAATAAAAGGCATGGTAAACATAAGTACATATGTAGATATAGAAGACAGTATCAACAAAATTTTCTTGACTGATATAAAAGCTAATCACATAAAACAATAATTATAAAACTGTATTGTTGGGATTATAATATATAAAGACATTATATATGTGTGTATGTGTGTGTGTATATATATATATGTATATATATAAAGATATATACACAGACACACACAGCAATAGCACAGAGAAGAGAGGGAGGAATGGACCTATTTTGGAAAAAGGAATTGACACAAGGCAGTAATGCAAATCCAGAGGAATGCCTTGTTTTCTTGAGAAATATAAGTAATGTTAATCTTTCAATTGTGTTGTCACTCAGTCACCTCTGTAAGTTAAAATCCCATGGGCACAATTGTTGATACAATAGAACACTCCACTGCAGAGCAATAGAACACACATTCTTGTCTGGTGCACATGGACCACTCTCTAGGAAGGGCAGTGTTCCAGCCTATAAAACAGTGAAGTATGTGTTTTCACAATGATGGAGTTTAATCAGAAGTCAACAATAGAAGGAAATTTGGGAAAGCCTCAAATATTTGGAAATTAAGCAACATATTTCTAAACCTATGTATCAAAAAAAGAAACACAAAGACAATTAGGAACTGTTTTAAGCTAGAAAAAATGAAAACAACATAAAAAATAATGGGATACAGCTGGAGCAGTGTACAATATAAAGGAAAACTGATAGCTGCAAATGCCTGTGTTAGAACAGGAGACCTGAAATCAATAACTTAAACTTCAACTTTAAGAAAAATAGAAAAGAAAAAGCAACCTGAACCCCCAAACAAGCAAAAAAGGGAGGATAATAAAGATGAACGTGGAAATCACTGAAATGAAAATAAGGAAAAAATAGAGATGCCAAATAAAATTTAAAAATTGTTCTTTGAAAAGGTGAAAATAACTCTCACAAAATGTTAGTTTTACTGACCAAGACAAAAAAAGACACAAATTACCAAGATCAGAAATGAGACATCAGTACCATTATGTACCATAAAATACTTTGAAAACCATTATGCCAGAAAATTAGACCACATAGGTTAATTGGGAAAACTCCTAGAAAGAGAAAAATTACTTAAGAAATGGAATATCTGAACAGGTCCATAGCAATTAAAGAAATTGAAATAGTAATTTAAAACTTCCCATCAGGAAAAGCATAGAAAAGATGTGCTCACTGGAGAACTCCCAAGAAACACTGAAGGTGGAAACAACAGCAATTCTTCACAAACATGTTCAAAAAACAGTGGTGGAGGGAGCAAAGAGCAAAGACCCCCCCCCGGAAAAGACGCAGACTGGTGCCCCCCGCACGCATGTATGAATATAAAACTCCTGTACAAAACCTGAAACAAGATCTTTTCGAGGGGATGGAAATGTTCTAAACTTGAATTGCAGTCATGGAGGAATTAATAAAAATCGCTGAATTACTAAAAATCACTTGAAACAGCTGCATTCTGTGGTGTGAAAATTGTATCACAATAAAATTGTTACCAAAAAAATGAGTGATTGGGAGAGGAGGGTCTGGGCAGAACAAGGGTCCCTGGCAGGATGTGGGTGGGGGTCAGGCGGACGCACAGGCGACTCGACATCAGAACAGAGGGAGCAGGTGGGTGCTGCGGCTCGGATGGGGTGGAGGGTGAATGTAGACGCCTGGCCTCAAAGGGACATGGGGCTTGGGGTACAGGGGTAGGGAGCACCAAAGGTGTACAGGGTTCGCAGGGTGTGCCTAGGTACCTGACGGAAGGCGTGTGGGGTGCACGGAAGAGTGGGTGGAGGGAGCGCAGAGGTCATGGGTGTTGGGGCTCTGGACGTCGCACACAGTGCAGGTGGACAGAGGGGGTCCACCATGAAGACCTCATGGCTCCAGGCGCCTCCAGAAAGGCCGGTTGGGGCATAGTCCTTGGGACCTCAGACACAGGGCATCATCTCCTTAAAGTCTGGCCACAGGCTCCAGTCGGGGTGCTCTGGGTCAGGTCTGGCCTGATTCCACCCGCACCCTGAGTGATGTTGCGCGCTCTTCAACTGGGAGTTTACGGAACTCACTGAATTGTCCCTTTACAAGTGAAGGGGGCGGGGGGGGGGCATGAGAAGCAGACAGTAAAGTTATTTAAAATCCAGCTCTGTTCTGGCAGTCCTGCCTCTCTCCTGCTAACTCACTGTGGAATGGGTGCTACTGTGCAGACTTGCTGTTAGATTAGCTGAGTAAGACGCGTGGAATGGGAACAAACATGAAGAAAGACCCTCTGTCTTAACACGATCCTGTGGAATGCCCAAGAAGGGGCAGAAGAGGGGTTAGAAAAGGGGACATCAGGCACAGACACCCACTCATGCCCAGCACCCGTCTTTATGTCTTAGATTGTCCTTTTACCTCACATACCACACACTGGGATTGGAGCAGTCACATACACCTTGGGGGTCCTGCCCCACATACATTCTGGTGTTCCCTTCACAGCACTGGTCACGCCCAGAATGCTCACTTAAAAATTGTCACCTGAGGATATGTTTATTGATTTGAGGGGCAAGAATCATTAACGTGAGAGAAACATCAGTTGTCTCTTGCCTGTGCCCTAAATGGGGAACAAACCTGCAACCCTTTGGTGTATGGGATTCTCCAACCAACTGAGCCACTCAGCCAGGGCCAGAATGCTCACATTTTAAACTGCTTTCCTCAGGCTCCCCCCCTGCGGCCACACCGGCACATCAGCTGGGTGCAGAACTTCTGGGCAGAGAATGCCTTATGCTTGTGTAGAGCAATTATGGGATGGAAGCCTTGGTACCTGACCACATCTGACATCTGGCTCCCTACCTCCATCCAACTTTATTTTCCTCGAGACTCTCATGACAGCCCGTGAGACCTGTCAAATGATTATTGTGGGACTCACCCTCTGCCAGTGCTGGAGACACCCACTGGTAGTGCAGGGCAGGTGTCCCCACCCGCAGGGCCTCGGACCAGTACGTCTGGGTGTATTAAGAACCAAACTGCACAGGTCAGCTTGAACATAATGCACTTGAATCATCCCCAAACCACACCCCCCCCCCCCCACACACACAAATAGTCTTCATGAAAATGGTCCCTGGTAACAAAGTTTGAGAACCACTGCTATAAGGGACACACACTATTGGTGCAGGAAACATCAGCTGCTAGTGAAGACTGCTAAAGTAGGACAAGCTCCCCAATATTGAAGAGATGCCCATTACTAGTATTGTAGACTCACTGCTTGTTGGGACACGTCTTCCTAGTCACTGTGAGAGGTTAGGTTATCAGCTCTGTGGGCAGGATCTTTTCTGTTCACTGTGGTGCCCCCAAAAGTGAAGGACCACTGTGGCCCACTGGTTCAGCAGGTAGAACACGTGCAAAGTGCATTCAGCATGTGTGAATGGGCATCAAATATGCTCATTTCTTCTGTCACCTGGTGATGGATGGCTGAGCATTCCACCCCAAACATCCCAGTTTGGCAACAGGAACATTTGGGCTGGAAGCAGATGACAAGAAACATATAGTAGAGAAGCTGCAAGCCCTACCTCCCTAAAATGTGGTGCCCCTCTCCCCAGGAAGCACTGAGGTAGCATGAAATTGGCTCTGAGAAATCTACAGAACCCCCTAACCAGCCTTCCTACCCTCCTGTGACAGAGGGTGTAAAAGCCAGAGTTCTAAGGGGCTGCTGAAGTTACTCAGTTTCCCTGGGTTTCTTCCATGTGCATGAGGTGCATGTGTTAATAAACTTGCTTTTCTCATTGATCTTTTGTTATGGGTCCACAAACAAGGATCACATGGGTAGAGTATTTGCCTCCCCTCACACGGTTGTCCAGCTTTTCTCCAGGGCCACGGCCTAGGTACCTGGCCTGCTGTTCTCGGGTGGTCATATGAGCTCTCACCCCATGGATGTCCCACCTCCTGGGTTCCAGTAGCCATTTGGGAAGTCCAAATATTGCTCCAGGCAGGAACCAACCAGTATCCTCAGTATCCAACCAGTACCTCAACACTATCCGAGCCCCATGGGAATGAAAGATGTGGGCAATGAACTGGGGAGGGATGGGGAAACTTCCCCAGACAGAAAAGTGGCAGACTGTTGGCTCCACAGAGTAAAACCTCCCATGTATGTAATTTGAATGAATTATGAAGATACTCAAAGTGGCACATACATAAAATAACCAAGTCCAATGGGAGAAACAGTAAATAACCAAGTAATTAGCTATTGCACACCATGGAACCTAGAATTGTCGATCAGGTTATTTGAAAAAGAATTCTGTGGTAGCTACATGAAATGACCAGGCAGCCACTGTGTCCCCAACTGTGCTGTGAGCACTGGCCTTGGCCATAGACTCTCCCACCCCCTCTCAAGACAGTGGGATCACAGACAAAATGTTAGTTTATTTACTGTAAGAGTGGTCCTTACAACAGGTAAAATCATCTTGGGGTGCAGAGATGCTGCACCATGTCTTCTTGTGAAGAAGCACCGAAACAAGCCAAAACAAGTCTCAGATTCTGTGAGGGAGAGGTGCGTGTAGCCTCACCTCTTCTCCAGGCAGGGCCAGAGCATCTTTCCAGAGCTAGTGCTCAGCTCTGAGGCAGGAAGGAGCACACTGCAGAAGCCTGGCGTGGTCCATGCTGGCGGACTTGAAGGCCTGCACCCAAGTTCTTCAGCCCCCTTTGTGCAGCACCTTTTGCTCCAAGTGCCCTTTTCCTGGCTCTTTCCATGCCCCCTCCTCTTCTGAGGACTACTGCATCCTGACTAATGAGGTAGCCACACTCAGCACTATTTTCTAGGACCAGACCCTGAGACTGTTGGGTTCGCCTACCAGCCTGCAGCCTCACAGTACAGCAGCTCTCTGCAGGTGCAGCCCTGGGGATGTTAAAGGCTCAGGCTGAAGTCTCAAAGTTCCACAGGCCCTGGTGCCTCACCTCTGACCAGCGGGACTTGTGCAGAGCTCTCAGGACCCTTGCTCAGGCTCAGCACCACTGACGGGGGTCTCAACACTGGAGGGTTCCCTGGAAGATGTCACAAGCCCTGCACACGCTTGCACATGGCTTCCAGGGAACTAGAAAGGGGTTTTACTATGCACGCAAGACAGCACTGGGAACTCGTGCATGGCTCAGGACACCCTTGAAGAGCCAAAGGCAAGACAAGGTCCTTAGAGGCCTGTTCACTGGGGAGCCATCCTGTCCCCATGCCCCACCTTGGGTCGGCAGATGGTCATGGGGGTAGGGCTGGTGGACAGCGGTGAGAAGAGGGCCCGCAATGTCCCTGAGAAAGGTGTCTGGGGGAAGGCATACAGGAGTGACCCATCAGTGGCGCTGTAGAAGGCCAGGTGTCCAGCCTCATAGTCCAAGAAGATGCCCACACGCCGGGGTGGGTCTCGCAGGGGGGCAAAGGCCCGCTCAGAAGAGTTGTAGGAGCTCCCCAGGAACACCAGGA
Source organism: Desmodus rotundus (assembly GCF_022682495.2). Lineage (NCBI taxonomy): Eukaryota > Metazoa > Chordata > Mammalia > Chiroptera > Phyllostomidae > Desmodus > Desmodus rotundus. The sequence continues at coordinate 58,681,013 of NC_071395.1, forward strand.
TCCAGAACCCATTGCCGGCAAAGAGCTCACCCTTCTCCTTGCGGTTGGCATTCTCTCTACAGACACCCAGAGCCCAGCTGGCCCGCTCACCCACCTCTACCTCCCAGTAGTGGCGGCCAGAGCTCAGGGGCTCCCGGCCCAGCACGCAGGGCCCAGGGTCAAAGCGTTCAGGGCTGTCAGGCAGGGGCTGCCGCAGGTCCCCCCGCCGCACACTCTGCATGTCCTCCGACAGGACCAGCTCAGGGTTGGCAGTGTCAGGATCCAGTGTTATGTCCCCTGCAGACACAGCAGTGGTCACCTTTTGGACCCCTTCCACCAAGCTGCATGAGGCCTGCCCTCAAACATCCTTGTAGCTGGCTAGAGTGACTGGGTGTAAAATGACTGCTCCCCTTCCTGTGTCTTCCTCAGAAAGCTCACCTCACCACTTGCAGCTGCAACTCAGGATGTTCTGGAAAGTGGCCCCACACTGCCTTGCAACTCATTCTCCTGAGATTCAGGAGGAACCTGAGGGCTTTCTATGCCCACTCTTCCAATCCCCAGTGTCCCAGCCCAGATTTCATACTGGGCTCCCAGGCCCAGGGCCCACACAGGTGCCCTGACACCTGAGGGACTGACTCCCGCTTTTCCTCCAGGGCAGCCACTCCCTCTGGACCAGAGCTGTCTGGCTGGCTGGCCACGTACCCCTGCCACACACCATAGCACCTACCTTGGAACCTCCGCAGGGCCTCCACCAGCCCTGGGACCCTGCACACCGTCCTCATCTCCATGGGCACCACCTCAGGAGGCTGCAGCTTCACATCCTGGACCCTGGAGGGGCAACCAGGCGTCACCCCCAGGGCAGGCCCTCCCCCCCCCGACCGCCTTCCCTAGGGAAAGGCCGGGCTCCTACCTGCGCAGGGTGTCCATGATGTCCTGTGGGAGAGATATGTGGTGTCAGTGCTTGTCACATGGTCCTGGCCCTACCTCTATACTCCAGTGTCCCGTCCCCCTCCATATGGTCTAACTGTCCCTGGTCTGTGCCAAGTGTTGTTCAGTCATGGAGACACTGAGAATCTGGGATACAGCCAGCCCTGCAGACCCAGCCCCATTCCCTCCACAAGGGGTGTCTGGCTGCCAGCACACCCACCCAGAGCCTGGAGTACCCTCAGGTGCTGGGGACAGGAAGGGTGGGGTCTAGGTCTCCAAGGGAGGGGGACCAGCTCTACCCCAGCTGGGAGCCTGGCCTGCATGTGCCTAGTGTTTCCTGTCTCCTGGCAGCCTCACCTGCTCCTCACCCACCCAGCCTCCACTAATGGCCCGACTTCCAGATGCAGCCCCTTTGCCTATGTGCTCCTCTCCCAAATCACTGCATGAGTGCATTTTACTCAGTGTCACCAGCTGACTGTAGCCCCCACATCTACCTGTTGGAGCCCCAATGCCCAGGATCTTGAACTGGGTTATATTTGGAGACTGGGCTTCTTAAAGAGGCTATTAGGTTGAAATGATGCCACTAGGGCGACATCATTTCAACCTAATTAGGGTGGTCTATGACGACACAGACACATACAGAGGGATAACCATATGCAGACACAGGGAAGATGGCGGCCTACATACCAAGGAGAAAGGCCTCAGGAGACCAGCCCTGCCCACACCTGGATCTCATATTCCAGACTCCAGGAATGGGAAAAATAAATGTCTGTTACTTAAGCTTCCCACCTGTGGCTTTTGTTACACAGTCTGAGCTGACAAGAGACACTGTTATTTGGAATGGCAGCTCCTGGCAGCAAACAGCTTGTCTTTTTCTTTTCTTTTCTTTAAGATTTTATTTATTTATCTTTAGGGAGAGGGGAAGGGAAGGACAGAGAAGGAGAGAAACACTGATGTGAGAGATACATTGATCAGTTGCCTCTTGCACATGCCCTGTCCAGGGATTGAACCTGCAACCCAGGCATGTGCCCTGACCGGGAACTGGTGACCTTTGCAGGACAACGCCCACACCCCTGAACCACATTGTCAGGATTTGTCTGTCTTTTTAGAGCACTGCTTGGGAAACAGCAGGGACCCAGTCTACTTTGTCAATCAAATGAACCCCAAAAGCAGTCCTTCTAACCTCACTGTACACCAGCTACCAGGCCAGACACCAGGACTCAGAAACAAGTAAGACATTGAGCCCAAAGAGGGCTTACTTTGGGGGGCAGGAGATTTCATACACAGTAGTTCCGTCTGGGGGACATGGGACCTGCTAGGTCCCCCAGACAGAACTAACAAGGGAGACTGGTGGGTTTCTGAAGTCTGAGGATGCATGAGGAGATAGTGCAGGCCAGGAGAAGCATGTGCAAAGGGCCTTGGTTGGGCTGGGAACAAAGCAGTTAGAAAACAGCCCATCCTTGTTTGTGTTGCTGGATGCTGGGAAACAGGGCACTCCTGGCTGTCACAAGGCCTGGGGCTGCCCTCACCACTCAGGAGAGGGATGGACTAAGGGCCCCTCTGCCCAGGGGCAGGGTGGGGGGGCTGGGCCTTAAAGAAAGAGATTTGACCTCTGTGGAGACCACTTGGCCACTCTGGGCAACTCAGATATGTGTCCTTTTAGGAAAATGATCTGTTCCCATGGACAGTGGCTAGGGGAAGGCCTGGAGGGACACCTAGGACCCTAGACGCAGGTGTAGCTGGGGCCTTGGGTGGTGGGTTATTAAGTCACCCAAACTTTCACTTCCTTCATCCCCCATGGAGTTCCTGGACAGGTGCCAACAGCAGTTCTCAGTGGGGTTCGGGATTCGTATCTATTCTCCAGCCATGCCCATAGGGACCCGCAGTCATACCTGGGATACTGGTCCTGCCCTCACCCCAGTACTTCACAGGTAGGACACAGGAGGTCCAAAAGAGGCCAAGATCAGATGGCTTGCTCTGTCCAGGGCTTCCTCTTCTCTGCCAGCACCCTATCTTGGCACCCCCATCTGTTCCAGCCCATGTTCCCACTCCAGGCATGTTCACCTGTAGCAGCCCCAGTGCTGGCAGCTGGCAGCGCCCCTCCAGCTCGGCAACAAGATCAGCCAGCTGGGTGCTCTGCTGCCCAAGGCGTGCAACGCTCTCCTGCAGCGGGGGCAGCACCTCCAGCTCCTCCTCCTCCAGCCTCTGCAGCAGCCGTTGCTCTTCTTCCACCAGTAGGCAGCGCAGCCGCTCAAATTCTGTGCGCACGTTCTGCCGCTGGGTCTCCACCATCTTCTGCGTGGAGCAGAAGGGGCTGGTGAGCCACCGGAAACCCACCACCAGGCCCTCCACCCAAAGCCACCATGGGGTGGTTGAGGGTCTGGACCAGGAGTGATGCCTTATGAGAAACATTACTGTGAAGGGCGGGTGGCACCCAGCTGTGGGTACACCAGTGCCCCACCCCTCCAGCCCTGGGACACAGGCACCCAGCCACCTGCCTGCCACAGTGCACATATCTCCTTTGCCTGGGCCTGAAACAGCAGCGCGTCCTCCATTTGCTTCTGCAGGTGGTTCAGGGACTTCTCCAGCTTGCTCTGCAGGGAGGTAAGGCCAGCCGGTGACCCGACCCAGCCCCAGCCCCAGCCCCAGCCCCAGCCCCAGCCCCAGCCGAGCCTAACTTGACTGATGGGGGCCAGTGGTGGGAAACTGTCTAGGACACAGCAAACTGAATCTGCTAAGAGTTGCCTGCTCATGGCATGACCTCCAGCATGACCTCCCGCCTCCCAGGCCAACCTGGCCCCCTTGCCTGTTTTTTCCTTTCTTCTACCTTTCCTCACCTCCCAGCAACCTCTCCAGCCTGACTTCCTACCGCGTCGCAGCCTTCTTTCCTGTAAGTCCCTTTGCTTCTGCACTGCCAAGGTTCAGCTTCACCAGAAAAAACAAAGGGACACTTGGATCTGGCTGCCCTGGGTCTGACCTCAGGCAATACCCTACTGTCGACTTCAACCCTATTTACCACTGGCTCACTGGGGCATCCCCAGCATTAAGACAAAGTGGGGGAGAACCAAGATGGCAGCGTAGGTAGACACACTGCGCCTCCTCGCACAACCAGAACTGACAGAAAATCGAACGGCAAGGAAGTCCGACATCAGTAGATAAAAAAGAAACATACATCCAGACCAGTAGGAGGGGCAGAGACGGACACCGGGGTGGAGAGGACTCGCGTGGCCGTGGCGGGACCGAGACTGGCGGAGTGTGGGATGAACGGGGCAGGCAGTCTGACCACTAGCAGACCCTGCGGCCCCACATTCGTGCACAGATAAACCAAGAGGGCTGGACTCAGAGTGGCGGAGAACGGGGCAGGCAGAGCGGTGGGTAGCACCCCGGGGCCCCACACTCGCACACAGATCAACCGGGACGAATGGCGGGGAGCGAAGCAGACCGCACAACCCAGGGCTCCAGCTCGGGGGGGGGGGGGGGGGGGGGGGGGGAATAAAGCCTCAAACCTCTGATTGAAAACGCCCGTGGGGGTTGGGGCGGCAGCAGGAGAGACTCCCAGCCTCACAGGAGAAGTCATTGGAGAGACCCACAGGGGCCTAGAGTGTGCACAGGCCCACCCACTCGGGAACCAGCACCAGAGGGGCCCAGTTTGATTGTGGGTAGTGGAGGGAGTGGCTGAAATCCAGTGGAGAGTGGAGCGGGAGCCATTGCTCCCTCTCAGCCCCTCCCCCACGTACAGCCTCACAGCAGCAGCGACCAGCGTTACCCCACCCCAGGGAACACCTAAGGCTCCACCCCTTTAAGTAACAGAGGCGCCAAGACAAAACAAAACAAAACAAAAAAATGGCCCAAATGATAGAACACTTCAAAGCTCCAGAAAAAATACAATTAAGCGAGGAAGAGACAGCCAACCTATCGGATGCACAGTTCAAAACACTGGTTATCAAGACGCTCACAGAATTGGTTGAATTTGGTCGAAAACTAGATGAAAAAACGAAGGCTATGCCAAGAAAAACAAAGGAAAGTGTACAGGGAACCAATAGTGATGGGAAGGAAACTGGGACTCAGATCAATGGTGTGGACCAGAAGGAAGAAAGAAACATCCAACCAGAAAAGAATGAAGAAACAAGAATTCGGAAAAATGAGGAGAGGCTTAGGAACCTCCAGGACATCTTGAAACGTTACAACATCCGAATTATAGGGGTGCCAGAAGGAGAAGAGGAAGAACAAAAAATTGAAAACTTATTTGAACAAATAATGAAGGAGAACTTCCCCAGTCTGGCAAAGGAAATAGACTTCCAGGAAGTCCAGGAAGCTCAGAGTCCCAAAGAAGCTGGACCCAAGGAGGAACACACCAAGGCACATCATAATTACATTAGCCAAGATGAAACAGAAGGAGAGAATCTTAGAAGCAGCAGGAGAAAAGGGACACAGTTACCTACAAAGGGGTACCCATAAGACTGTCAGCTGATTTCTCAAATGAAAGCTTATAGGCAAGAAGGACTGGCAAGAAGTATTCCAAGTCATGAAAGGCAAGGGCCTACATCCAAGATTACTGTATCCAGCAAAGCTATCATTTAGAATGGAAGGGCAGATAAAGTGCTTCTCAGATAAGGTCAAGTTAAAGAAGTTCATCATCACCAAGCCCTTATTATAGGAAATGTTAAAGGGACTTATCTAAGAAAAAGAAGATAAAAAATATGAACAGTAAAAATGACAGCAAACTCACAGTTATAAACAACCACACCTAAAACAAAAACAAGAGCAAACTAGGCAAACAACTAGAATAGGAACAGAACCACAGAAATGGAGATCACATGGAGGGTTGTCAATAGGGGAGTGGGAGGGGGAGGGGGGGGGAAAGGTACAGAGAATGAATAGCATAAATGATAGGTGGAAAATAGACAGGGGGAGGGTAAGAATAGTGTAGGGAATGTAGAAGCCAAAGAACTTATAAGTATGACCCATGGACATGAACTATAGGGGGGAATGTGGGAGGGAGGGGGTGGGCAGGATGGAGTGGAATGAGGGGGTGGGAATGGGACAACTGTAATAGCATAATCAATAAATATATCCAAAAAGAAAGAAAAAGAAAAAAGAGAAAGTGGGCACCAGGGCAGGAGATGCAGGAAGAGCCCTCTACCTTCCTTCTTTCTGCCTAAAGGCAGGACATGAATTTCCCATGAGAAGGGTGGCCTCCCTGTACCAGGAAGGGGACACATTCCTCAACAGAGATGAGGTGTCATCGTGAGTGTGCCTGAACAGACCTTACTAAAATAAAGCTGATCCTCCAGTGGTTCCCTTATATATTTCCTACTTCCTTTCCCACAAGTTATTGGCCCTATAAGCCCATCCCGTGTCCTTTGTCTACTCACTTCTCCACAATTTATTGTCCTCTCTCAAAATGAAATATAAGCCCTTGAGTCTAATCCCTGATTTTGGTTTTTTAATTTTCTACGAACTCGTGCTACTTAAGATTTAAAAGACTAGTAAAACTATGTCTTTCCAACTGTTAACCTGTCAGTTGTCAGATTTATTTGCAAGGCTCAGTCATGAACCTAACAGAGTAGAGGAAAAGGTTCTTCCTCCCCTACAGTGGGGTTAAGTGCTGCCCGAGACTACCAGATCAGCAAGAAAGAGCCCCTGGAGAGCTGCTGATCACTCTCTGCTCTCACAGTCACTTTTGCACCCTGATCAGGGTGTTGGTGACAGAAGTGCAAACCTGCTGAACATGAGCAGACATTCCAGTGTGCATGTTAACACCTCAAACTGAGAGGAAAATCACCAAGACAACTTGCTGATGTGGCCTGGGGAATAGGTTTATTCTGGTGCCCCACAAGCTTGTTCTGTGACAGTGACCAACTGGCCAGGTATTCGTTCCAACGCTGACTAAATTCTTACATGGCACACCAGGGCAAACACAGGCTACCGGCTGTGACGCAAAATGCAAGCCCATGCATCAATACCTGGGTTCCAGGAACAAACCCTTCAAAGGCAACAGGCCAGGTGAGCCACGTGAGCTGTTTGTCCTGAGGCCTCCAGCAGAGGGGGGAGTGCTGGTGTGGATTTGAAGGAAATGCATTTCTAGAACAGGCAAATGAGGCTTCTCATCCTGGGGTCCAAGCCCAGCTGAGCCCTGGTGTGTCAGATGGGAGTGGCGGCCCCAAGTACTCCACTCTTGAAAGCCTGATGGGTCCTGGCATCTGCTTCCCCGGGCAAAGGCTCTGTCCCCCATCGTCCCAACATGGGGCTCCAAGGCAGATTCCTGCCTGCCTCCCATAGTCTCTTCTCACCAGGACTTCTAACCCCAACCCGGCTCCTGGCCACAGCACACCCTCCCCCCCAAAATGACAGTCCTCATTCGTCCTTCCTGAGGAAAACCCGCCTCTGAGGTTCTCTTCTCACTTTCTCCTGCTCTGTACTACATCCTGACCACTGTTCAGTCACACCTGCCCAATACTGGCCCCAGATGGTGGGCCCTCCCACCGTCACCGGGGGACCTGGGCCTTAAAGAGAATGCCTCCTTCCCCCAGGTCCCCATGCCGGCTCCCCACTGGTGAGTGGTGCCCCAGCCGCGCGAAAGTGCTGGTCTGGGTCAGGCTGAGCTCCCCTCAAACCCCAGGCCAGACCGCATTCTCCCAACCAGAGCCAGGCTGCGCACGACCCACCCGTAGCAGGCCACATCCCTGCCCCCGCCCTCACGGCGCACCTTGAGGTCCTCGGCTGCGTCCTGCAGCGGGCGTACGCGGTGAGCCCAATGCTCCCCCGAGCGCTCGCAGGCCGCGCACAGCAGGCGCAGCTCGTCCGCGCAGAAGGACGCCAATGGCTCGCGGTGCGCAGCGCACACGCCGTGCGGGACAGGTGACGGCGGGTGCAGGCGCCGAGCCATCTCGGCCATCTTGGCGACAGCGCGGTTGGGCCGCAGATTCCGCTGAGGGGACAGCTCACGGCACTCGGGGCAAGCGTATGGGCCCTCGGGCTGGCCCCAACAGCGCCGGATGCACTCGCGGCAGAAGTTGTGGCCACAGTCTGTCATCACCGGGTCCGTGTAGTAGTCGAGGCAGATGGCGCAGGTGGCCTCCTCCTGGAGGTTGGTGGACACATCGGTGGCGGCCATGGCGCCGGGGATCGGAGGAAGACGGCGCTCTCCGCCGGGACTTTGGGGAGCTGGCGGAGACCGGGAGGACTCTGGAAACCTGCGGGCGCAGGCCCTCCGGTAACGGGACGAACAGGTGACACAGAGCACCACGGCTCTGGGGTGCGGGAAGGAAGAGGAGCCGTAGCGGAAGCCGGAAACAGCTGTTTTTTTTTTTTTTTTTTTTTTGGAAACCCGCTTTAGTCCCGGATTGGTTGTGTTTTGTCATGCGGCCCGCAGGCGAGACCGAATTGGAGGCTGCTCGCCCGCTGACCTCGCGTCGACGCTGCCGCCCGCGTGCGGTTTTTGTGGCGTCTGCTCGCTCTGCTGTAGCGCAACCTGGCCACTTCCTCGGGTTCGGGTGAGGATGGGAACGTCCGGGCCGGCGGGGCTCCCCGCACAGTCACCGGGGCTCCGCGCAGTGCGGCAACCACGAAGCCTAGGGTGCACCCAAATCGCCCCCTAGTGCCCTCTGGCGGGTGTCTCAGGCAGGACGCAGTGGGGGAGGGGCTCTCCCTGTGGGGATTCTGGTCTTATTGGGGAAGGAGTGCATGACTGGAATGCTGGGGTGCTAGTGACTGTTACAGGGCTGTTAATGCGCCTGAAACTGCGAGGATGGGGTAGGGAGTGAAAGGAAAGCCTCCCCCCCACACCCATGATCCTTACTTTTTGAATTTTACGCCTGCCCCCCTGCAAGTGCAACTTAAAGGAATGATGGGGTGGGCAGCTCTAAGGTTTTTTTGGGTTCCGCTTGAAAAGTCATACTTTCTTGTTTCCCCTGTAAAGGGCCCATACATGGAATTGCTGATGACAGGGAAGATGAACCCCTCAGGCCACAGCTGTACCCATAATAACCCAAATGGCGGCCCTAGTGAGTGGTGGGTGAAGGGGGATATGACTACAGGAAACTACAGTGCACTGGCCTGGTTCATAGAGACTGGTACGGGTTCCCTCTATGAGGCACCTGGGAGTACAGACTCAACATTTAACTGCTTTAATCACAATTAGATTCCGGCTCCAGGAGCCCCCTGGAACCACCATGGATCTCCACCCGAGGTAAGCGTGGCAGGTGGCTGTGCTGAGCAGGACCACCTCACCCTCTGGAGAAAGCATGTGTCTTTGCTCCCTGCCTGCACGCCTATCCCTTCACCCACAGCGTCACTGTAGAGATGACCATCTGGCCAGATTTGGGGGCCCCGAGACAGAAGAAGGGCTGCAGGGGGCCTGGGAAGGCGGACTGGGCATAGGTGTGCAGGTGGGACCCACCGCTTGCATTATAAAAAGACACCTCCCCAGCTTCAAAGTCCAGGAAGATGCCCACATGGCTGGGGGGCTCTGTCAGCGTGATGGGGGGCAGGGTGGACACTGGGGGCACATACTTCTTTCCCTTGCACAGCTGTACCACCCAGAATCCATTTTCGGGGGACTTGGGAACCCTATCCTTCCGGCTGACATTGTCCCTGCACACACCCAGGGCCCACAGTGCATCCCCAGTGAGGTTCATGCCCACCTCCCAATAGTGCCGTCCTGAACAGAAGGTCTGGTGGCCCACTGCACAGGGGTAGGCCAGGAACCTGTCCTTGCTGCAGGGTGTGCCTTCTGGTGGGGTACTGAGGTAGCACCTCTGGCGGCTCTCATACAGGAGAAGGTATGGGTACGCCGTGGCAGGGTCAGGCACCACGTTCTCTGCAGATGGGCGCAGCAACAGGGATGGGGGTGAGTCATCCCTATTCTCCCTGACTCCCCCCTCCCAACCCTCCCCTTGGCTGAGTACAGCCGTGAGCCCGGGTCCCTGTGTGGCCTGTACCCCAGCGGTCGATATTGGTAGTGCCAAGGAGATGAGCTGGCGGCTATTTGGGTATCTCCTGGGAGTGGCCAGTAAGGGTAGAGTGTGAACGTCCAGTGAATGTCAAGGCCCCCAGGGGTGGCCCCAGCTGAGAGAACAGGCCCCACATACCTTGGAAACTCTTGAGCATTTCTATCTGCCCAGGGACTCTGCAGACAGTCCTCAGTGCCATGGGGGTAGCCTCTGGGTACTGCACACTCACACTGTTCCTGCTCCAGAAGGGACAAGTGTGCTGTCCCCTCTGGCCACATGTAGAGCCCTCCCTGCCTCTACGTTGGGTGGTCATCTACCTGTCCAGCGACTCCTTCATATCCTGTGAAAACAGGAAGGGAGATCTGCGATGCTTTGTTAGGAATGTGGGGCATCCCCAAGCACCCTATGTGGACATTTCTGGCCTGCGGAGCAAGAATTTGGAATGCTTTTCCATGACCTTTCCCAGTTTCCTGAGTGGATCCGTATCTCTTGGCTGCCCAGGCTTCCTGCTGCTCCCCTGCATGGGAGCAGGGACACAGAAACTGTCCTGCTTTCAATGGCAGGGAAGGCATAGGAGACCCAAGGGTGCTCTCACATTGCAGACCTGCACTCAGGAGTGTTTAGGAGGTGGTGAACAAGCTGCTTTTTACTAGAAGACCAAGTATTCCCCAAAGTTGGGGCAAGTACATAGTCTGTTAACTAAACCAGGACACTTACTGGGGACAAAACCCAAGATGCCAGGACAACAGACATGAAACGGGCTGACCTTGCACATAGCATCTGCTTCAGTTGTAAAAATACACTTGAGTGTGATGGCTCACAACGTGAGATATATTTTTTTGCTATGGGTCCTGCCATTCCACACAGTTGATGAGCCAGTTACCCACCTGCTGGGCAACACAATCCCACTTCCTAGGCCTCAGAATGCAGGCCCATCCCCAGCAGGCTAGCTGTGCCTTCTCTCCCCACCCCCCCACCCCCCCACCGGTTCCAAACCATCTCAGATGGGTTCACATGACTTGTTCCTGCCTTGAATTTACCAGGCCTGAGATGGCTGGTGTGTCCCTGCCTCATCACTATGACCATGTGGATGACAGCTGTCCCTGGGCTACAGCCCCTGGACTAGGAATGAAATGCAGAGCACAGGTGTCTAGAACTGATACCTGTCAGGCTGATTGTGTCCCCCAAATCCACGTGTTGGAACCCAGCCCCCAGGACCTCAGATGAGGCTGTATGTGGAGATGGGGCCTTGCAGAGGTGATAAAGGTGAAATGAGGTCCCTAGGGAGGGCCGTAATCCAATGTAACTTGGTGTCCTTAGAAGATCAAGACAGATGCAGAGGGAAGACCACGTGAGGACACAGTTAGGAGATGGCTATCCAGACACTGAGGAGAGAGGCCTCAGGAAGTAGTTCTGTCCCCACCTGGATCCCATCCTTTTAAGCCCCCAGCCTGTGGTATCTGTTATGCAGCCCTGAGCTGACAGAGACAGAGCCTTCCCTGTTGGAGTCTATTTGCCCGAGCAGGTGCTCCTCACTTGTAGCATCTGCAACGGCTCCCGCTTGCTATGGTCCTCCAGCTGCAGCAGCAATGTCTCCAGGGAGCAGCTCTGCTGCTCTAGTGTAGCCATACTCTGCTGCAGCCTGGCTACTGTGTCTTCCTCCTCCTGCTTCAGGGCCTGCAGGAGGTGCTGCTCCTCCTCCACCAGAAGGACAGCCATCTTCTTAAACTCCATCATGACGCGCTGTCTCCGCTCCTGCACTTTCTCCTGCAGGGTAGGGGCTGGAGGTGATGTATTTCCATGGGGACTGCCACCCTATGTCCACTCATGCCCATCAACTTGGAGGGGCCACTTCAGGGATGCTGGCATGTCTCCCTGGGCCCTGTGATCCACAGACAACCAGCACAGATGGCAAGGGGGGCCACACACAGCCCCCATCACTGTGTGGGGATAACATGGGCCCCAAATGACAGCCTCCAGGCCTCTGTGCCTCTCAGTCCCTGCATTTCCAAAATAGCCAGGCTGGGCTGAGTACACATGTGCAGTCCTGATTCTAGGGGGAGTTCTGTGCTGTCGTCCACATGTGACAATGAGTCCCATCTTGAGGGTGTGCAGGTACTGGAGGCCCTGTGGTGCCCTGGGGCCTGGCCAGGCTTTCCCACTGGCTTCTCACCAGCACTTGCCTGCCACTCGGCCAAGGCCTGCTGCTCCTTGGTCTGTAGCTTCTGGGTCTTCTCCATCTCCTCCCGCAGGTGCTCCATGTCATCCTCCAGCTTCAGCTGCGGACAACAGACCAGGGGATGGGGGTCAGAGGCCCCTGTACACCCACATCAGGAGGTGCCCTCTGAAGCTGTACCCTAAGGGGGATGGAAATACACCACCCCAAAATATGCCCCTTGGGCAGAATTATTTTAAGCTGGAGGCAAATGAGAATCAATAGATGTAGAAATGCCTTCTGGGGCTCCCGATATGTGACCAAAAGAAACTGCTGAGAACTGAGGGCTGCCATGAATCTGCCTCCCAGGGAAGTTTTAAGGCCATGAAGGAGGTAAAAAGTGGGTACCAAGAGGGATCTACACTGATGAACCTTATCTTTCATTAGTTTCCCCAAAATATTTACATTCTGTCATGATCTGAATGTTCGTGTTCCCTCAGATTCACAGGTTACATCCTAACACCCAAGGCACAGGAGGTGGGGCCTTTGGGAGGTGGTGATGGCACGAGGGGGGAACCCTCAGAAATGGGTGGGGTCAGTGCCCTAGTGAGACCTCAGAGCTCCCAGCCCCTTGCTCCATGTGAGGACAACGAGAGAAATCTGCTGTCTGTGAACCAGGAAGGGGCCCCACCCGACCCTGCTGGTGCCATGATCTTGGACTTCCATCTTCCAGAACCATGAGCTCTATGAAATTCTTGCTGTTTGTAAGCCACCAGGTCTTGAGTTCTGTGACAGCAGCTGGAATGAACCAAGACACCTTCCCAGTTTGCTCCCCTTGGAAGTCTGTCACCTTTCCCTTTGTCTCCTTGTTCAGAGGCTAGACAAGCCCAAGTTCTAAAACCACCTGTTATTCATTGCTGTGGTTTCTTCCCTGTGAAGTACATGGGCTACATGGGTTAACAGTTTGCCTTTCTTCCCTTGATCTGTCTTTTCAGTCTAATTTAGGATGGAAGGAAAAGACTTTTTCTTCCTCTACAGGTCACCTGGCCTGCCCATACAGACGGCTTGGAGGCCACTTTGTTAACCTGGGCTCCTGAATAACTGGAGGGGATGCCCAGCTGGCCAGCCACCTACCTATTTTGTTGTGGGGGTTGCAGACAATTCCACCATGGGGTCCAGTATATGGGGCTGTTTGTCACAAGGTTCATTCTCCTGCCTAACACTGTTTGACATATGTGCCCTGGGCTTTGTTGGCCCCTGCAGCCCCTCGCCCCTGGGCCCACCTTATGCTCCTGCACAGCCTCCTCTACTGGGATCACCCTGTGGGCCCGGTGTTCCCGAGATTCCCTGCAGACCACACAGATGGGGCTCTGGTCATCTTCACAGAAGAGTTTGAGGAGCTCCTGGTGCACCTTGCACAGGTCCCTGCTCTGGAGGCCTGGGTGCTGCCGCGCCATCTCAGCCACCTTGGTCAGCAGGCGATTGGGCCGCAGGTTCCTCTGGGGGGACAGCTCACGGCACTCAGGGCAAGGGAAGGTGCCCCTGCGCTTCCTCCTGCCCTTCTTGCCTTTGGCCTTCTCCCAGGTCAGCTGGATGCACTCGCGGCAGAAGTTATGGCCACAGGTGGTCATCACGGGGTCGGTGAAATAGTCGAGGCAGATGGAACATGTCGCCTCTTCCTGCAGCTTTCTGGCAAGTTCCACAGCATCCATAGCCCCTGGGAAAGAAACGGAGCACCCTGCCGCACCCTCTGCCCAGAGCTCCAGGCACTTGAGCTGTCTGTCCTCTTAGAGGGGGCTGAACACAGGGTCCTTTTGGGGTACCTGATTTGTCTTCAGTAAGAGGCACAGAAGCCTCTCTTGAAGCTGACAAAGAGCCAAACCGGCCAGGCTCCCTGAGCAGCCCTACTGCCAGTCTCTGCCCAGCCACACCCAGTTTTATTCCACTTGGGAGCCCTGGCCCCCACTGACACTTACGATCTAGTCCAGCATCCCCCATCTCCCCCAGCAGGATGAATGTGCAGGAATCCTGCTAGGCCAGTTTGGCCAGAAGATTCCTCCCCATTTTTCTTCCTAGTGATTTTCCTTCACTAACTCCCTCTCATGCCCTTGACCACGCATCCCCACTGTGTGGGATGAATTCACAGATGGCCCCATCTTCCTATTGCAGTAGCCTTGAATAAAGTCTTAACCGGTTGAACAAGTGTCAGCATCAGTTTCTATTTAACAGGACATCCATGCAAAAAGGAAAGGGGGGCTCTAAGAAGAAAAATCAGAGTTGACCAAGTTCTCTGCTTGACCAAACTCTGCTCAGGCTCCCGGGACTTTCCAAACAGTCCCTGGGCTTTTGTGTTCATCTCTGTTTTATCCAAGTTTAGTAAGAATCCCAATCTATGGGCTTAGACAGAAGCCCCCTACCCAGATGTTTCCTCTTAGTAATTTCATATCCCCAACCCCATCCTGCTCCTTGGCCATAAATCCCCACTGGCTCACCCAGTATTCAGAGTTGAGCTTTCTATGGGCTTCTATGTTGTTCCACTACTGCAATAGTCCTTGAGTAAAATGTTTTTACTGCTCTATGGTCCGACTTCAGCTCTCTTTGACAAGGCGCAGTGCAGAAAAGGCACACAATTATTCATGCATGTACACAGTACGTATGTACACATGCAGGTGCACACAAACACATGGGCATATGCATGCACACAATATACACATGCACACAAACATGCATGCACACACTTTGGCACTTGAATACCCACATCCTTATCCGGTGCAGATCCAAAGCCTCCCCATGCACTTCATATGGTGGTCACTGGATGAGTCAAGATCTGAAAGTCATTTCTGAACCATCGCACTATCCAGGCTGCCTTTCCTGCCATCACCCAGAGCAGTGGCTTGGATTCCAAACAATGGGTTCACTTTGTGGAAGCTGGCTCTCTCTGTGCAGAACCCTTAGGGTCAGTCTCACCTCTGCTGCCCACCCACCTGAAGGTGTGGGACAGCCTGCTGGTCATGGTCTCTGGTTCAGGCTCAGAGAAAGCTGGCCAAGGAGTTGGTCAGTGATGGTGGACAGGGCGCCCTCCGTCCCAGGGAGCTCCTGTAATTCTGGCTGAACAAGGTGACCCTTCTGGTTCCAAATGATAACCACCTTCAAAGCGAGGACCCCAGCGTGCCGAACAGGGCGACCACCCGCCCGCCTCTGGATGGACTGGCACTTACCGGGGAGAGGGGTACATGCCGCCGCAGACAGCGAGCGCAAACAGGGCCCCGAAAAGCCTGCACTTGTGCCACGGAGACCGTCAAGGGTGGGGGGTGTCGGTGGCCGTGGAGGCGCGAGGGCACAGGCTTTGTGGCGTCAGCAGGGGCGGAGAGGCTACAGGGGATGAGTGTGTGCGGTGTCGGTTGCAGGGGGATGGGGGGAAGGGAGGGCAGAGTTGAGATGCTTCCAGCACCCGGGGGATGGATACCTGAGCCTCTGGACCAGCAGGAGCAGACTTGGCCAGGGGTCAAAGGTGGAGGGGCAGTGTCCTAGGTGGGGGAGGGGTTTGGGGCAGATCAACGTGGATGGGCCAAGGGGGTAAGGGACTGGAGCCTCATTCCGGAACGCGGGTAGAGGACTTGGGGGGCAGACACCCAGCGTGCGTGACAGAGAAAGCTTTCAGAAGAGGAAGAAAGAGCAGCTTGGGGTGGGGGTGGCGGGGCGGGGTGGGGGGCGGCGTTGGGAGGGAGTTGAGGGTGGAAAGGGCAGCAGAAACCAGCGTCCGGTTGGGGAGGTGACAGTGGTCGTTGGGAGAGGTGATGAGGGTCGCGGGCCCCAGGAGACCCCAGAAGCACCAGGTGAGGGGAGAGGGCCACAACCCGACCCTGGGTGAGGACAGGCGGGCCGCGTTCAGAAGGACACCGGGAAGGCGGGGGGGGGGGGGGGGGGGGGGGGGGGATGGTGTCTGAGGGTCTTGCTAGGGCCTGGAGATGGTTTTGCTGGGTCCCTGCCTCCCAACACTAACCTAGCCATGGCTGCTGGCTGCGCGCACCCCAAGTTCTAGTCCTTGGGGAGCTAACAGATGAGGAAGCTAAGTTTCGGGCTACCGCAGGAAGGCTGCTCAACCAACAGGCGTCCTCTCCTGGAAGTGCCGGTGTAAACGACCAGGCCCTGGGTGGAGGCAGACGGCTGGCTTTCCCGCTGACTGGCTGGGTGTTTCTTGAGTGGTGCCTCCTTACTAGGATAGACCGGTCCGGGAAAGAGGGAGTACCATTTAATTGCAATGCCCTGACTCACTTTTGCAGGAGAGGGAATTCTGGGCTGAGGGTTTCTTTCAATCTAGAAAGACTTCAAAACAAAAATTCAAGAGAAGACTGGACTCTATATTCGAGGAGGGATGCAAGATAAACCGGAATTTATTTATAAGAAATTGTGTATTTATTCTTACATGTTTAAACTTCAGTCACCTTCAGAGTACCTTCATTTGATGAAAGTACTCTGAAAAACCATCCAGATGTTTTTTCCACTGCTCAAAACAGTTTTTGAACTCATCGATGTTGATGCCTTTTAGTGCTCCTGCTGGTTTTTGTTTCACCTCTTCCCCATCAGTAAAACATTTCCCTTTGAGGACTTTTTCATCTGGGGAAACAAAAAAAAATAGTCATTCAGGGTAATATCCGGGGAATGGGGAGTGAGGGACATAGGGAGGGCAGGGGGCTGTGCTGTTTTTGGCCAAAAGCTGCTGACCACTCAGCGTGGTGTGGGCAGGTGTGCTTATAAATCATCCATAATGAAATGGACAAAGGCGTTGAAAGAGACTTCAAAAAAAAACCCCAAAACAAAAAACAAATCACTGAAGCCAAACGCAGCCTCTCACAACAATGCCAGCTGGTACACTGGTACAGATGGGCTCCTAAAACACTCACCTAGCAGGGGAAGCCTGTCCTGCAAAGGGACTGTCCTCCAGAAGATAATTCCGTTTTTTGGGGGGGGGGGTCCCCCTCATATAAATCATGCAGATTGGTATTTCACTTTATTTGCTTCATTTGTCCTGTTCTTTACTCTTGTCTAAAGAGTAACAAAACAAAACGAAGAAACAAACAAAAAAAAACCCCAGGTATCACCAGATTCACCTCTCCGTGCTTTTGCAGGGGAAAGAAAACTTCCTCCACCTGAGAGACCTAGGCAGGCCTAGGAAGAATAGAAAATCACCAGGCGGGAAACTACGCTGCGGGAAACTGCCTGCTGACCATACCCAGGACAAAAAGATGTTCAGCTAAGATTGTGTTCTAGGGTCAAACTATCCGGCATGACAGGATGCAGCTTTAACCCGAAGATAAGTTGTATCAAGAACAATGGTCAGCAAAAATGGAAACCAGCAACCAGCTCTAGCCAATCAGCTCTAGCCAAAACTTTGTGGGGTTTTGTGCTTAAAAACCCTGTCCTAAGAACAATCCAGCAAGTGTTAACCTCCCTCATATTCCCTGCTAATAAACCCTGTCTGTTCCTTGGCTTGCTGCATCTGTCTGGTTTCTTGAATGACTCCGACCCTCTTGGTTCAGTGGCTGGGGCCTCCTAATTAAACTGAAAAAAAGCCCGATTGACAGGAAAAAACTAGTTTATATGTATTTGGGTGTCAATAAAGGAAGCAGCTGGCTTGTTAAACAGTTAAAGGCTTACATAGAAAACTTAGGGAAAAGGAAGAGGGAGAAGGCCTCTATGGGAAAAACAAATAGGCCTCTCTAGGCAAGACAGCAGGGTTTTGGGGAGAACAGAAGACATGAGAAAGTGTGGGATAATGTTTGTCTGCACAGCTGTGTGTGACCTTTCCATCTCCTTCAGGGCCCCAAGACTGCCCTAGGGAGAGAATTATGGCAGCCTCATTTCCCAGAAGCTGCTGCTTTTGCTCAGATAAGGGAAGCTCCCAGAAAGCTTTCTTCTGTAGCTCTTTGGATCTCAAATATATTCATCTTCAAGTAATGTTTATGGCAATTTTGCAGTTCAGAGTGGGCCCCACACTCTCACTCATCTGTAAAACTGGGGGTGTTTCTTACATAACCACAAGGCTTTGCCTCTCTCATACAACTAACAATGATTTCTTCTTTTATCTGGCCTCTAGTTCATATCAAATTTCACCTATTATCTCAGAAATGTGTTTTTAAAATATATTTATTGATTATGCTATTACAGTTGTCCCATTCCCCCCCCCCCCGCCCTTCACTACACTCCATTCTGCCCACCCTCTTCCTCCCACATTCCCCAGAAATGTTTGTTTTAAAATTGGTTTGTTTGAATCAGGATCCAAACAAGGTGATTAGGTTTTCAGGACTTAAACTGGTATGGTTCCTCTTTTTCCTCATGTATTTTTCCTCATCTTCTTCCATCATCTTTTAATGACACAAGCTCCAACCTCTGGGCAGTTTTCCTACACAAAGCAGCCCCGCTGTTGGGATCTGAATTTGCCCTACCACCTGGGATCTTCCTAACAAGGGAAGTTCTCTCCAGGGCTCAGCTTGGCAACAGGGCTGCACATTAGGACCCCCTTCCTCTCTCACCAGGGGGCAGCTCAGCATCTCTGTGCAGGGGCCTGGAACCCCTATTTTTAAAACTCCTGGAGAGCATTCAACTGTAAGAAAAATTAAAAATAAGGGGCTTAGTTCTCTCTGTGGGAAATAGACACTACCCCCTTCCCTTTCAGAATTTCTTTCTCCATGGTTTTCAAATGTATTCAAATCTTTTTAATGGCTAAATAAACCTCTGGCCTGTATCACACCTCAGGAATCTGGAATAATCTCTGAAGTGTGATTTCCCAAGGTCCAGGGGAAAGTGGGCTTAACTTGTTACCTGACTTTAAAGCACACAGGATCACAACCTCAGGAGAAAACTTTCTCCTTTCTTGACTTTATTGTGAATACAGGGAAATGATGGTTGTATCCCCTGGGCCTTGCTCTCCCCTCAGCTGCTGCCTGTTGGTGTCATCACCTCTGGCTGAAGGCTCATTCAGGAGCAAAACTGTTTTTTCCTCTTCCATTTTTGTGGAGCGGTTTTCCAGGTAGGTAGCAGATTTTGTTGTACATTCTATTTCCCCAATGTTAATGAGCAGCCAGAGTTGAGAAGGGTCTAGAACAGTGATTTTTAACCTTTCCCGTCTCAAGGCACACGTAAACTAATTACTAAAATTCTGCGGCACGCCAAAAAATATATTTTTTGCCAATCTGACAAAAAAAAGGTGTAACTTTGATTCATTCACACCCGACAGCTATTGTTGTGTTGGCTGTTGTTATTTTTTTAATTGACAATCTAAAACAAAAGAGGTCATGCCTCTGACTGAAAATAGTCAGGGATGGCATGTTTTAAAAATCCTTGGGGTGCACCACTTGAAAACGTCGGTCTAGAGCGTGATAAGATACTGGCAAACACCTTTGATGAGTACGCGGTACGGTGGGCACAGATGGACTGCATATGTGGTGCAGGTGCTACAGAACCAGAGTTGAAGGAACCTGTGTGACTGTTAATTAAGCCTGCTCCAGGGCTGCAGACCCTCTCTTCACTGGTGAGAATTTGAGGCCAGGAGAGTGTGGGCCACATCATTGCAGCGTGAGGAGTGCAGAGGCCAGAGGGAGATGGCTGCTGATCTCCTGCAGGCTTCTGAAAACTGCTGGGCTACTAGGTTTTCACTCAGGACACATGCACCCAACTGGTCCTAGTAGCAGCATCGAACATGCTTCCAGGAGCTCCTAGAGGCAGCTTCTGCCCCAGAATACCCCTAGTTTCTTTCCAGAGACTATGGAACAAATGGCCATTTGCTCAGAGCTCCCTGCAACAAGGAAGTTGGGCACTGTCACTCATGAGAAGAGACACTCAGAGGTCCTGTGGAGATGGGAGCTCCAGGTGTGCCCTAATGGGGCTATGGGTTGGGGAGCTGGTGGCTGATTGGAAGTGGGCATCCTGGATTCTCACTAGAGACAGCAGCCTGACATCCTGCAAATCTGACTCACAGCAGCCAACTTCCTGGGTGGGCTATGGGGGACCCACGGACTAGTTTCTCCAGGCAGGTTTGCTATGGGCTGAATGTGAATCCCTAAAATTCATAGGTTGAAATTCTAGCACCCAATGTGATAGTGTTAGGAGGTGGGATCTGTAGAAGGTGATGAGGTCATGCAGTGGAGCCCGCATGAGTGGGATTAATGTCTTTATAAGAGACCCCTCAGAGCTCCCAGCCCCTTCCAGGACGTGAAGATCCAACGAGAAGTCAGCCATCTGTGAACCAGGAAGCGGCCCTCACTGGATATCTGCTCTACTGGTGCCTTGATCCATCTAAGACTTCCAGTCTCCAGTACCATGAGAAAGAAATCTTACCTACAAGCCCCTGGTCTGTGGTATTCTGTTACAGCAGCACAGACTGAAATGAGGCTGCTGCAGGTCGTGACTCAGTTCTGTTTTATAGATGAGCTGGCCCCGGTCTATGCATACAGCCTCTGTCCGGTTCCTGAAGAAATGCCCATGAAAGCCCGTGTGGGGAGCCCATCCTGGGCTAGCCACACAGAATCAGTGCAAGCCCCCAAGCCTGGACCCACGAGAGGAGATCAGAAGGAACACTGGCCAGTGACACTGAGGAGCACTGGGTACATGAGCCCATGGCCTGCAGAGCCAGGCCTCACCTGTGCGGATGACACAGGTGCAGTGCCTTCAGCATTTCTAGCTCTTTTTTTCTACTTAGTTACTTTCATAAAATTTGAATCATTTTGACATTTTTTGTTTCCATCCATATTTGCCACTTTTATTCGGAGGGACAAACAAAATTAAAATCAAATGACTTTTATTCAAAATTTACAAGGTTAAGTATAAAGGTAAATTTAAATAAACTTCCAAATGATGATTTGTGTACGTTTATGGCATTTATTCTTCTGAGGTGTAGGGGAGAAAAATCTTTTCCTCTACCCTCTTAGGTTCTAAACGTGAAGCTACAAATCAAACTGACAAAAGACAGAATGACAGAAGAAAAGCACATACATTTTATTTGATGTTAATATTTTTTACGTGCACGGGGCCTCATAGAAAAAGATGAAAAACCCAAAGTAACAGACTTGGGGGCTTACATAAAACTTTAACAAAGGGCAATATATTTTGGAGAGGAGGGAAGACAGAATTTGGGCTTCTTTTAGTGGTAAAGTACAGGAAGGTATGTATATGGGAAAGCTAATGAGAGGTAAGGGTATGTAGCAACATTTGCTCATGCAGAGTCCTCCTGGTGCTGTCTCCGTCTCCGTGATAAGGGTCATTCTTCTTTTCCAGTACAGGGATGGGGAGACACCTTCATAAGGGGATTTGTGTCCTTCTTTTAGGCAGATGGAAGAGGACAGAAAGCTCATGCTGATCTACTTTTTCTCACTCGCCTTCAGCTCAAAATAATCTTTATGCCAAAGTAGCACTTTTGGGGTGACTTATTCGGATTCCCTTCAGGGGTTATTGTTAAAGTTATAAAGATGGACACTAGTTAAAGGTGATAAAGACAGATTTTATTCAGTACTATTGCAAGAGCAAAAAGAGACTTTGGTATAGAACTAAGCTCAACTCCAAACATAGCAAAGACAGCTGGGAATTTATAGTCAGTGAGCAGAAAGAGGGGGTCAGTGGATGTTGAATTACTAAGAGGAAACATTTGCAATAAGGAGAGATTCTTGGTAAACTGGCGGTCTCAGTCCTGTCTGCATGGCTTAAACAATCAAAAAAAAAGTTATTTCTCACAAATTCAGAGGCAACAAGTTCACGGTCAAGGCTCTAGCAGATTCAGTGTTTGGTGAGGACCCAACCCACTTCCTGGTTCACAGATGGTGTTTCTCTATGTCAAGGGTTTCTCTGAATTCTCTTTTATAAGGGCACTAACCTCATTCATGAGTCTTACACCCATTCAGTTACCAAAGGCCCCAACTCTTAACAATATCACCTTGGAGGTTAGATTTCGACATATGCATTTGGGAGTCTGGGGGTGGCACAGGGCACAAAAAGTCTACAGCATTGGCCAAAAGGATACGTGCTCAAGCAGCTCAGGGACATCCACATACATTAAAGTGGGGGACAAGGGATTAAGGGTAGGGTCTCTCACTAAAGGAGCTCTGCAGTGTTCTTGCTAGACTGGGCTCTGCTGGGACAAAGGGAACAAACACCAAAGCCCAGGGTTCACGCCTCACTGAAAGGATGCTCAGAGGAGCCTGGCTGGGGTTTGGTCAAGCAGAGTATTTGTCATGATTAAAGATTTATCTTGCACTAAGACTTTTGGTGTGCTTCCAGTTGCCCTCTGGTTAGTGGGAGCTGAGTGGTGTTTGCACACTCTGTAGTGATGACCCCCATGGGAGGGTGGCAGGCAAGGGATGACAGTATTCCTGTAAACCTCAGGACAGAGTTCTATGGGATAAAGTTTGACCACATTCAATACTGCAGAGGAGAAACGCGGGAGGTCAAGCGTCTGGGAAACCACCAGCGACAGTAAGGAGAACATTGATATTTATTTTTTTAGTAAGTTTATGGTGTTGCCTGTTAGACATAAAACGGGGAAACGGGGGGGGGGCGGGGAAGGAACATCTGAAAAAGCAGGCATTGGTTTTAGGCAGTTATGGGGAGAAACACAGACCCAGCAGTGATTGTCAGGAAGGAAGAAGTTTTTAATAGTCACTGGTCCCAGGAAATGGGGGTATGCACACCATGCAGGGCCCCCTGCCCCTGGGAAGCACCAGAGGCTGGTCAGGGAGAGAGGGGAAAACGTGGGTAAGATTAGTGGTTTCCTTGACAAGAAATGGGTTAGAGGTGCCCAGTTTGAGTAATGCTGGGGCTGAAGGGCTGTCCTTAGTCATCTGGGACCTGGCCCTGGGACGATTAGGGTGGGTGGGCGAGACCTGGAGTGAGAACACCTAGTAGAAGAGGTAATTGGGTGGGGTGGGCTCCTTTGATTCTGTATCAGCACCCAGTCCTTTCTCTCTGGTCTTTTCTACAATATCAATAACATAGTGGGGGTTGAAGGAAGAACATCAGACTAAAAGGGTGCCCCTAAGAGTTCAGTAAGTTCAAGTGGTATTCACCTTGTCACAGTAGAAATAAGACAAATTTCAGAATTTACACTGCTGATTTTTATTACTTAAAGGTTTTTTTTTGCAGTTACAGTTGTCCCATTTCTTATCCCCTTTATTCCCCTCCACCCTGCACCCCCTTCCCACCAGCATTCCCCCACCTTAGTTCATGTCCATGGGTCATACATATAAGTTCTTTGGCTTCTTCATTTCGTATACTATTCTTAACCTTCCCCTGTCTGTTTTGTACCTACAATTTATGCTTCTTATTCCCTGTACCTTTTCCCCATTCTTCTCCTCCCACTCCCCGCTGATAACCCTCCATGTAATCTCCATTTCTGTGATTCTGTTCCTGTTCTAGGTGTTTGCTCAGGTGTTTTTTTTTTTTTTTTTAAGGTTCAGTTGATAGTTGTAAGTTTGTTATCATTTTACTGTTTATAGTTTTGATCTTCTTTTTCTTAGATAAGTCCCTTTAACATTTCCTATAATAAGGGCTTGGCGATGATGAACTCCTTTAACTTGACCTTATCTGGGAAGCACTTTATCTGCCCTTCCATTTTAAATGATAGCTTTGCTGGATACGGTAATCTTGGATATAGGTCCTTGCCTTTTATGACTTCAAATACTTCTTTCCAGCCCCTTCTTGCCTGTAAGCTTTCATTTGAGAAATCAGCTGACAGTCTTACAGGAACTCCTTTGTGGGTAAGTCTCCTTTCCTCTTGCTGCTTCTAAGATTCTCTCTTTCTCTTTAATCTTGGGTAATGTAATTATGATGTGCCTTGGTGTGTGCTTCCTTGGGTCCAACTCTTTTGGGACTCTCTGGGATTCCTGAACCTCCTGGAAATCTATTTCCTTTGCCAGATTGAGGAAGTTTTCCTTCATTATTTTTTCAAATAAGTTTTCAACTTCTTGCTCTTGTTCTTCACCTTCTGGTACCCCTATGATTCAGATGTTGGAATGTTTAAAGTTGTCCTGGAGGTTCCTTAGCCTCTCATTTTTTTGAATTCTTGTTTCTTCCTTCTGTTCCAGTTGGATGTTTATTCCTTCTTTTTGTTCCAAACGATTGATTTGAGTCCCTGTTTCCTTCCCTTCACTGTTGGTTCCTTGTATATTTTGCTTTATTTTACTTTGGGTAGCCTTCATTTTTCAGCCAAGCTCAATCAGTTCTGTCAGCATCCTGATTACCAGTATTTTGAACTCTGTATCAGATAGGTTGTCTATCTCCTCATTGCTTATTTCTTTTTTTGGAGTTTTTATCTGTTCTTTCATTTGGGCCATATTTCTTTGTCTCTGCTCACCTGTTATGTTGTAGGGGGGTAGAGCCTTAGTTAGTCGCTGGGGTGGGGCAACCCTCTTTGCTGTGTTGTGACACTGTCTGTGGAGGAGGGGTCAGAGAGGGAACAATGTGGCTCACTTGCTCGGCTCTAGCCCCACTTTCCAACAAACTCTGTCATGTGAGACTGGGAGTTTCTCCCACCATGGCAACCCCCTTGGTAGTTTACAACTAGCTTGAGTCTTTAGTTTCCCATTCAGCCAGCCCAGCCTCACCCTCTCGGCCCACCACCTTGCCTTGGATCCTCTCCACCCACCCGGCTGTCCATCTCGCCTTCCTACCCATCTGGGTGAATGTTTCTTTAACTCCTTGGTTGTCAGAGTTCCATGCAGTTTGATTTTCTGGCATTTCTGGTTGTTTATTGTTTTTAGATTGGTTGTTATCCTTTTGGTTGTGCAAGGAAGGGAAGTGTTCCTACCTACACTTCCATCTTGGCCGGAACTCTAATTCTGGCATTTTCCATGTGACAATAAATGCTGAGACCAACAACTCAAGGGTCTCATGATTTATAACTCTATCCACCAGAGCAAAAGTAAAGCAATTCCCTCTTGTCTCCAAATCCAATAATCCACCTTTGAATGGGAGGAAAAAATAACTGATACTAATGCTAATTTTAATTGTAATGTAATCAGTCAGCTTGGGCTGTGTCAAATTGCACAGCCTGGGCAGCTCAAACAATGGATATTTATTGTTTCACAGTCCTTAAGGCTGAGGGTCTGCAGGGTTAGTTCCTCCTGAGACCTCTCTCCTTGGCTTGCAGATAGTTGTTGCTATATATAAAAACACACTTCTGTGTGTGGTCTTTACTCTTGATTCTTTAGTTCACTTCTGAAACTTGTGATCACCAAATGTGTGTGGCGAGGGGTATTGGGGGTAGTTTTCACAACAAGCAACTCTCTGACCCCAGCTGGGTGACCTACGATTTAACTGTCCTGATATTACCTACCTGGAGATGGTGTCAGACCCATGTTAAGCCCTCAGTCCCAAGGGAGAACTTCCTCTTCAGATGATAATGGCAAATCCATGCTTGTCATCTGTGCTTCTAACCTACTGGCTATGAATCAGAGGTTCCTACAATCTCCTCCTCGTGTTCCATTAATTTGGCAAAATGGCTCACAGAACTCAGAGAAACATTTACTTACTGGATCTCTTGCTTATTATGAAGATTATAACTAAGGAACAGCCAGATGGAAGAGGGCAAGGTATGTGGGTAGGGCCGAGAGGCTTCTGTGCCCTCTCTGAGCCTTCCACTCCCCCTGCATCTCCACCTGTCCACCAAACTGGAAGCTCTCCAAACCGTGGCCTTGTCAGTTGTTATGAAGACTTCACTTTTGCAGGCACAACTGATTAAATCATTGGTCACTGGTGATTGATTTAACCTCCAGACCCTCTAACCTCCCCTGAGGCACTGGAAGTTCAAACCCTCTAATCACACAGTTGGTTCCCCTGGAGACCAGCTCCCATCCTTAGAGGCTTTCCAAAATCACCTCATCAACACAATTCTGGTGGGTGACAGAGGTTTGTTATAAATATCAAAGCCTTTAAGGCTCACATCACAGGAAACTCCCATGCCTTTAGGAGCTCTGTGACAGGAAGGACAAATATCAAATTCCTAATTATAAATCACAACAACACAGCTATCTCCTCCTGTGTGCTCACATGGTCACCCTTCTGTGTGTCTGTGTACTAATCTCTTCTTATAAGACTCCAGTTCTCTGACTGGTGTGGCTCAGTGGATTGAGCACCGGCCTGTAAACCCAAAAATTGTTGGTTTGTTTCTCAGTCAAGGCACAAGCCTGGGTTGTGGGCCAGGTCCCCAGTTGGGGGTGTGTGAGAAGCAACCAATAATGTTTCTCTCCCTCTCTTTCTCCCTCCCTTCTCCTCTTTCTGAAAATAAATAAATAAAATCTTAAAAAAAAAAAAAGACACCAGTCCTATGAGGTCAGGGCCTACTCTAGTGACCTCATTTTATCGTAATCACCTCTTTAAAGGCCCTGTCTCCAAATATAGTCACATGATGAGATCCTGGGGCTAGGACTTCAAAATGTGAATTTTAGGGAAACACAATTTAGCTCATGACAGATAGCAGACACACTGAGCTCCCCATCAGTTGGATTGTCTCATGTAATTTCCTGTGACAGCCCTCTGAGTTGGGTACAAATGTTTATATGCCCAGGGGTGAGTGGCCCACTTCGCAACAGGTGTTCACCTTGGCCACAGATTCAGGTAAGAGGCAAGCACCTCCTGCTCACGTTCAGTGCAAAGTGGGTGGCTGGGGATCATAGGTGATGGCACCTCAGACGATCAAGAATTATCCCATTAAGAGGAGCCAGAGAGTGAGGCCAAGAGGGCTCCCTGACTCCTCCTGCCTTTCCATTGGAGTTCTAGAAGTAGAGGCCACACCTGCTCCCTGCTCTACCCTGTCCAAGTGCAACCCAGCTACTTAAGTCCCACACTCTCAGTGCCAAACCATTCTCAGCCCCTCAGGGCCTCTACACTCAGGAGCTATGGCCTCCCCCTCAGGATGGCTTGTCAAGGGGGATCCCCAACCAGGAAGCTTGTCATTCACTCCACAGATCACCAGGTTCTCTATGTCCCATCCTCTCTTTTTGTGAAGCACTTTTTTGGGGAGGGGATATATATTGATACTGTTTCAGGCACTGGAGATCCCTCCTGTCCCTCACCCTACCAATAAGGGTATGTATTCAGAGCCTCATCCCATTTCCTTCCATTAACCACTAACTCGACTTTTTCCTCCCCTGGCTGTGATTTGCAGTTCTACCACATATGTGTGTTTTCCTGTCAAATATATTGTCTGGCCTGTTTGAGCAGCTACAGTGACCAGGCCTCTTTTACTTCTTTTGAGAATTTCAGCTCTTGATTTGCTAATGGGCTGGTTCATTTCCCTCATAAACACTCTCTGTGGTGGACAGGTGGCTCACAGATGTAGGTAGAAGGCCAACAAAGGTAGGCATTTCTGTTTCATTTTCCCACATGATTAGTCAGAGACAGAGGCTCAGGCCTTAATCGTAATAGTTTTGTACAGACATGCAAGCCTTTCAGGTAATGTGAAATTTATTCTTGGTACAGAGACCAGGAAGCTCTTACTTTAATAAATATCCGTGCACTGTTCTGTGTTCAGATGCTCACTGAGCCACCTCAGTCACACCACATGTGACAGAACTCCTGGTCTTCACAGTCATAGTGCTCTTGGTTTTTTCTACATTTTCCCTGAGTTACGTCTTGTCTGCCGCCATCTTGGGCAGGTGCTGGAACATTTTCTGGAGAGCAAGACCATGCCCCGCTGCAAGGATGCTGGCTGATGCATCCCCCTCAGTAGGCTCTTGTCCTGCCTAGGTCTCCTGCTCCAGCTTTGGGGCCAAGTGACTTTGCATAGAGGATTCATGTGAGGACCAGCACAACCACACCCATGTGTGTTTAAACACATGTTAAAGAGGCTTCCTGGACTATCCATTTATGTGAACCCAAGGTGTTACAGAATGGACCTGGGGAGGGGGGAGCAAAATACTATTACCGAATGGACCCCCCCTCTTCTCCTGGGGTCTCCCTGTACTAGGTTCGCCTTGCCCACTGCCAGGGAATGACATCTCTCAATGCCAGAGACTGGTGAAAAGGAAAGGAATTATTTATTCAAAGGTTATACAGACTTACAGTAATGACTTAATGTCTTCATTAAAATCCTAAAGTCCCTTAGAATGCCCACAAACACACATAGTCCTTCCTTCCCCCCTTTGCCCAGTCTGGAGTACCGTATCTCAGAAAAAGAAATAGAAGTCCATGGCTCTGGTAGCCCCTGGTTCTTCCCAGCAATCCGTGCTCAGCTGGCAGGCCTCCCTCGGTTCTCAGCACCATCAGCTGTGTCGCCAGGATCTCCGGTTCTTAATCTAAACCTGCATGGCAACTTCTTCTAGTCCACCAGCAAGAGTCCTTTTACCCCTTTCCCTCTCACAGTTCTCTCCTGTGTTCTTCCAAACTGCTAAGAGAGAGCTCTGCATCACTGCTACGTCTTGCTTTCCTGCTTCCTAAGCTGCATGGCAAAGGGAACCCCAAAGCTGTGTGGTTCTCCCTCTCTCGCCAAAGCTGCATGGGTCCACCCTCCTACTCCAAGCTCTCCCACAGGTCCTGTAACCAGGGGAAGCTGCCTCCCAGTGAAGTCAGGGGTTGAAGTCACTCCCATCTCCCTGGCTCAAAGCATGGCCACAGCCATTTAACATATCCATGAAACCAGTTAAAAGTTATAGATAACGTTAAGTGACCATGCCTGAGGTTAGTTGCGAAACTGTTGCTATGCAAAACAACTCTCAATGGCCCTGCTCCATGTGTCCCATCCCCCATTTCAGACTTGTGGTGGTGAGGGCATCATATATATATATATGTACTTTTCTAATATTTCCTGGACACTGAGTTCTGGACCCCATTACAAATCCCTCTTTTGGGGGAGGCCTGGCTGCACCCTGTTACAAATGAACGTCAGTTACTCTTTTCAAGTGTCCCCACTTCTTTGTTTCTCTTTCCTCTGCTCCTCACTTCAGGTCTGCAACCAGGACAGTTCTCAGACACCAATTGCCCCTAGTGGCCCAATTTCCTGTCTTTATCTCTCTTTCATCCTTTCATGTATGGCCCACCCACTAAAGAGGAAAACTTAGCAAAATTGGGTGGAACATGCAATGCTAGCCCCTGCTCTGGATACAAAGAATAGGATGCGGCTCTACCTATGGCTTGTTCACCTACAAAAAGGTAAGGTTTTATCATGATTGTCCAGCCTACCCAGCCAAAAACTATTAATCTGCATCCAGTTACCCAAATGTGGCTGGTTGCCTGAATTCCTTCCCCCCAGAAGCCACACAGCAAGATACACAGAAGGACAGGTATGTTTAGCTCCCTGATGTTGGGCAAAACTTTAGCATGAAACAGAAACACAATGTCCATGCTCAAATGCATTAAAGAGAAGTCTAGTATTGACTTTCAAACCAGAAAGTGGCTGTCCCTGAATACTAGGCTCTTTGGGTGGGCCTTCAAGGATTTGTCACCCATTAACTTATATACACCCTAAAATGTAAAGACTTTATTTATTTATCTTTAGATAGAAGGGAAGGAGAGAAACATCAGTGTGTGGTCACCTCTCGAGTGCCCCCTGCTAGGGACCTGGCCCACAACCCAGGTATGTGCCCTGATTAGGAAACGAACCAACAACCCTTTGGTTTGCAGATAGGCACTCAATCTGAAACCAGAAAAGACACCAGAGTTTGGGCTGCCTGTCACTACCAAACCCAGTAAGCAATGACAGTGATTGAATATTTATGGGTGCTTTATTCAGATGGCCGGTGATCTGAGAAGATGGCGGGTTCAAACCCTAACAGACCATCTTGTCTTTTCTTTCCAGGCCAAAGTTTTTATAGCAGGGAATAAACGAGGTGTGCTGAGGGGTTTTGAAATTCAGGGAGGGTCAGGTAGAATAAACTGCAACATTCCTATCCCAGTGGCAGGTGGTAGTTTGCCCCTCCCTGAAACACAATGGCCCCTGATGCTTCTGATGCTTCTGGTTGTCCCCAGACAGTAATCTTCAGCAGTGCCCCAGGAGGTCAGCTGTTTTCCCAGGAGCCAGGACAGGCCTTATCTGTAGTTTCTAAAACAAAAGCTTTAACATATACACTACTTGCTAGGCTTATAACTATTTACCTTAAACTAAAATCTTCCAACTCTTTTTTTAAATATATTTATTGATTATGCTATTACAGCTGTCCCATTTCCCCCCCACCCACTCCACTCCATCCTGCCCACCACCTCCCTCCCACATTCCCCCCCTATAGTTCATGCCCATGGGTCATACTTATAAGTTCTTTGGCTTCTACATTTCCTACACTATTTTTCCCCTCCCCCTGTCTATTTTCCACCTATCATCTATGCTCCTTATTCTCTGTATCTTTCCCCCCCTCTCCCCCTCCCACTCCCCTATTGACAACCCTCCATGTGATCTCCATCTCTATGGTTCTGTTCCTGTTCTAGTTGTTTGCCTAGTTTGCTCTTGTTTTTGTTTTAGGTGCGGTCGTTAATAACTGTGAGTTTGCTGTCATTTTTACTGTTCCTATTTTTGATCTTTTTCTTAGGTAAGTCCCTTTAACATTTCCTATAATAAGGGCTTGGTGATGATGAACTTCTTTAACTTGACCTTATCTGAGAAGCACTTTATCTTCCCTTCCATTCTAAATGATAGCTTTGCTGGATACAGTAATCTTGGATGTAGGTCCTTGCCTTTCATGACTTGGAATACTTCTTGCCAGTCCCTTCTTGCCTGTAAGTTCTCTTTGGAGAAATCAGCTGACAGTCTTATGAGAAGTCCTTTGTAGGTAACTGTCTCCTTTTCTCTTGCTGCTTCTAAGATTCTCTCCTTCTGTTTCATCTTGGCTAATGTAATTATGATGTGCCTTGGTGTGTTCCTCCTTGGGTCCAGCTTCTTTGGGACTCTGAGCTTCCTGGACTTCCTGGAAGTCTATTTCCTTTGCCAGATGAGGGAAGTTCTCCTTCATTATTTGTTCAAATAAGTTTTAAATTTTTTGTTCTTCCTCTTCTCCTTCTGGTACCCCTATAATTTGGATGTTGGAACTTTTAAGATGTCCTGGAGGTTCCTAAGCCTCTCCTCACTTTTCCGAATTCTTGTTTCTTCATTCTTTTCTGGTTGGATGTTTCTTTCTTCCTTCTGGTCCACACCATTGATCTGAGTCCCAGTTTCCTTCCCATCACTATTGGTTCCCTGTACTTTTTCTTTGTTTCTCTTAGCATAGGCTTCATTTTTTCATCTGGTTTTCAAACAAATTCAACCAATTCTGTGAGTATCTTGATAACCAGTGTTTTAAACTGTGCATCTGATAGGTTGGCTATCTCTTCCTCACTTAGTTGTATTTTTTCTGGAGCTTTGAAGTGTTCTGTCATTTGGGCCTTTTTTTTTTTTTTTTTTTTTTTTTTTTTGTCTTGGCGCTTCTGTTACTTAAAGGGGCGGAGCCTTAGGTGTTTACTGGGGCGGGGTTACGCTGGTCCCTGCGCTGTGAGGCTGTATGTGGGGGAGGGGCCTAGAGGGAGCAATGGCGCTTGCTCCACTCTCCACTGGATTACAGTCACTCCCTCCGCTACCCACAATCAAATTGGGCCCCTCTGGTGCTGGTTCCCGAGTGGGTGGGCCTGTGCACACTCTAGGCCTCTGTGGGTCTCTCCAATGACCTCTCCTGTGAGCCTGGGAGTCTCTCCTGCTGCCGCCCCAACCTCCATGGGCGTTTTCAATCAGAGGTTTGAGGCTTTATTTCCCTGTGCTGGAGCCCTGGGTTGTGTGGTCTGCTTTGCTCCCTGCCATTTGTCCGGTTTATCTGTGCACGAATGTGGGGCCGTGGGGTGCTACCCACTGCTCTGCCTGCCCTGTTCTCTTCCACTCTGAGACTGGCCCTCTCAGTTTATCTGCGCCAATGTGGGGCCGCAGGGTCTGCTAGTGGTCAGACTGCCTGCCCTGTTGGTCCCACACTCCTCCAGTCTCGGTCCCGCCATGGCAACGTGAGTCCTCTCTGCCCCGGCTGCCCGTCTCTGCCCCTCCTACCAGTCTGGATGAATGTTTATTTTTTATTTCCTTGGTGTTGGACTTCCTTGCCGTTCAATTTTCTGTCAGTTCTGTTTGTGCGAGGAGGTGCAGTGTGTCTACCTATGTCGCCAACTTGGTTCTCCAATCTTCCAACTCTTAAGTCCCTTATCAAATCCACTGAGCCATACCAGCCAGGGCTACACCCTAAAATTTAAAAGACACTCCTTTAAACCTTTAAAACACAGTTATGTGTGTTCTGTTTTAATTGAAACTACTGGTATCAAATTGGCTCAAGGAAAAATCTAGCCCTGCATACTGATAGCACTGTTCCCCCAGAGCAGGTTTCGCAGCAACTGCTTTTCCATGCAGGCCTTGCTCACACAGCTGTGAGTCAACACGTGAAAACACAGGTCTTGCAGGGATGGGTTTTATTTCCTATCACCACCAACAGGCAGCACTTGACTTCTATTAACATGACTCTTTAATAAATGTTCCCAACCAGCACCACGGAAGGAAAAAAATCCTTACCCTTATCCTTTCAGCCATGCTCAGGTTACCTCAACTCAGCCCCTCTACTGAGAGGTGAGTTAGCCTGCTGCCTCTCTCCACTGAGCACTGACTGTCTTAACTTTCTGGGTTTGGGAAGCCTGTTTGTAGGTATACTGTGGGCCAGCTACTGCTCAGCTAACTTCCCGGGCAAAGCACCCTCTTAGATGGTCAGAACTGTGGTTTCCCAATGGGACTTCACTTCATTAACTAGAAAACCTCAAGAACCTAGTTAACAAATGCAACCAAATGGAGTTTTGGATTGAATAGAGGTGGAGGAGGCATAACTATCTGAGAGGAAGCCCGAGTTGCCACAGCACCTTTTGTGAGCAGGTGGTGGCTCCAAAAAGAACCTTTGGGATGCTCAGTGTGGTTCAGTGGATTGAGCAGCAGCCTGCTAACCAAAGGGGTCCCCGGTTCCATTCCCAGTCAAGGCACGTGCCTGGGTTGTGGGCCAGGTCACCAGTAGGGGGAGTGCAAGAGGCAACCACACATTGATGTTTCTCTCCCTCTCTTTCTCCCTCCCTTCTCCTCTCCAAAAGTAAATAAATAAACACATAACTACATAAATACATACATTAATAAAAAGTATCTTCAGGGTGAGAGTGGTAGTTTCTACCTGCACTGAGCCTAGGAGCACGGGCCACGTATGCGGTGTGCCCGCTGGATGTCCTTGGACGTGGCAGTGACGTGCTTGGTGTGGACAGAGCACAGGTTGATCTCCTAGAAGAGCCCTACCAGGTATGTCTGGCTCGCCTTCTGCAACACCATCATGGCTGAACTCTGGAAGCGCAGGTCAGTCTTGAAGTCCTGCGCGATCTCTGGTCCCAGGCACTAGAAGGGCCGTTTGGGAATCAGCAGCTCGGGGTACTTCTGGTAGCTGTGAATCTCGTTAGGGCCACAGTGACCGGGTGGTAGTGGTTCGACTTAACACCACCCATGGTCAGCACGCTTTTGTGGCCAGATGCTCGCATGGGGTCTTGCCGCCCATGGAATCGCGCGCCGGTGCCACAGAGCGTAATACTGCTTCCCACTCAGCCGCAGCTTACTCTTGCCACTGGACAGCAGCATGCATTCTGATTGGCCAGTGGGAGCCCAGCTCAGCCAGCTGCCCCTTACCTTCGCCTTGCTGGGGACTGGCTGTGGGAGTCCCAGCCTCCAAGACCTGCTCAGGGAGGCCAGCAGCCTGGAGCAATTTGGAGCTGGAGTTCTGTTGCTGTGGGCATCGTCATGGGTAGCATCTCTTTTTGCACAGCTCCCTTGTTTTCTCCCAGCACTTTCTGCCCCCTCACTCATAGGAAGAACCCTCTAGAAGCCAGAACTCTGCATTCAGCCTTTACATGGTGACCATGTTAAATTTTGCCCCAGCATTGGATAAAGGAATATTCATCCCTTATGTCCTGCACAGAGCCCCTTCCCCTATGACTCAGATGAGACTCAAGATGTTACTTGGTGACCAATAACCAGACCAAGCACAGACCTTCCATCATCGATGATTAGCTGAACTCTTGTCCCCACCGATCTGCTGGAGCAAGATGCGTTTTTGCCCAGTTTTGGTCCAGTGTCTCCCTCCACCCTGCACCCTACTGCCAGCCTGACCTTTGGCCCCTCCTGAGAACTGGCTAGCCTCAGGGTCCAAGACTCTCCTGACCGACTGTCCCAAAAGCTGCACTGTCACGTGGTTCTTTCTCCCTGTGACAGATCCCTCAGTGTCTAGCCCTGGAGATGCAGACTTAACCCCACAGTAAAGGCTGGCAGAATATGCCACCCCAAAGTATACCACTTTGCATAAGAATGATTTTGAGCTGAAGACACTGAAAAAGCGGCAGATGCATGAATATCATCCTGATCTCTCTCCTTTTCTTCCTGAAAACAGGAGGAGAAGCTCCCACCTGAAAGATGCCTGCCCTGCACCTGAAGAAAAAACATGTTCTTACCAGTTTGGAAAGTTAAGACAGAACAGGATTCTGTATAGACAGACCTTGGTAACATAATTCTTATCTTCCTTTTAGCCTTCCCATATGGTTGAGCTACTTTCCCACAATTGCCTTTCTTTGTTCGGCCTATTATAAAAGCATTTCACTCTTGTGGGTCTTCATTTCCTTATGAGGACTCTGTGTACATGTAAAAATCTATGTGCTTTCCTCCTGTAAATCTGTCTTTTGTTTCAGAGCCCCAGCGGAGAACTAAGATGAGTAGAAGAAAGAATTTTCCTGACCTATTTGATAGTCCTTTTCCCTCCCTTTCAAGAATGCTTTCAGATAAGAATCAACTATATGGGAAAACATATTTGCCAATGATACCTCAGACAAGGGCCTGATCTCCAAAATACGTAAAGAACTCACATGACTCCACTCCAGGAAGACAAACAACCCAATTTAAAAATGGGCAAAGGACTTGAACAGACAATTCTCCAAGGAGGACATACAGAGGGCCCAGAGACATATGAAAAGGTGGTCAGCATCACTAGCCATCAGAGAGATGCAAATTAAAACCACAATGAGATACCACCTCACACTGGTGAGAATGGCCAACATAAACAAATCAACAAACAAGTGTTGGAGAGGATGAGGAGAGAAGGGAACCCTAGTACATTGTTGGTGGGAATGCAAACTGGTGTGGCCACTGTGGAAAACAATATGGAATTTCCTCACAAAACTAAAAATCGAACTGTCTTTTGACCCAGGAATTCTGCTGCTAGAATTATACCCTAAGGCCCCTGAAACACCAATTCAAAAGAACCTATGCACCCCAATGTTCATAGCAACACAATTTACAATAGCCAAGTGCTGGAAGCAACCTAAGGACCCATCAGCAAATGAGTGGATCCAAAATCTATGGTACATTTACACAATGGAATTCTCTGCAGCAGAGAGAAAGAAGGAGCTTATACCCTTTGCAACAGCATGGATGGAACAGGAGAGCATTATGCTAAGCGAAATAAGCCAGGTGGTGAGGGACTAATACCATATGATTTCACCTTTAACTGGAACATAATGAACAAAAGAAAAAAGCAAACAAAATATAACCAGAGACATTGAAGTTAAGAACAATCTAACAATAGCCAGAGGGGAGTGGGGAGGGGACAGTGGGGAGAAGGGTTTTCAGGAACTACTATAAAGGACACGTGGACAAAACCAAGGGGGAGGGTGGAAGCAAGGGAAGGAGATGGGTTTGGATGGGGTTGGGGGGAGGGGGCTGAAGATGCAGACAACTGTAATTGGACAACAATAAAATAATTTAACAAATAAATAAAGGTACCAGACCAAAAACAAACAAACAAACAAACAAATATTTGGGGGGGGGGAGAATGCTTTCAGATAAAAGTGTGACTTTACTAAATCTGGTTTTGTTTTTTATTTGACAATGGTTGTTACATGGAATCTCTCCCTGCCTCCCCCAGTCGAGTCTGGTTAGGCTAGGTTGTCAGGTGGAAGGACCTGAGGGATCAGCCCCAGGTCACCCTGGTATATGTGATGTGGGTCTGACCCAGTGGATCTGGCACCGTTGGTTAATCTTCCCAGAGCTGTCACTCATTCAGGAAACTGTCCAGGTGTCCTGAGGGTTAAAGGGGATGAAAATGGTAGGGCAATAGATTTTAGGGGCCTTCTGTGACCTCTCTAGGAGCATCCAGGGAGGAACTCTTTGGGGTTGCAAAGGGGCTCCCTGTGGTGTGAGTAGTTGGTCTGTTCTTTGAGATCATTTGGGCCCATGCCTGAGGTCTCACTTTTCCCACCACAAGAGCTTTAGTTTTGTTTTCAGATTCCTAGGGAACTTGAGACCCAGCACTACCTGGACATAGGGCAAAAATGTTACCTTCTTCTATATATCTGAGCAAACAAAAGAACACAGAAAAACAAAACTAGGGGCTGCCTAAAGCTGCAGCCACTTACCTCCCCAGCCAGATTTGAAACCATAACCTACATTACATGTAAAAACCTCTTTTCATTTGGGTCAGCTGACAGTTTTCATGTTCTCAATAGCTGAGTTCCAT
Source organism: Desmodus rotundus (assembly GCF_022682495.2). Taxonomy (NCBI): domain Eukaryota; kingdom Metazoa; phylum Chordata; class Mammalia; order Chiroptera; family Phyllostomidae; genus Desmodus; species Desmodus rotundus. The sequence goes on from NC_071395.1 coordinate 58,717,528, forward strand.
GTGGTTCCTACCCTCAGAAGGACAAAATGTGCAGAGAAAAATGTCCACCCAAATTAACTCCCCAAGTCCTTGGAGAGATTTCATCCACAAATTGAAGGTAGCTTCATGTGCAAATATTCCTCTAGGCTTGGCTTGTGTGGTGCACACACATTTTATAGACCAGGTTATGTCTGTGTATACACATGGTGCCAATCGCTAGGCAGTTTCTGTGCTGCATCTGAAGCAAGCCCTCCTTATGCTAGGACAGCATTTGCCTGCTGTTTTTGCTCATGGTATTTGCATGTATACCTAAGGAAATAAAGGGTGTGTTCTGTATCTTGTAGGTTTTTTAGATTTGGGGGTAATGCTGGTTGGCCTTGTTTATCATCTATCTCTGTGGGATCATCCCCATCAGCAAGCAAACATGCTGTCATTTTCTCCAATTTAAAACTCCTGCTGTCCCCAGCCTGCATGACAGTGAGACCGGACCCATCTGACTGTGAGCTCGCTATACCAGCAAGAGTGGGGCTCCCACAGGGATGGGTGGTCTTGGGTCAGCAGTGCCGGAAGCCATGGTGAGCCATGTCCTCCCAAGGCTCTTCTGGAGCTGATGAGTACAATGGACATTATGGCTTCAAGCTGTTGTAAGGAACCCTGCTGACACCCCATTTCTCTGTCTCCCTTTACAGGAAACTCCTCCAAAGTCTACCATCTGTCTCCAAGTCCTCCTTTTCTACCTTCTGGGCCAGGAGCACAGCAAGCTGATGATGGCCCCACGAGATGACTTTCAGTAAAGGAGTCATGGGGTCCACTAGGCTCACCCATGTTTGTACCCACATCAAAGCACCCAGAGGGCATGTGAAACCCCAGAGTACCTCTGAAGCTGCAAAACTCGACATTTCCAGCCAGGCTTCTTATAATGGGGTCTCTGGCCTATATATACCACTGTATAAGAGGTTCAGCTTGGGTTTAATCTGTGATGTCTGACACTCTATCCAGGCAGGTAATGACTAAGTTGCTCGGTGGTGGGGAAAACCCATACCTCAGAATTGAGGTTGGAATCGTAGTGTGAGGCCCCCAGTTCCAGGAGATTCTTGCTCTCAGGATGGTCTACAGGCATCAAAATGATCATCTGCCATCCGTCTTTTCAAGGACCTGCACTGTCTCCAATGAAAGTGTGTTTTCTGCACCCGAGAACGCTTAGAGTGAAGTGTGGCTGACTTCAGAAGGATGGAGCAGGGCCCAGTGACCTTGTTTTCATAGTGCCTAGATCTCCTCCAAGTTTGTGAGCTTCAAGCAGGCTGCTTATCTATTTTTTTTTTTGTTCTCACCCAAGGATATGTGTATTGATTTTAAAGAATGAGGAAGGAAGGGAGTGGGGATGGAACCAAAACCTTTGGTGTGTGGGAAGCTCCAACCAACCCAGCCACCTGGCCATGGTGGGACTGCTCATTAAAGTAAATTTCCAGAACCTCTCTATTAACCCAAACTATTCCAGCTAACTTTAAAACAGACTTCATGTTAATTTTTGTTTGCTGCCATACCACAGTACCTCCAATGTAGTGACTGAACAGCCCTCTATTATCTTTATAGGTCTGAAGGCTGACAGTCCAGGCAATGTGACTCAGGTGGGCTCTCTTAGCTTGCAGGCTCAAGTCAAGGTGTCTGCCTGGCTGCCTTCCTCTCTAGGGTTAATTGCACCCCCAGGCTCCCTCAGGTTTTTGGCACTTCCTCATGATGTAGGATGAGGACCTTTTTCCCAGCTAACTGAGTGGAGCTGTCTTTTCTCCCTGAGCCTGTCCACGTTCCTTCTCAAGCTCTCCAGGTGGTGCCCTCCAGCAAGGGCCAGTCAACCATTACCAGGATCCAAAGGCTCCTGCGCTTAGCCAGGATACTTGACGTCTATCACTAATGACAGTTGCAAAGTCCATTGGCGTGGTGGAACATGTAACTTACCTGGAAGTCCTGAGGACTAGGGTATGGAGATCTTAGAGGAGTCACCGCAGTCCATTATAGTCAGATGTTCCCTCAGGATCTGCTTAGTTGCCCATTAATCAAATCACTGAGAATATGTAATGAAAACAAAGCTTGTTTCTCCATAGGTGGACTCAAACATGTCCGTAGGGTTCACATTCTCTCCATGGACAATCACAGATATGACAAAGTTAAAAGGTTTTTTGTTTTCTTTTTGAGAAAAATGACATGATAAAATGTGTGTGCTGGAGAACCCTAAGGCAGAAGTAGAACACTATTATTTCTCTGAGCTCTTAGAGATAGCAATATCGGCCTGCTGGAATGAATGAATATGAACATCAAAGGACAGCTTCGGGAGGATGGAATGAGCAGGTATTATAGTTATACATGGATAGAAAATGCATTCACAGAAGAACACGGCAGCTCTGAGTAAAAAGAAATGAGGATGATCATAAAATCAGATCTTCCCCAGGATATGTGCTAAACACATGCATGGCTGTGACTTTATGACTGTATAAGCAGGGTCAAGCCATGATGAGGTGACCTTAAATTCTTTGTAGCTCATACTCAAGAATAAAACTGATGTGTCGAATAATTATTTATTTATTATCCTCGACAGAGGACACTTTTTCATTGCTTTTATTTTACTTTTTAAGTATATTTTGTTGAACTGGTGTGGCTCATTGGATTGAGTGCCAGCCTATGAACCAGAGGGTTGTCACTTCAATTCCCAGTCAGGGCACATGCCTGGGTTGCCGGCCAGGCACTCAGCAGAAGGTGAGGGAGAGGCAACCACACATCAGTGTTTCTCTTCTTCTCTTTCTCCCTCCCTTCCCCTCTCTCTAAAAATAAATAAATAGAATCTTTTTTTAAAAGAGTATATTGTATTGATTATGCTATTACAGTTGTCCTATTTTTCCCCTCCCCTTTATCCCCCTCTGCCTGGTACTCCCATTCAGCATTTCCCCCCACATTAGTTCACATCCATGGGTCGTACATGTAATTTCTTTGACTTCTCCATTTCCTATACTATTCCTAACCTTCCCCTGTCTATTTTATACCTACCAAATATGCTTCTTATTCCCTGTACCTTTTCTCCTATTCTTCCCCCTTCCCTTCTCCACTGATAACCAACCCTCCATGTGATCTTCATTTCTGTGAATCTGTTCCTGTTCTAGTTGTTTGCTAAGTTTGTTTTTGCTTTTTTAGGTTTGGTTGTTGATAGTTGTGAGTTTGTTGTCATTTTACTATTCTTAGTTTTTATCTTTTTTTTTAGATAAGTCCCTTTAACACATAATATAACCAGGGCTTGGTGATGATGAAGTCTTTTAACTTGACCTTATCTGGGAAGCACTTTATCTGCCCTTCCATTCTAAATGAAAGCTTTGCTGGATAGAGTAATCTTGGATGTAGGTCCTTGCCTTTCATGACTTCTAATAATTCTTTCTAGCCCCTTCTTGCCTGCAAGGTTTCTTTGGAGAAATCAGCTGATAGTCTTATGGGCACTCCTTTTTAGGTAACTCTCTTCTTTCCTCTTGCTGGTCCTTTTTCATTGCTTTTAGAGAGACAGGAAAGGAGAGACAGAAACATCAATGGAAGAGAGTAGCACCTATCAGTTGCCACCCATGTGCATCGGGACCAGGGATTGTACATGCCTGGACTGGCGATTGAACCTGCATCCTAGTTTTGTGCCCTGACCGGGAATCAAACCTGCAACCTTTTGGCTATGGGACAATGCTCCAACCAATTGAGCCACACTGGCCAGGGCTGAGTTCTTTATTTTTAAAAACTGGGAAATTTCTCCCTGGTTGATGTGGCTCAGTGGACTGAGTGCCAGACTGAGAACCAAGGGGTCACTTGTTTGATTCCCAGTCAGGGCACATGCCTGGGTTGTGGGCCAGGTCCCCAGTGGGGGGTGCATGAGAGGCAACAACACATTGATGTTTCTCTCCCTCTCTCCCTCCCTTCCCCTCTAAAAATAAGTAAATAAAATCTTTTTAAAAAATGGGAAATTTCAGCCCTGGATGGGTAGCTCAGATGGTTAGAATGTTGTCCTAATATGCCAAGGTTGTGGGTTTGATCCCCAGTCAGGGCACACACAAGAAGCAACCAGTGGATGCATAAGTGGAACAACAAATTGATGTTTGTCTCTATTACTCTCTCTCCCTTCCTGTATCTCTCTAAAATCAAGAAATAAAAACATTTTTTAGAATGGCAAATTTCAAACATTTACAAAGATAGACATAACAGTAACACGAACTAGACTTCAGTAATTATCAGCCAGAGATCAATTTTGACTTACTTATACCTCTACCCTCCTATTGCTCAGATTATTTTGAAAACATGTCCAAAGTATTTTATCACTTCATGTGTAAATATTTACCTGACTTTTAGGCCATCCTAGTCAATGGAAATAATTTTGTTTAATATTTCAGGGATATAATTCATCACACTTATCAACAAATGACAGATCCTATCTTCCAGGTGCTTATCACCAGCACATCTCTCAAGAGCACACTACATGGGGTTTGTAAGCACCAGTGCTTTCCATGTAGTAATAGCCAAGCAATTTTATGAAACCATACCAGGAGCAGAGGCCTACCCAGAGTCCTGGTATGGTAGTCAGCTCGGGCTAATATAGCAAAGTACCACAGGCTGGGAGCTTAAATGCCAGACGTTTATTTTTCCCCGTCCTAGAGGCTGGAAGTCTGGGTTCCAGGTGGGCGCAAGGCTGGCTCTCCTGTGGCCTCTCTCCTTTGTGTGTGGACAGCTGTCTCCTCTCTGTGTCCTCACATGGTTGTCCCTCTATGTATGTATCTGTTCTGATCTCCTCTTCTCACAATGACATTAGTCACATGGGATTAGAGCCCACCCTGTGACCTCAGATTCCTTGAGCCTGGACTTGCAGCATTAACTCTTCCTGGGCCTTCAGCAGCCCTGCAGACTTCAAACTTGCCAGCCCCGCAAGCGCACAAGCCAATTCCTTAAAATGAATCTCTCTCTATGCCATCAGTTTGTTTCTCCACAGAATCCTGATGAATTCTGGATTCCACAGAAACCTGAATTCCAGGTTTTACCTGGAATCCATATCCTCTCTTTTCTCTTGCACCCCTAGATGTAAATGGGCCAAGTTCTTTTCTGAGCTTATCATTTTTTTGATAATATCTTATCAAGTGAAGCTAATAACTCCAGTTACGCTGCTTAACACTCTACTGCACAAGCTTCCAGCCCCCATTAAGTTTCCTGCCACATGGCACTGGGACCACTTCCTGTTGGCCATTTCTCCTATAATAACCTTTCTTCTGGGCTAAAGCTGCATAAAGACAGCCCCACCCCTGAGTGACCTCCAACAGCAGCCCCCAAGGCTCCTGATTGCTGCTTCCAGGTGGCACTGACATGTTCTCTCTCTGGTTTCAGGGAGCAGCTTTCTCCTTGGGGTGTGCAGGTCTTGGCGTCCAGAAGTGGAGCACGAGGCTGGCAGTAACTCACAGTGCTTCCTGAAGCCCTTCCTCTAGAAATGGGGCACTGTCCCTTCCACCCACCTGCCACCAGCCAAGGGGACACCTTGGTGTTAGCTTCTTGGGGCAGCTGTGATAAAGTGCTCAAACTCGGGGGCGGTGAGGGCAGACAACAGGAATATACTCTGCCAGTTCAGGAAGGAGGTGTGGCTGTTGCAGGTGGGCCCAGGTAGCCAGGTTATTAGTGATCTTGAGCAATGAATTGAACCAAACACACAGAGAGTTTACAGCAGAAAGAGAGAGAGCAGATTTATTAAGTGATTGTACACACTGCAAAACATGGGAGCAGGTCAACTCCAAGCACAGATTGACCCTCAGTGGCTGGAAGGATTCCATTCTTATGGGGCAGATATTTCCTGGCTAGATTTGGTGAGCTTTTATTGTGCATGTGCAAATAGTTATATTACTCTTAAGGTACAGTGCATGCAGTCTCCCATGATTTTCCTTGATTGGCCACCGGGGGGGGGGAGGGGGATCCCACAATGCTGATTTATTATAACGCTATTATAATGAAGCAGGGGTCATGTAGCATCTTCTGCGCAGGTGCAGTCATGATTCACCATGATTCAGCACTTTTCCAGAGAGTGGGGACAACTGGTCTTAGAACAGGGTCTCTGTCCTGTATCAATAACCTTTGTCTTAGTCCTGGCGCACCTCTGGAGTTTCCTCCCTCCTGACTATCTCCTGCCTCATGGCCAGGTCAAGCTCCCCCTGGAGGTTTAGGGACAGATGCTTCACTGCCTTCCCAGCTCCTGGTGGCTTCAGCCGTCCTTCAGCTGGTGGCTGCATCACCCCTGTGTCTGCCTCCATTTTCACATTCTCCTTGCATGTGTCAGCGCTCCTTCTGACTGTCTCTTCTAAAGAGACATGTGATTGCCACTAGGGTGCAGGAAAATGGGGGAAAGCTCATCCTGTCAAGATCCTTGATGTGCTCACTTTTTTTTTTTGTCACATAAGGTACTATTCACAGATTCTGGGATGAGGAAGAGCATTTGGCCAGGCGGCCATTTTTGGAGCCAGCCACATGTGGCCACACACAAGGCCAGCTGGCAGGGCAGTATAGCCTGGGGAGTGAGGAGTGGGGCTGAGATGGGACAACGTTTGCTCCCAGGCTAAAACAGCACAGGTAGATTTAGTGTGGGGCAAACCTACCTCTTATCATGACTAGGAACTAAGAGAAAGACACAGCACATTAATGACCTTTCTTAAAGTGATCTTGCTAAATGGGATGATTCATATGGAACAAAATATGCGCTAACCCAGCGGCTCTGCCAAAGAGAAGTACCACATAAGAGTTACAGGAGGGTACATTTTTATCATTAGTGGTGGCTCCAGAGAACCACACTTTGATTCAGTGTTGTCTTGTGTTGGGTTAAGCCTGTGCATGGCAGGAACACGATGCAGTGGTTTCATGAAATAACTCTAATGTATTCACATGGAGAGCAGTTGCCAGGATGACTAGATGGAGTCAAGAATGCGCTTTTAGAAAGAGTTCTTCTGTTTCCACCATGTCCTCGCTGAGATGACCAGAGGCCTGGGAACTGTGGAACACTGCCAGTGATCACAGGGACACTGAGACCACTCTGTCTCCACAGGACAGGCTGCCCACATCCCCATTAGAGGGAGGACAGTAAACAGGAGAAACCCAGAGTCTCAGCTTTCCACATGGAAATACCATGGACAAAACAGAAGTGGCATTTGCCCCCTCCTGAGGCCATCATCATGTGTGCATCCAGATCTTCAGTTGTGTCTGTAATGCTAATTTTCACGAACAGCAAAACAATCTCTTTGGAGTGTAGTTGCACCCATGCCTTGAGTGCAAGAAACAAAATCTAATGGGTGTTTTCCAACACCACCAAGCAATTCTCCAATTTTTAGTAGACAAGTGCCACACAAATCTAACTTGACTCTGACCCTACCTACCTGGAGATAACACCAGACCCCACGGGTTAAGGGTTCAGTCCTGCAAGACTGTCCCCACTTCAGATGCCATTCAAAGTCCAACTGTCACCTGTGTTTTTAACTACCCAGTCCTCTGGTTTGATTAATTTGCAGTTCAGCTCACAGAACTTAGAGAAATCTTTTACTTAGTGGATTACTAGTGTGAACCCTGACAAAGAAGACACCCACTAAGCAGGGCTTCTGGTGGCTATCTGGGCTCAAATTAAAACAAACAAACAACAACAACAAAAACAGAGCCTAGCAGCCATTTCTGCACAGGGGCCTCTCATACAAACTGCAATTCAGGGAGAAGCCTGCAGTGAACTGCCTGCCCAAACTATGTTTCTGCCATGTGAGGCAGTCCTTGTAAAGGAGTTTCTGGAATCCTATTTCAACCAAGAGGACTGAGGCTTTCTGCATGCAGTTAGAGCTGTGGAGCTCCAACCAAGCATAGCCGCTCTATTCTGAACAATCAGGACAGACAGTGCCCACCCCACCCCTTCTTTAAAAAAGAGATTTTATTTATTTTTTGAGATAGGGGATGAGAGAGAGAGAGAATATCAATGTGAGAAAGAAACACTGGTTGCCTCTCCTATTCACGGGAGACCCACACATGTGCCCTGACCGGGAATTGAACTAGTGACCTTTTGCTTTGAGGGATTACCCCAACTGACTGAGTCACACCAGTTAGGGCAGGACAGTGCCTTCTGAACCAATCAAGCTTCCAGACCTTGGAGTCATCTTTTGCATGAGAACAAACCAATCAGGGGCCAGGGGTGGGGACTTGTGTTCATATAAGTCACCTTCTTCCAGCTCCCAGAGTGCAATTTCCAAGAATGATGCAGGAGAGTGTCTTTCTTGGTTCAGCTGAAACAGCAAAGATATCTCGCCAGAGCAGCACAGGATGGATAAGACCAGACCAGCACAGTGCAAAGCAGAGCACTGAGGAACAGAGCAGAGTTGGCTAGTCAGAGGGGCCTAACCCTGTGCCACAGCAGAGCTGTATCACAGTTGAACTGTTTTGCACTGAATAAAGTTTCCTTTTTCACTGGACCCCAAACTGGGGCTATCTGTGGAGTTGAATTAGTGCTAACAACCATTGGTTGACACAGTTTATTATAACAGGATATGTGATAGGAATTGTCAGAAGGAAAGGATGCACAGAATAAGGTATGGTGACAGGGTATGGAGTCCCCTTCCATCTCCAGGAGTGTCTTGTCTTGGAATCTCCACCTGTTTAACTGGGAAGCTTTCCCAGAACCCCCTCCCTTTGGTTGTTTATGAGGCTTTATTACACAAGCATGACTGAATAAATTGTTGGTCATTGGTGGTGATTGATTGTACCTGCAGCCTCTCACCCCGTCCCTAAAGGTCAGGGGGTGGGACCTAAAGTTCCAACCCTTTAATCAATGATTGGTTCCCCTGGTGACCAGCCCCCACCTATAGGAGCTTTCAAAATCACTTCATTAAAATAACAAAAGATATTTATTCTTCCAACTCTTAGGAAATTCCCTGGGTTTCAAGAGCTTTGTGCTAAGAATGGAGATGAAGACCAAACCAAAAGTCTTTTTCTTATTGTAAATCACAATGTCACACAAAACAAAAACAAAAAGCCCAAATCAAAATTCTGTGATAGATCTGAAATAACTTTCTGCTCTCGGAAATCAAAGATGCTTTCAACAATTTCTGGGCTATACTAAAAAGATAAAATAGCCATTTTAAGGGGTCTTTTAAGGGCCACAGTTGACAATTTGAATATCACACAATGATAACGGTTAATTAGAATATGTTTAGTTTATAAAAGGAGAAAGGTTACTAATATATGCATTTACAACCGTAGGACAACAAAAGGATGTGAATACATTGTGTTGAATTTTTATAATTATGGCAAAAAGGAAAGGGTTGGCAATAAGGGTATTTGGTTCTTAAGCACATGTCTGTTTCTAAGGTTTAGGTGTGGATCTGCGTGTAACATTCCAAGCAGGAAAGCGCGAACAAAAATGTGAGACAACCCGGCAGGCAGATCCTTCACGCGCCAGGGGGAGATGGAGAAAACGTGCTGGGGAATGGCGAGGGGAGAGCAGACTGTTGCCAGGCGGAGGGCGTGTGTTATAACCCTGGGCACGTAGAACGGCGGCGTCACATACTCTATCCCCAGACAAGGGGGAAAAGGCTTCCTTTTCGGGAAGAATACGTTGCAGCCCTTAGGTCTAGGGATCACGCGGGCTGCGAGAAAGCAATGGAATCAAGTGTGCAAACCCGGAGAGCACCCGTGATTCTGAGTCCGGGGGTAGGGGTGGGGATTGGTGAGGCGAGTCCCTGGGCCACAGGATGGCGGTAAGTGCCTGGAGGCTAAGAGGACAGATGCGCCCGCTTGGGGTCAGAAGAGAGCTATTGAATTGACCAAACCGAAAAGGTGCTTGAGTGCAAATACGGTGGCATTGGGTATTTTCTGTAGTCATCTCCGAGCACAGCGCTCAGGAGTCCACCTCGCCGCGCGCGGGTACTTGGTATGCCCTTTCTCTACACCTCTGCATCCTGGTATCCCTGCACCCTCTATCACCTCATCCCTTATCCCTGCACCCTTTCATCTCCTGACGCCTAGCACCCCGCACCGCGGGGTCCCCAGCCCCGCAGCCACCAGGAGTCCATCGACCTTGCGCATGGCCTTTCAGACACCCGGGGCGCCCTATTGAGCAGAACTCCGAGACCGAGCCCCACCTCGAAGGCGACACGGAGGCTCCAGGCCAGCCTAGAGGGACTCTGCGGCCCACCGCCTGTGGGCGACTCAGAGGAGGGGTTTGGTTCACGCCCAGAGACCCCCAGCGCATGTGCCGCACCCACAGGAGCGAGCTGCAATGGCAACCCCAGCTCTAAATGACAGTAAGCCCACGTGCCTTTTTTTTACGTCTCAGCAAAAACAGCCTTGCTCTCCCACCTCGGTTGGCCTCTGAAGAAGCTGCGCCTTCAAAGTCAATATGCAGCTGCAGTAGCACCCCGGAGCCCGAGGGAGGGTGGCCCTCACCCTTGGGTCTGTAATTTCTTTTTCTGGGTAACGTCCTCAAAGCCAAAGCTGGAGTCAGCTCGTTGACCATTGTTAAACAGGATCCAGCAGGGCTTTCACTTAGTGCGGAGGGTTGGGGGCGCCCAGCGGTGGGATGGCGCACACCCTTCCACTCATTGGTTGTGTGATCATTGGAGTAGTTTCATTCCTTCTCTGCCTCTGCTGGCTCGAGGAAGAGGAACCCCCACCCCGCGCGTGCGCGTGCGCGCGTCTGTTTAAATTTCATTCACCAGTATTCACTTTGCATCCACTGTGTGCCTGAGCATCACCTCTGAACGCTTGAGAGGGTACACATCTGAAGACAATGCCTTCCGGGAGCTTGCATCCGGTGGGGAAGGGTAGACGTTTACTTGTTGAGCAGAAAGAGCACCAGGCTTGGGGCGTTCTGCCCGGAACCGTGGAGACTGAGATTTGAGAGGAAACTCGGAGGCCCTCGGGGTGGAAAGACCCGGGTGTCTGCTCTGGGGAATGTGGGACATGTGGGTTTGGAGAACAGACACGTGGAACTGGCACGCGGGAGGGAGCGTGGTTGGAGGCCAAGGGAAGGGCGTGGGCGTTGCGCCAAAAGATTTCGGCTTTTCGCCTACAGCCTGAGGGTCCTTAATGCTGAGTACCTATTGTTTACTTGGTGACCCTGAGTGTTTAGTGCCTGCTCTTTATTTAGTTTGAGTGTTTAGTGTTTCAGGTATACTTAGTGACCCTGCATATTTGGTTCATTGACCGGGCTGCCGGGGGAGGGGCAGGGGGGGCGCCCACCCTTTATATTAACGCAAGTGAAGAACTTCATCCACTTCGTCCCTCCCCCCACTCTTTTCTTATAGTGTAATATTCTAAACAAGAGTACGTGCCCATTCTAGGGGGTGGCTGTCTGGCTGTGGCCTGGAGAGATGTCAGCTGGCCTGCGAAAGGCAGGAGAGGGTTCCTCAAAGGTCTGAGTCCAGTCCTTTTTCAGATGGATGGTTTGCAAATACTGTCTCTCACTCTGTAGCTTGTTTTTTCATCCTTGTCACAGGCAAAAGTTTAAATTTTGATGAGGCCCAATTGCCGGTTTCCTTAGATCGACAGATCGTGTTTTTGGTGTCAAGTCTAAGCATTCTTTGCCTAGCCCTATGTTCTGAAGATTTCCTTCTATAAATTTTCTTCCTACACATTTTGTAGTTTTGTTTTCCACTTGTCTGTGGTGTTTTGTTTTTCTGTCACGAATGGCTATTGGATGTTGTTAAATACCTTCACTGCGTTGAGATGGTAATGATTTTTTTTTTCTTTCTGCACAGCCCTGCCCCGCCCCCCCCCCTCCCACTGCCTGTTAATAAGGTGGATTCCATTTATGTGATTTTCTGTAGATTTTATTCTCAAGCACGGAACTGAGTTTTGGAGCATCTCACTTATGCTATAGTGTGGGTAGTGGGAGATTAGTAGTCCAGATAAAAAAATGAGTGTTTAAATTTCTTGGCAGTTGTAACAAATTCCCACAAGCCGAGGGACCAGAAACAAGTGTGCTCCATAGGTGTGCAGCCAAAGTCTGAGAGCAAGGTATGGGCAAGCCAGTTCCCCCAGGGAGACTCCAGGGGAGGGTCCTTCCTGCCTTTGCCAGGTCCTGGTGGCTCAAGGTGTCCATTGGCTTGTGGCCAAGTCACCCCATCTCTGCCTTTTTTCACATGGCCTTCTCCCAAGTCTTTGCATCTTCTGTCTCTTAAAGACACCTGTCATTGGATTTAGGGTCCACCCCAATCCAGGATGATCTTAAATCCCTTAACTGAATTATACCTGCAAAGACCTTTCTATCAAACAAGGTCAAAGCCACACATTCCAAACATCTGGATGTGGGCATGCCTTACAGGGGGGAGCACCCTTCAGCCCACTCTAGGTGGAATCCAGGACTGGGATGGTAGAAGTTGACTTGGAGAGAAGGGCCTGCATCCCAATGATTCCTGACTTGCTGTAGATCTCCTTGTGGGCAGATGGAGAGGAAGAGATCAAAGGCAGTTTTTATTTGTCTATTTTAGTTAACTGACTTGCAGGTGGATGGTGGGACCATTCACCTGGCTGGGGAAGACTGGGAAAGGTGGTGGTAAGGGGCTATGCCTTTGATGAAGCCACCAGGTGCATCCAAGCCAGAGCTGGAGCCTGGACCCTGTGTGAATGGTGTTTGGGTCTCACTGAAGCCCTGGCGTGGATGTGCGTGTGGAGAGAACCCATGGTGGATCTTGATCTCCTAGAGGGGGTAAGAGGCTGGTCCTCTGGATCCAGAGGGTTCTGTGACTTGCCATGACCCCTTAGCATGGGGCATGAATGATAGCATGCAGGCTGGGCATCAGGGGTCCTGGGAACTCTTCATCTTCTGGGGACCATGTGAGAAAACCCGAATTAGCCAAGGAGACAGAACCAAGATACCCAGACATGTGAGGGAGGCTGCTGGACCAGTACTTTCCCAAAGACTCTCACTGACCTGTGACTGATGCCAACACCCAACTGAGCCCCAGTTGACCACTGACACCTCAGCTGACACAGCACTGACCCTTCAGCTGACCAACTGCTGACTCCCCACTGGCCCCAAATGCCCAGGAGCCAGCCTTCAGCAGCTCACTGATCACCAACTTTCCTGGGAGCCCAGGTCCAACTGCTGACCCTCAGCTTTGAGATCAGAACTGCAAGGATGCCACAGAGCTGGGGACAAATTGAGGACAAGGGTGCTGACAATGGAGGCAGCCTCTGGGCCCAAGGGCAGTGCTGGCAAGATGAGCTGCCAGTGAGGAAAAAGTGTCAGGACCTGATGTCCCATGTAGCAGGGAGTGGGTCAACAACAGGTAGGTTCTGATCAGGGTTGGGGCCACCACACAGCAGGGTAAGATTTTAGGACAACAACTCAGTTTAGCCCAGGCCCAACAGCATTCAAGCTGGGCGACCCAGTTTTCCCCTGATATGCACCACCAAATGCTTATTGAGCAAAGAAATTGGGTTGGGGGGGGTGGGGGGGTCCATTTGTTCTTATACTTGAGGGATTCTCAAACATGTTAGTGAGTGGACAGAACTGACACATCAGGGAATAGACTAGATGTTGGGCAGGGACCAGGGACAGACCCATGTCCAGAAGGGCTGGGTAGGGTGTGGGTTATGGGCCAGGCTGAGCTTAAACTGGGGAAATTTACCTGCAATGCATGTAGATGTTTCTGAGACTGGTTGGGCTTCATTGTTCCTCCAGTACCTCACCTGTTTTTCTCACCTTTCTTAATATAATTACCCTATAAGGATATGGAGAGAATGGTTGAGAATCCTAGTGTGATGTGCCACAGTGGTTCAAGGAAAGGCCACCCACAGGAACTCCACATCTCTCTTCCTACATGGTCTCCCATGGGCACTGGCAACCAGGTCAGCCTGTCCTGCCCACCCCCCACCTGCTGGATAAAGTGGTGGAGACACCCAGTCTCATTTTTGGTAACCTACCATTACATTCGGAGTTTTTAAAATCAAGGTGAAATTTACGTAATGGAAACTAACCATCTACAATGCAATTCGGTGCATTCCCAGTGCTGTGCAATCCTTCACCTCTCTAGCTCTGAAACATTCTCATCACCCCTGAAGGAAAGTCACTACCCATTTTTCCCAACACCCCCAGTTCCTGGCAACTACTAACCTAGTTTTTGTCTATAGATTGGCTTATTCTGGACAATTCTCATAAATATGATCATATACTGTGGCCTTTTATAACTGAATTCTTTTATTCAGCACAATGTTTTGTTGTTGTTGTTGTTAAGATTTTTAAAATTTTAGACAGAGGGGAAAGAGGGAGAGAAACCTCAATGTGTGGTTGCCTCTCACATGCCCCCTACTGGGAACCTGGCCTGGCCCACAACCCAGGAATGTGACCTGACTGGGAATTGAACTGGCAACCCTTTGGTTTGCAGGCCTGACACTCAATCCACTGAGCCACACCAGCCAGGGCTCAGCACAATATTTTTTAAGCTTCGTGTCGCAGTATATGAATCAGAACTTCACTCTCCTTTTTATGGCAGAATGGTACTCCACAATGTGGGCAGACCACATTTTGTTTTTCCACCCATTTGTTATGGACATTTGGGCTGTTTCTACCTTTGGGATGTTATGAATAATGCTGTTGTGAATGTGGGTATATGGGTATCTGTTAGAACCCTTGTATACACCTGGAAGTGGACTGAGTCATGTGATGCCCTCTCACAGAGGCAGGTAGCTCTGTTTACTTCACCAGGTTTTTTAACCTGGTAGTGCAGATAAATAACCAGATATTAGACTGGAGCTGTCCAACAAAACTTTCTGTGAAGATGGTGCTGTAATGTTGTAGTCTCTGGCCACATGTGGCTAAGGCAACTAAAAAATTAAATGGCCCCTGTGGATTGTGGCTGGCTGTATGGGAAAAGCTCAGCCTTAGAGGGTAAATGAAGTTGCTGTCAGGGAGTACTTCCCACATCACAGCCTCTATTCTTAAGAATGCCTCGAGGAAGTAAAAAATCAAAAAGTTGAAGAGCCATGGTGATACTTGGAATACTTAAGCCCCTGCCCCTGGAAAATTTATTTTCAATACCACCCAAGAATTTGAACAAGTTTACAGCTGAATTGAATAACCTCACTGTTTAACATGCTGGCTGCACCTTGAGAAAGCACTAGTATATTGATGCTCCTCACTGCAATGTGGCCTGCTCAGCACTGAGGTCCTACTTTCTTCCTCCACCGGGGGGTCTGGTATGGTTTCCATCCACGTGAACAGAGCAGTTGCCTGTCTTTTTTAGCGCTGGGATATTTTCTAAAGACTAGTAGATGGCTAGTTCCAGATGGTTCTAGGAAGCCCTGGTTTGAGTAAACCTAGTTTTAGTAAGATAAAATATATTTCTGAGTTGTTTTACCACTGTACTTGTTGTTATAATGAAAAAAATTGATGACAACAGTGAGGATAATGACAGGAATAACTAACACAAAGCCCTTATTTTGCACCAGGAATTATTTTTTTAGGGGATTATCATGTGTTATCTCATTTATCCCCTTAATTCCCATGAGGAAACAGCCAACTTCTGAAATAGCCACGCAGACATTACACAATCTTATCCTAACAATATTCACTTTGAACTCACTGAATTCACAAACCTAGTTTTTTCTTATCAGGCTCAATGTACAAATTATTTTATTATGATGTTAGCTAACAATTCAAGAGGTTCTTTGGTTGTTTGACCAACCCAATTTGAACAATTTAATTTCCTTCAATTAGTTACTGTTAAGTTCTCTTGAAAACTTTATACCGCCTTTAAAAATAACTTCTTTTAAATACCAAAAACACCTGTAGCAAAATAAATCCTTCTCCAGACTTTAGAAGCCCCAGCCCAATAAATTCTATCATTATCCCAATGGACCTTAAAAACTGCGATTTCAACTCACTCAAGCACTCATACATTTTAAGTGGGAACCAGTTTACTTATTAGAACCGGAAATGGCAAATTCTGAAGATAACAAACTTTTCATAATACCAGGCCAATCTACCAGGTTTTCCCTAGGATACAGACAAAATTCGTATTTTGCGTCTAAATGTGACCGAGCGAGACTGTGGAGACTAAACACTGGTAATAATACAGGTACCTTCAGGGTGAGAGAGATTTAAATCCCAAGAGGGATTTGGTGGCAAGATTCGCGAGCGTGGCGGTCACACATCAGGTGAGCACCCCCTGCGGTAGGGCACGGGCCCGGCACGCTGAGGCCCGGTGAGGCTCTTTCCGGGAAACTGAGTGGCTCTGAAGAAAGCCTTTGGTGTCAGGGGACTCCCAGGGCTCAAGGCAGTTCCTGCCCGCCTCCGTGGCTTCACTTGTTCTTGGCCTTGTGGTGGCTCTCGGTCTTCTTTGGCAGTAGCACGGCCTGGATGTTGGGCAGGACACCACCCTGAGCGATGGTCACGCGGCCCAGCAGCTTGTTGAGCTCCTCATCGTTTCGGATGGCCAGCTGCAGATGGCGCGGGATAATACGCGTCTTCTTGTTGTCACGGGCCGCGTTGCCGGCCAGCTCGAGGATTTCCGCGGTCAGGTACTCCAGCACCGCCGCCAAGTACACTGGTGCGCCGGCGCCTACCCGTTCGGAGTAGTTGCCTTTGCGAAGCAGGCGGTGCACACGGCCTACCGGAAACTGTAGCCCGGCGCGCGAAGAGCGCGACTTGGCCTTGGCCCGCGCCTTGCCCCCCTGCTTGCCTCGGCCAGACATATCCCTAAAGTCGGAACCAAGGAAAAACAGCAGAACGGCGAAGCAAAACCCAAAATAGAGGCTGCTTGGCCTAGCAAGACCTTATATACGGTCCGGAGGTAGGTGAGATGGCACTGTGCGATTGGATGGCGTCTACAGCCAATCAGAAAAGAAGTCACCATCCCCTAATTTGCATATGTCTTTTTTAGTGATGATGTCAGGGAGCTTTTGACCCTTCCAGAAACTAGAAACTGTGTCCTTGATTTGAATACACGACACGTAAATGGAGTTGCTCCGCCTACAGAGACTATTGGTAGAGACAATCATTCCTTGTCCCTCGAAATCTTCCCGGGAGACCAAGAAAGTAGTCCCCAAGTTGCAGAAGAATGCAAGAAGCGCAGGCAAGTGCGGCTGCAAGTAGAGCTACTCTGTTTATACGTAAAATTTGTTAAAGCAGGTGCACCCGGACACCGGGATCTCGTCCAAAGCCATGGGCATTCTTTCTCCTTTCTCAAAGACATCTTGTGAGCGCGCGAGGTGTCTCACCTGGCGCAATACAACAAGCGCTCCACCATCACTTCCCGGGGAAAGGCAGACTGCCGTCCCTGCTCCTGCTGCTGCCAGAGCCACTCTTATAATTGAGGAACGGTTTTGAACGCGGCGAAGGGTTGTTATGTAAACCCAATCCATCTTTGCGCCCTAGGGGTTCCCTGGTTATTTGGAGGGGCCCCGCTTCAGTAGTGTGCGCGCGTGTTTGTGTGTATGCACTTGCACGCGAATGCGAGAATCCAGAGATCGGGATGGAAACCATAGCAAAGTGATCAAGGACCCCCCAGTCCACCCTTACCTCCGCCCAGGGCTATTAATGCATGGCCATGCAAAGCAGGAGCATGGCGCTGGAACATTCTTTTAGTGCATCCCTGGTACTTGCGCCCGGGGACTTGGTCCAGAGCTCTGTCTGTTTGCCTCTCTCCCCACCCCGTGCCCCTGGTGGGTGAGCCCGGAGGTACTTCAGATGACGCGCTTGGTCAGGCCCCGGTGTTGTCGAGCAGATCTAGCGGTAGCACCTCGCGCTGCATCCCTGCCTGGACCAGACATCTTTATTCTCGAGCAGTAAGCATTTCCAGGAGGACTTTTGCGTGGATGGATACTGCAATGGCAGGATGCTTGAAACTGAAAGGGAAATGGAAGCTCGGTGAAAACTCAGTGCCCTGTGTTCGGGAGCCGCGTGTAATAAGGCGACCCCGCAGCGGGTACTTTTCACCCTCAAGGGTGGGAGGTGTGGTGGAGGGAACTGGGCGATTTAAAAGGAAAGAATACCCTTTTTCTGAACAAATTAGTTCCCTCCCCTTCAGCCACATTGTTTTCTGTGAAACGTTAGTGAGGAAGAATAGATGTCCCCCTTTGAAGTCCCCGCATTTATTTGGAGAATCATCTTCTGGGGAAAGTTCTGTGTCATGAAGAGTCTTCACTGTGGAAGGGACAACGCCTACCTTTTTCTTGGCTTGGCTTTCTTATTTTTAAATCATTTTCCTTGAACATCATTTCCTAATCATTTCCTTGAACATTTTGAGAATTAATGTATTGAAAGTTCGCATCGGTGGGAGGAGGGTTTAGCAAAGGGGAAGAAAAAAAAAGAAGAATCGTATCATCTCAGCAAGGAACTGGTGTTCAATAAAAGATAATCGTGCCTTTACAAATCTTGTCTCCAAAGGAAGTTGGGGTGGGGGTGGGCTGCGAGGCAGGCGACACCAGGAAAGAAAAGTCACCAATCATCCTCCGCCACAGGGGCTGGAAGCCCCACACTCCCCTTCCCACCAGTTTGTTTTTCTTGTGTGGATCCACTCTAAAAGAATTTTTTAAATCTCACACATTTCAAAGTTGGCATCTAAAATATCTTCATGGTTAGTTGAAATAGTTGCAAGGATGCAAATCCTACCCTTGAGTCTTAAAACATGGTCACACACTTCAGGCTTTTAAAGGTATCTGTTGAAATATCAATTTGGTACCACAATTTATAAAATAACACGACCAAATTCCTTGTTCATAGATGTTTTAGATGATTCTTTTTTCTCCCTGAAGTCATTTGTATTCCATTTCTGGCTCAAAATTTCATCGTAATGTAAGATGTATTTTTGTTTATCTACCACCTTTCCCTACAAAAAAGGTATGCAAATTGAAATTTTAAAATACTTGTAGGTGATCAAAACCCAGGGTTTGAAACGTAAATAACTTTTGCCCTTGCCGATATGGCTCAGTTGATTGAGCATCTTCCAGCAAAATAAAAGGTTGGGGGTTGGATCTGGGTCAGGTGTATAGGGAAGGCAACCAATCCATGTTTCTCCTGTGGGTGTTTCTCCCTTCTTTCTTCCTTCCTTCTCTACTCTCTAAAATCAATAAGCATGTCCTCAGGTGAGGATAAAATACATAAATTTTTAAAACATAAGTAAGTTTTGATAATTTCAAAAGAAAAATACTTTAGTGAAATCTGCCTCTTAATGAGATGGATGGCGGCCCCTCCCTCTCTGCATTAGGTAGTTCACGTACCCTTGCTCACACAGACTTATGTTTACAGTGATAGTAATATAGCAGCTCTTGCTTTGTCTTATAGATATATGTTCTGAAACACCATTTACAAAAATATATGCACAGGAATGAAATTTTTCTATAGACATTTCACTCAATTCTTTACTTTCCTACTTATAATCCAAAAATCAAACAGTGATTGATTATCAAATGATAACACCCTTATTCTCAGATATCTGATTCATATTTAAAATGTCAGCCTCCAGCCCTCCACTATGAATGGGGCTGTTGATTGGTCCAAGCCCTGGTTAGTATCTTAATGAGCACTTGTAGTCACATAAAACTAGTCTCACAGATCCACGTGATTCTCTCTACCACAATGAGCCTAAAACCTAGATTTAGTAAAATAAAATTTGTCTGCAGCAGAATGTGATAGACTGTGTGAACAGAAGGCAACAACACTGCTTAGTGCTGAAAGTAAGATCAAAAAGCAAAATGAACTTGTTGCAGAATTCCCAAATATAATTATATAAAAATAAATTTTGTTGTGGATAATGAAAATCATTGGTGAATTTCTCACACTCTGGCTGGTGTGGCTCAGTAGATTGAGCTCAGGCCTGTGAACCAAAGGGTCACTGGTTCGTTTCCCAGTCAGGGTATATACCTGGGTTGGGGGCCAGGTCCTCAGCATGGGGCACACGAGAGGCAACCACACATTGATGTTTCTATCCTTCTCTTTCTCTAAAAATAAATAAATACAATCTTAACAAAAAAGGAATTTCGTTAAATAGCAGATGCTAGTTCTTCTTTTCTATTGGATAATAGTACAACCAATCTAAAGGCACGTCTGTGTGCACGGAGTCAGATTCATACCTTTTTCTATTCATCCTGTGTGGATATAGCAAACAACAACAACAACAAAATAACCAGTTTTAACCCGAGTCTACGTCTTCTCTGGCTAGGAGGCAGACATGGGGTGGGAAGAGGGGAGGGGAAGAGGGATGCATTTCTTCTGAGGAAGGGGATGTTGACGCTTATTCAGCACAGGGGCTTATTCAGCGCAGGGGATGAGAATGGTATTTGCTTCGAACTTCCTAAACCATTTCTTTCCCATTATTCCCCCACCCCCACCCCAGACTCCCCAAAGGCCAAAGAGATAAATCCAGAACTCAAGACTAGATGCAAATGGTGTTTCAGGTATCTGAGGTCATAGTACTGAAATTATGTCATTGTGCTTACATTGGAAGTGTAGCCAAAAGTCAGACTTTTAACTGCAGAGAGGACTGGAATGGGTTCCAAAGGAAACACTGCTTCTTACTGTTGATGTCCACTGAACAAACCCCTTTGATGGGATGGTCATATGCTAAGTGCTTGGTATGTGTGATCTCATCCAGTCTTCTAATATCTCGAAGGGTTCGATATTATTAATGTTCTCTAATTACCCATCAAAACTCAGGCTTATAGAAGTGGTAAAAGATAAACTGAGGCATATTAAAACATTTTAAGAGTTTTTCAGCACTAAAATCCATTTGAATTGGGCAGCATCCAATGTAGCAGATAGAAGGGAGCTCCAAGAAGCTGTGCAAAGTGAAAGACTTTTATAGGCAGAGGGGAGGGGGAACAGGGAAGTCATACAAGGCAAAGTGCATTTGGTATTGCAAAATTGCTCTTCTTTAGGGGGATGGCTGGGGTTTCTCCTGAAGGTGACCTAAGTTGTGCTGACCATGCAATTTCCAATTGTCTGGTTTGAGATGCCATTTCTGAGAGCGCTGAAAGTGAAATCAAGTTCAGTCTTGGTTTGGTGACATGAGATTTAACGTAAGTGGCTCCATTTTGGGCCTGTTGCCTTGTTTTTAACAGAAGTCACTGGTTCCTGAGTTACCTCCCTTACTAAATTAATTCCTATACACACAAGGTTAAGTTTCCTTATTGTTTTGACTTCCAAGATAGAAACATAAGGTGTAATAAATTTACCTTCCACTTATTTTAGTGTCAGCAGGGGAGCTCATTAGAAATGCAGACTTTTGGGCCCTACCTCAAATGTTTTCAGTCAGAATCTGCATTTAAACAGATTCATATGCACATCAGAGTTTGAGAAACTCTGGTCTGCAGGTCACTTACCTGGCTACTTTAACCATACATGCCACTATCCAAATGGGCCAGGGAACTTAATGGCATTCCCAATACACAAAGTGGTTCACTGAGTTCAGAGCAGTTAGCACCATGCTTTCAAAATGCCAACACAAGCAGTGTCCTCTACATGCAAGTCTGACTTTTGAGGTCCATTGGGCATCTAGAGATTGTAAATGCCTGGACATTCTTAGTATTAACCATTTTACCTGTTTACTTTACAAATATAGAGTTGATTTAACAAACACTTCTCTACAGCTCATCATGAGCTAGGTAATGTGAATCCTGGGAAAGACACCTGCTAAGAAGGGGTTCTGCTAGCTGAGTGGCTCTAATTAAAAAACAAAACAAAAAACAAAACAGAACCTGGGAGCCATTTCTACACAGGGCCTTTCACACAAACTACTCTTCATGGAGAAATCTGCACTGAACTGGCTGTCTGCACTGTTTCTGCCATCAGAACCAGCCCATATTAAGGAGTTCCTGGAATCCTATTTCAAAAAATAGGAGTGAGGCTTTCCCCATCCAAAAACTGCACAGTTCCAATCAACCAGAACAGCTCTATTCTGACCAGTCAAGACAGTATCTTTTGGACCAGTCAAGCTGTGAGGATTTGGAGTCCTTATTTGCATAAGGACAGACCAATCAGGGACCAGGAATGGGAATTTCTGTCCACATAAGTCAGTTACCCTCTGGCTTCTAGAGGTGCACTTTCTTTTTCCCCTGGAGACTGAAGAGTGAGTCTCCCTGGCAGACCTGAAATACTGAAGCTGTCTTGCCAGAGTGGAGGCGACCAGTGCAGCACAAACAGACTGGCAAGCAGCAGAGCACAGCTTCCTAGCTGAAAAAGGACCTGGCTCTAGGGTTGCCTCACAGCTATTTTGCACTGAATAAAGTTTCCTTCTTCACTGTACCCCAATTTGGTGATTCCTGTTGGTGTTGAATTGGCAGCCACTACTGACCATTGGTTGACAGTAACCACTCAATAAATATTTAATTCAATTTAGTGCTCATAACAGCCCTTCCAGGTATGCATTATTATTAACTCCACTTTGTAGATAGGTAGCGAAGAGCTGAAAAAAATACAGCTCAACTGCTAGCCCTCGACGTCAGGCCAGCTGGTGCCAAGCTCCAAGCTGACCGCAACCTAGATATTTTATTTTACCTTTTGGATATTGAATTTCCTTTTTGGAGAGGAAATAATACTTGTGATAGAATATGCAGAAGAAAAAAATTAACAATTTAAATGCATTGCCCTGTGTTTAAGTTTCTGGGGGGGAAAGCAGCCAGAAATCTTAAAATTTCTACCAAAGTAGAAATATGAAAGTACTACAGGTAAAATTGCACTCAATTTCACAATCACAGATTTAGTTGTTGTTGTTTTTTTAAAGATTTTATTCATTTATTTTTAGACATGGGGAAGGGAAGGACAAAGAGAGAAATATTAATGCATGCTTGCCTCTCACGCGCCCCCTACTGGGAACCAGGGCCACAACCCAGGAATGTTCCCTCACTGGGAATGGAAGTGGCAACCCTTTGGTTCATAGGCTGGCGTTCAGTCCACTGAGCTACAGCAGCTAGGGCAGATTTACTTTTTTAAAAGGCATCTTAAAGTGGACAAAAGCTTGCTTCTGGAATGTTTATTCAAACTATTTTTATAACTATTTTATTTGTTCTTATGCCAGAGACTTAATGACAAATGTATAAAAATAATTACTGCCACCCATGCCTGCCAGCACCCTTTGAAGAGCTCTGTAGCTTCATCTTGAACAGGAGGTATAGTCAAAGCAAGAAACCTTTCTTTTCGCCTGTAGATCTCATTGGCACAGATTCTTCCACCACAAGCTGCCTACAGTTCTTAAAACTTGCCATTCTGAGTAGGTCTCTCTGTTTCAACAGAGGCTAGTTGATGGTTAGATGTTGAAGTTGTTTACCCTTTGTAATGTCGCAGAGGAAAGACTTCCCCTCTGGTTTTGATGCCCTCCTGGTTTGATGGCTGGCTTCATGAAATCAACCAATAGCAGGCAGACTAACAGGACAAAATGTATTCACATTTATTCAATTTTAATATTACATGCATGGGGGAATCACAGGGGAAAAAAGGTGAACACTCCCCAAAATGATGAGATTTTGGAGCTTATATACATCTTTACAGGAAAATGGGAGTGGGGACCTAGGCTTCTTAGGAGAGAGCAAATGATTTTAGGAAGGATGACTGGGACCTTAAGAGACTAGATGGGAGATATAACAGTTTGTGACAAAGTACGTCTAGGTGTGATGCCAACCTTTAGTCTCCTCTGCTGGGATTGATGAAATTCTTAGGAGGGGACTAATGGCAGTTCAGTTCATTTTGCAGGGTCTGTCTTAGGCAGATAAGGGTTGGGGGGGGTTGGTTCAGAGACAACCTCTACCAGCATTTGTTGTTTTTCAAGTACTTTCAGCTCAAAATAATCAACATATCAATGTATCATATTTTGGAGTGCTTCACTGGCAAAGATGTTTGTCCCAGACATCTGAGCTTGAGGTTTGGGGAGGCCATACTTGGCCTATGTCATGTGACAGCGATAGTGAATATTGAATTTTCCAGTAAAATGAGAATGTGGGCACTCTGTCCAAAGACTATTATGAATTCCAAGACAGCTACAGCGGAGCGATTCTCATGGCAGCCCTGGTGCAGGCCCTGGATGGCCCTTGAGCTGCACCCCGTGCCTGGCCCTCATGTGACCATGGTCCCCTCACCTGCTCTAGTCTGCCAGACTCTGGTGACATGGGTCCTCCCACCAGGTTCCAGAGGTTTCTTGGCTTCCTTGCAGTTTGGAAGAGCGAATAAGAGGTGAGTGTTTATAGGAAGGGCTTGGGTAAAAAGTTGTCTTTTCATGTAAGTGCTGAGATTTGGGGATTGATATGCTCCACATGAAGGCTATTTAGTGCCAGGAAGTCAGGACTAGAATCTCATGGGCTGAATGTTTATATAAACGGTCCCCCCAGTCCCGACCAATTCACATGCTGAAACCCTAACTACCAAGCTGATGGTATTGGAGTTGAAGGCTTTGGGAGGTTTTTAGATACTGAGGGTGGAGCCTCTATGTTGGGCATCTTTTAAATGAGGCAGGAAAAAGTTAAGATGCCCAGTCTGTGGTGTTTTGTTACAGCAGCCCAAGTGGACTAAGATGTCCTTGGGGTCAAGAGCAATGTGATATTTTGACAAATGGAACAGTATAGGGCAAGCTTGAGGTTTGAGAGAGACAGAGTGTGTGTTCTAGAGCACAGTGCCTGGTGTAGGTAGCTTCAACAGTCAAGGACAAGAGGGAAAAATACATACTGCCAGTGTGGATTTGTTGGCAGAGCCGGACGCCATGCCTTTCCACTAGGTTAGGGGCATGTGTGGTCAGCTCCCTCCTCACTTGGCCAGGTCCCTGTAAATTCTCACTAACAAGCAATTCCTATAAATGAATCGCTGCAATGGCAAACAAATGGCATATAGGTTCCCTCTCCTCCTCCCCCAAGAGTGATGATTCTCACCTCATGGAATAGCTAAAGTAACTCTCACTGCACACAGAGCCTTCTGGGAGGAAGAAAGGGAGAGTCTGCCTGGAGGCTGTGCTTCGCAGATGCAGACTGGACACCATCAGTGCTACTGCAGATGCATTTTAATCATTGGGGTTGAGAGCTGTCAGAATGTGAGAGTGAAGTCACAAGGTATACTGGGCAGCTCTGTGAAGGAGGTGAGTGTTACCTAAGGTCTACAGGATTGCAAAGAAAGAAGGCGGTGGGGCAGCCTTTATCCTCCAGACGGGTCCCAGCGCTCCAAAAGGCTGTCTTCTTGTCACACAGGGAATGCTTGCCTGGCAGAGGCAGGGGATTCTACTTTTCAAGGCTTTGTCCCTCGCTGCGCTGTCCCCCCGCCCCCCAGGTCCCTGCCCCATCTCAGGACCCAAGGTGAGGCAGATACTGGCCTGCACCCCACCCCCTACCAGGTGGCTGGGTGGCTTTCCCCAGTGGTCCCTCCCAAACACCAGAAGGCCAAAGCAGCTGCAGTGCCCATTTTTATTTTATATCAGCAAGTAGAAAAGACAAGATGGTGTGCAATCAAATCCCAGGGGCAAGTGTGAATGGAGGACAAGCAATCACAGCTGTGGAGGTGGGACAGGGCCCAGAAACCAGGTCTGAGAAGCAGCAGCGTGTGTGGCGAGGGATGCATAGCTCGTGCACCATATGAACACACATTCTAGCCTCAGATGTGCAGATGCACTGAGGAGGACAGCCCACCCCTCAAAGGTCACACCAGTGGGATTGACTCTCCTTCCCCACATGTGCACCCTACATTTCTCTTATTTCCTATCTATTATGTAGTATAAATAGCAAATGAAGGCAGAGAGGGGGAGGGAGACGTGCCACCCATTAATTCAGCTTTACTGAGCCCAGTCAGATCAGTTTGCCAAGTGTTCTGAAGATCACAGGAGAGACCATGATAGCACAGGGGAAAGGGAGCCCTTGAAATTCTATGTGTATTGGTTCCACTGTCTGGGAAAAGGAAGGCTTTTAAACTGCATGTTAATCCCAAGGTCCAGAGAAGGGAGGAGAGGGGGAGCCTAGAGGCTGGCTGCAAGCAGAAAAACCCTAAAACCCCAATAGGTGGGGCACTCAGACTAGTTGGGTGCCCACTTGCAGCTTCGTGCTCGTGTGTGTTTCATAAATAAATTTGCTACCTCATTTCCACTATATGTTTTTGTCTCTTCACTGAATTTATCTCTCATCAGACAAGAGCTACGGAGGGGAGGGGGAGTCCCTAACTTGGGTCTCCCTGGTAACAACACTAAGCACAGGACTGAAAGTATCTTAAGGGATGTTGAAGATGAATGTAGTAGCTTCCAGCAATATTGCAGGAGGTTCAGAAAACACATAGATCTGAAAACATAAGACTAAGGAGATTTTATTACAATAATTTTTCTACATTTTATTTACATATTTTTATATTTACGTGTGTGAGCATAAAGGAGACACACAGAAGGAAGAGTGAGTTTTTCTAAACATCATCTCAGTCCACCCTCCCTCTGCCATGGGTTGGGCCCTTCTTCATCCACACAGCTTTGCTAGTATCAGCATTAGTCAGCTTCTGTTTTTCTGTTGGTCTAATTAAGGTACAAAATGGTGTCACATTGCTGTTTAAATCTGCATTTTTCTGATGACCTTAAGCAGATAGGTCCATTACATTTTGGATTCCCAAGTCTGTAATTGAAGTCATAGCCTTTGCCTATTTTTCCATTGTTGTTACTGTCTTGATTTGCCAAAGTTTCTGGTATTTTTTAGATGTTAATTTCTTCTTGGTTTTAGATAATTCATATATTGTCTCCAATCTGTGCTCCATTTGTCAACTTTATCTTTTAGTGAATGGACATTCTTAATTCTGCTGTAATCTCCATTCAACATTTTGCCTTATGTTTAGTGCTTTCTAGTTTTGTTTAAGAAGTCATTCTTCATCTCTAGGTAACAAATTCTCTTACATTTTTGTCTGTTACCTTCATGGTGCTTAATCTCACACTTTTGGAGGCAGATGGTCTTTTAAACTTTCACATCAATTAACTTGATATGTATTCATGTGTTTGACCTCTCCATTTCCTTTTGCAGATTTTGGTCTTTTATATGATCTAGAAGTTTACTCACTTCACATTGGCTTTTAAGTACCATGTAGTTCTTCATAATTCTCTTATTTAAACTTTTGTTTTATCTAGAGTTATTTCCACTTTAGTATGCAATCTTTACAATCTAAGAAAGTTTCATTCTATAGCTCAGTTGCTGACATTTTCTTGTTAATAATCACAATGAAAGCTACAACTTATAAAAGACTTCTCTGCATTAGATGAATATGATCATAGGTTATGAAAGTTTGATCTATAATGTACTTCTCTTACTCTCTCTATCTTTTAAGTAGGTTGGCCAGAGGTCTAGGTATCTTACCAATTTTTTCAAAGATCCAGCTTTCAATTTTGTTCGTCTTCTCTTCTTTTTTCTTTATTTAATTGATTCCTGCTCTTATATTTATTTTTCTTAATGTTTACTTAGGTTTACTCTATTAGTTCATCAGCGTATTGAGTTGAATGGTGTGTAACAAAGCACAAATTGGGTGCCTTAAAATAACAGACATTTATTCCCTCTTGGTTATTCCCTCTGGAGAGACATTTATTCCCTCTGGAGACGTGAAGTCTGAAATCAAGGTGTCTGCAGGGCCCTAATCCCTCTCAAGTCACCAGAGGAAGGTCCTTGTTGCCTTCTTCAGCTGTGTGTTTTTGACAGTGGTCCTTGGTGGTCCTCACCTTGTGGACACATGCCTCACCTCTGCCTCCATCTTCATGTGGCCTCTCCCTGTGTTTGCATCCAAAATTCCCTCTTTTTATAGGGGCACCGGTTATTGGACTAGGGTCCACCCTTGTCTTTATTATGTCTTCAAAAAACACTCTTCCAAATAAGGTCATATAGAAATATTCCTGGGGGTAGGACTTCAATGCTTAAATTTATCTTTGCTCTGGATGCAGTTCAACCCATAGGAAATGGTTACTTCCTCCTTTTTTCCCCTTTTAATCCCAACATATGAGTTTAAAGAAACAGATTTTCTTTTAAGTATGGCTTTTTTGGGTTCCACACATGTTCAACAGGCATTAATTTCAATATAACTGACTTCTAGGTATTTCTGGTATTTTTTTATTTTCTATCACATTTATGTCTTAACATCAAACAAAGTAGAATTTAGGGTAGGGATGGCCATAAGAAAGAGGAGGATATTATATTCTGGTACAGTGAACTCTAGGTCGAGTCAACATGAACATCTTTGGCATACATGCACTTTATAGTACCTCAAAATATGCCAGCTAATTGCAGTACACGTGGAAACAGATAAATCAGCATTGTCGGAGATTTCAACACCTATCACACAGATATTGAGAAATCAAGGACAAATAAGCAGATGTTGAAGAACTAAGTGACACAATGAATACTCTCAAGCCTTTGGAACTATAACCAGCAAACAGAGAACACATGGAGGGGAGAAGGGACAGTGGGGAGAAGGGTTTTCAGGAACTACTATAAACTACTTCATAGACTACTGTGTGTCTATTTTGACACATAGACAAAACCAAGGGGGAGGATGGAAGCAGGGGAGGGAAGTGGGTTTGGCTGGGGTGGGGTAGAGGGGTGGGGAGAAAATGCAGACAACTGTAATTGAACAACAATAAAATAATTTTCTTTTAAAAAGAGAGAGAACACATGGAGAACATTTACAAGAATCCATTCAATCCATGCATTCAGTCCTAGAGCAGGACTTGTTGAATTATTCAATATAACTATTACATTCTGCATAGGTAGCAGTCGAGTTTCAAATTATTTACTAAATTTAGCTACAAATTCTATGTATTTAAAAAGAAAATGATATACAACTGTGCGGGGGCTCCACTCGCAGAGCCCCCCATCAGCCATGGATGGGAATAAGTCATTGTTACAGAGCAGGCAGGGGGTGGTACACAATATATTATTACAGAAAGGATCCCCCCTTTCTCTCTGGGGGTTCCCCCCAAACACACACACATCTACTAGGTTCGCAATGTCCGCCACCAGAGGAAAGACGTCTCTCAATGCCAGAGACTGGTGAAAAGGAAAGAAATTATTTATTTAAGAGTTACACAGACTCAGAGTAATGACTTAATGTCTTCATCAAAATACTAAAGTCCTTTAGAATACCCACAGATGCACAGTCCTTCCCTATCCCTCTGCCCAGTTGGGGGTACCGTATCTCAGGAAAAGAAGTAGAAGTCCGTGATTCAGGCTCCCAGCACCATCAGCTGTGTGGCTGCCGCAATCTCCAGTTAATCCAAAACCATGTGGCACCTTCTCATGGCCCACCAGCAAGAGTCCTTTCTCCCCTTTTCTTCCCAGCAAAGTCTCTCCTGCTGCCTAAGCCACGTGGCAACAAGGAACACCCCAAAAGCAGGTGGTCCTCTCTCCTCTCCTCTCCTCTCCTCCAAAACCGTGTGGTCCTCTGTCCTTAAGGCTGCCGCACCTGGGTTTAAATCCCAGCGCATCTTCCTCTGCAGCCCTATTTCCAACTCCTCCTACAATCAGTTATACCTGCCAGCATTCCGGCATTCTTCCAGCTTTATTGGGCTGCCATAGTAAGTCTGGGCAGGTGTGGCCCCATGGCATGGAGCCAGTCTTCTCCAAGCTTTCACGCAGACTCTGTAACCAGGGGGAGTTGCTTCCCAGTTACCTCTTGGGTGGAAGTCACTCCCATCCCCCTTGCTCAAAGCAGGGCCACAGCCATTTAACATATCTATGAAACCAGGTAAAGGTTATAGATATGTTAAATGACCATACCAGAGGTTAGCTGCAAAGCTGTTGCTACACAAAACAGCTCCAAATGGCCCTGCTCCATGTGTCCCTTCCCCCAACTCAGGCTTGTGGGGGTGAGGACATCCTATATATATTTTTTTCTAATACTTTCTGGACACCTTGAGTTCTGGACCCCATTACAAATCCTTATTTGGGGCCCTCCTCTTGGCTGCACCCTGTTTCATCATGACATGATCTGCTTGGGGAGGAAAGGTGGCCAACCTCTCAAAGGAGAAGGGCTAGGAACCTTTCCCTCAATGGTCTTTTATTGGGTTCAATTTTGCACAGGAGTACAGGTAAAACTCAGCAATCATTGTCAGGCAGTAAGGATCAAACAATAGATAACATACAAAGGACTATGAGGCCTTATTCTGCGTCAGGGTCAGTTAGCTAAAGGGCTATAAAACTTTGGGAAACAAACTCATTTCATGCTTGGACCCTTATCAGAAAACAGGACATTCTTAACAAAGCAGGTTTCACAGGATTTTATGTATCCTATCTTAAGCCTTGATCGCCCCAGGGACTGCCCATTCCTGCCCAGGGCTGCACTGCCCTCTGGCATTGTTTCAGGCTTAAATCAGGCAGGGGAAGTAAGGCAGTCAAGAGATTAGGAGACTTTTTGCAGACAGAATGAGGATTTAGGCTATGTCAAAGCTCAGGGGCGAGGGTTCATCACCGTCTTTTTCTATAGCCCCCCAAGTCCTTCCCTGATGGCTCCATCGTGACCGTGCCTGTCTTCTTCAGGGGCCAACGGTGCCACTTGGGACTCTTCAGTAAGATCTGGTCTTGACCTGTGCTTACCAATGTGTGTGTCTTTTCCTGGAATCTTACCCATCATCATTGGCTAACCAGTCATCTGCCTGGGGCCCCTTCGTGACCACACCTGTCTTAGGTCGCCCTCCCTTGAGGAATCTTATCTGCCATTGGCTAACCAGTCATCCACTCAGGGCCAAGCAGGGTGAAGTAAAAGAGGTCAGAGGTGGCACCCCTACCAGGAAGATAAGCTTTGTCTCCTTAGTGGCTTATGGTCCCAAGGTCTCTTACTCAACCTTAGCCATGGGGCTTACAGCTTCTGAAACCAGGCAGGGCAGTTCCCAACATACAACTAAATAGTATAATATTTGAGTTAAAATAAATCATATGAGGAATTAAAAATATTAAGAACCTAATTAAAATATACTACCTACAAAATATATGTGATTGAGCTTATCTGTACTTAAGAGTTCATGTAGCTTTAAATACATGTATTAGGAATGAATACAGGTTTAAAAACAAATTGTCAAGTGTATTATTCTGAAAACCCTGAAAATTCTGGAAAATTATTCCCACAGATAATACTATAATTGCAATTTTTATTTTCTACCCACCTTTTTCTTTTAATACTTTCAATTTGTTGGTTTAATCACCAATATTCCTGTCCTGATTTTTTCCCTCTTCAGTCCCAAAGTGAGACAATAATTTTTCATGAAGCAGAAAAATATGTATGAAAATAAGAAAGAGCTTTTATTTAAGGCAGGCTTGCAGTTTGTGGGGGTATCATGCTGAGTGTGTGGCTTTCAGATTTCTCTTGGGTAAGACACAGGCTGAACTGAACCATCCTGAAACACATCTCAGCTTTAGCACTCTATGATCCCATTTTTATCTTCGTTTGCGCAGGGCAAATTTGCAGGAATGCTAATTCGATTCTGACACCATTTCTGAAGTGTCTGGTTTTTTCCCCCTCAATACCAAGCAATTAACTCAATTCTGACCCTTTCTACCTGGAGATAGTGTAACTGAGTAGATACGGGCCCATTCACTTGGCACCTTGGTGAATGACCCAACAATTAATGCTGGAAGGAACAGGCTTTCATTTACAATATTCCAACCTTGGGAGGGCTGAGAGCACTGACGCTTGGAGCCCTCTTCTTCCCTGAGACCTAGCACTTCCCTTGCTCCCCAAAAGGCTATAAGCCAAAAGCCCCAAAGCCAGAAATTCCCTATTTCCTTGTCTGAATTTAAGCTGGCTGTGTGAATAGCTCTCATTCCCTTTGGAAAGGTACCAAAGTTGCCATCCTCACACAGTAGCTCTCTCCTTCAGGATCTGTGGTACTCTGTCCTCAGCCTCCATATACTAGTGAAACAGGGTGCAGCCAAGAGGAGGGCCCCAAATAAGGATTTGTAATGGGGTCCAGAACTCAAGGTGTCCAGAAAGTATTAGAAAAATATATATAGGATGTCCTCACCCCCACAAGCCTGAGCTGGGGGAAGGGACGCAAGGAGCAGGGCCATTTGGAGCTGTTTTGTGTAGCAACAGCTTTGCAGCTAACCCCTGGCATGGTCATTTAACATATCTATAACCTTTAACTGGTTTCATAGATATGTTAAATGGCTGTGGCCCTGCTTTGAGCAAGGGGGATGGGAGTGACTTCCACCCAAGAGGTAACTGGGAAGCAACTCCCCCTGGTTACAGAGTCTGCGTGAAAGCTTGGAGAAGACTGGCTCCATGCCATGGGGCCACACCTGCCCAGACTTACTATGGCAGCCCAATAAAGCTGGAAGAATGCCGGAATGCTGGCAGGTATAACTGATTGTAGGAGGAGTTGGAAATAGGGCTGCAGAGGAAGATGCGCTGGGATTTAAACCCAGGTGCGGCAGCCTTAAGGACAGAGGACCACACGGTTTTGGAGGAGAGGAGAGGAGACGAGAGGAGAGAGGACCACCTGCTTTTGGGGTGTTCCTTGTTGCCACGTGGCTTAGGCAGCAGGAGAGACTTTGCTGGGAAGGAAAGGGGAAAAAGTGTTGTAACCCGAACGCGAGCAGAAAATCAAATGGAGACGTGTGGAGTGCACTTAGATGGTGCTTTATTTTTTACCTGCGCAGGGGCGAACTCCCAGGGTGCCGATTAAGGCTGCAAAGGGGAGTCGCGCCGAACACTCACAGGCTAGCCCTTTTATACGCGCGCGAAGCAAGCAAGCAAGCAAGCAAGCAAGCAAGCTACGAAAGCGGAGGTTGCCGTTATCTCTGCATAGCTCTTGGTTCCGGAGGGACATTAACCAGATGTTAAAATTTTCTTTTGAACCCCTGTCTCCTGTGATAAGAACCATCTGTCTTACCTAATTTGTACCCTCAGTTTAACCTAAGATGAGACTGGCGCCTCAAGTTTTATGGCCCTCTAACTAATTGGCTATAACTCAGGATGAGCCCTCAAAGCTCTCTGCAAATCATGTATTGTTTAACCCATACTTTTGGCTGACAATGTTGTTTCTCTTCCTTATCCATTCTGGTGACCTTTCAAGATGTTTTCCTTAGCAATGCTTATATATTTTTTCCTAGCCCTCAACATTCCCCCATTTCCCTGTTGGCACTTATGAGTCAAATCCTTGAATCATCTTCTTCATGGGAAAGGATAGCGTAGGGCTGGGCCAATACCATCAGCTTGATGGTCTCTATCCTTTCTTTAATAAAAGACGTGAGCTTATTAATGACAATGGGGCCACAGGTCAAACAGAGGAGTATAATTAATAAAGGCCCACTAACAGAGGAAATCAGGTCAGTCAGCCATGGGGACATCTAATAGATTCCTGCGTACCACGTTGGCTCTTCCGGCTTTTCTCGCTCTGCTAGTCTCTGGGTTAAGACCTTAATACTATCTCTAATTATCCCTGAATGATTAGCATAAAAGCAACAAGTTTCTCCTAATGCTGCGCATAATCCTCCTTGCCTTAAGAATAATAAATCTAATCCTCTCTGATTTTGGAGAGCTACCTCTGCTAAGGAGTCTACCTGTCTTTCTAAATAAGCTACCTGATTTTGTAGCAGAGATAGGTCCTTAGAGAAAGTCTGGGAAAGCTGCCTTAACTCTAATTCTCCCCAAATGAGGGCTGCGGCACTGAGTGCGGTGGACCCTAAGATCCCAACAGTGGCTACTATGGGTATAAGAAGGGGAGTTCTCTTCTCCCTAGTCCTAGAAGGGAGAACAAAATCTGGGTTTCCTGCATAAAGATACACTTGGGGAATTATGTACCCAGTTACACAAAACTCTGGATAAGAAATTGGTGGCAAACAACAGTACATTCCTTGGAGGCATATAAACCAGATGCCCTCAGGGGCTTTCAGTAATCCTGGCTTCTTCGAGGAGGAGTGGGTCATGTTCCTTGTTGTCAAACAACGATTTCTATAATTGGACTGAGCCGGGCTATAGTGGCCAAATACATAGCAGGTCCCATTTCCCTGAAAATCTGCAATAGTTATAGTGCCCTCGGTGAGGCAATGCTGGAGCGTCTCCTCCTCATGGCTGTAATCTTGGGAGAGGGTTATGATAGTCAGTGCCAAGTCACCTCCCTGTGAGGTATTAGCTCCTAT
Organism: Desmodus rotundus; assembly: GCF_022682495.2. Taxonomy (NCBI): domain Eukaryota; kingdom Metazoa; phylum Chordata; class Mammalia; order Chiroptera; family Phyllostomidae; genus Desmodus; species Desmodus rotundus. The sequence goes on from NC_071395.1 coordinate 58,751,575, forward strand.
CCCCACATAATAAGGTGGATGAGGGCTCAAGCACAGTCAGCATGAGTCAGTTAAATCTGGCTGTGTGGAATTTAGGAATGGGAACACCTTGTCTAGTAAGGCATAAGTCTGCTGATTTTCCTGGTTAGTCTCCTGTGGCCTCTGAGGTCTTATAACAGGTTGCTCCTTCATCTGGGTCACCATCTGGGCACTGTTTAGCCTTTCCTCTGCTTCCCCTGTTGGCCTAGTTGGGGAAGTTTTGGGCTGAGAGGTCTTAGGGGTTGCTGGAACCGGTCGGGGAATTCTGGTGGGTTTTCCGGGCAGACCTCGGCCCATCCCTTTCAGGAAGGGCCCGTTACTAATAGGGAGCTGTCGTACAGTAAAGAAAGTCCCTGGGTCTGTCCCAGATACATATAGTCTTATTCCCCAAGTCCTACCTCTTATCCATTCAGGATCAGCCAGGTTCAGAATAGTTACAATTGTAGGGTTGCAGCTGTCTAGGGCGCAATTATTATTCCACCCTAACCCAGGCTTCTTACTTGGGTCTCGGTCAAGGATAATGCATTTATCCTGTCCTGCCCCTGGTGTCCAGCCTAGGGCTAAGGTCTCACAACCCCAAGCTTTGCAATAGAGGTCAGTATGAGACCCACATGTGTACCGCTTCCATGGGGGTGGCTCTGGGCACCCATAATGGGGGGTATACCAAAGGTTCTTGTTCAGTTGCGCCGGATGGCACCCCCTACCACCCGTTGGGTGAGTCCGTCATGCGCTTCCTGCAGAGGGCCGTTGGGGTTAGAATGCCTCCAGGCGGGAGGGGAATCACAGAAGTGGTCATCAAAAAATTTGGAAAAGTCCGCCGTGAGGGTCACTGCGGCATTGTTCCAGGTGTAGTTGGACGCAATGACAGTCCCATCCGCTGTCCTAATGGGTACCCACTGCTGTCTGCTAAGACCGGAGCCCGAGTGAATGATACAGAACAGTGTTAACAACCTCAACGCGAGGTGAGGGTGAGTCTCAAAGGTTTCTGTGGGTCCTGCTTCACCTTCCATTCCTTAGCTATTTCCTCTACCGGGGGATCCGCAGGCTTTAGGTGTAACTGATGGATCCAATACGGCTTCTCAGCTATCCTCACCGCGGTGGGGGTGCTTATGATTACCTGGTAGGGTCCTTCCCACCTGGGTTCAAGGTTTTTCCACCGATGCCGCGAAATCCACACCCACTGTCCTGGTTCATAAGGTTCTGAGCCGTCCGCGTCCTGTTGGGCTAATGTCTGGCGCTGGTGCGAAGCTCGGACCTCTCCCCGGATGTGCTGCAAAGCCTGAAGGGACTTAAGAAAGTTCTGGTTAGTAGTTTCTTGTTCCTCCGCGGTCAGCCGAGGTATGACCGGTACTGGTTGCCCAAACATGATTTCATAAGGGGTCCATTTGCCAATGTGAGGGGTGCAACAAATTTTTAAGAGGGAGAAAGGAAGGAGCTCTACCCAGTTCTCGCCTGTTTCCTCTTGCAATTTGGTCAAGGTTTCTTTTATGGTTCTATTCATTCTTTCTACCTGTCCTGAACTCTGGGGTCTATAAATACAATGCAATTTCCAATTAATCCCTAGCCTAGTTGCTAACTCCTGTGAAATTTTGGAGACGAATGCTGGCCCATTATCTGATCCAATGGCTACAGGTAGTCCATAACGGGGAATGGTTTCTTTCAGCAAGATCTTGCAAACTAGAGATGCGGTTTCTCCCTTCGTGGGGGTAAGTTTCTACCCAGCCTGAGTACATATCTATAAGGACCAGCAGATATCTATACCCAAATCTCCCAGAAGTCATTTCAGTGAAATCAATTTCCCATAGCTTCCCTGGGGCCTTACCCCTATACCTGACTTGAAGTGGAAACTTCCTTACTGGGGAATTTACCCTGGCACAAATTTCACATCTTGATACTACCGATTGAACTACGTCTTTCATTCTTGGGCTATAGTAGTATTTTCTTAATAGCTGTTCCAACTTAGTCTGCCCTAGGTGGGTTCCCCTATGGATCTCTTTGACTATGAGATCTACTGCTCCCTGGGGCAAGTATATCCTATGGTCTGGCAATTCTAGCCATCCCTGGTTATTCTTCTTTCCTCCTAAATTCTGACCTTCAAGTTCTTCCTTATGAGTATACTTTGGGCTGATGGACAATTCGGGCTGAGGCACTAAAGGTAGTATCTGCGGGGCTTCTTGCAAAGCTACTTCTCGGGCGGCCTCGTCTGCCAACCGGTTCCCTCTGGCGACGGGGTCTTCCCTTTTCTGATGTCCTTTGCAATGTATTATTGCAATTTTCTGGGGCAACCAAATGGACTCCAGTAAGGCTAAAATTTCTTTCTTGTTCCTAATTTCTTTCCCTCCAGCAGTTAGCAATCCTCTTTCTCTATACAATGCTCCATGAATATGTGCAGTTGCAAAGGCAAAGCGGCTGTCAGTATAAATGTTCGCCATCTTCTGTTCTGCTATTTTCAGAGCTTGTATGAGCCCTATCAACTCCGCCCTCTGGGCTGAAGTTCCTTTTGGCAGGGCTTGCTGACAAATGACTTCAGTTTCTGTAGTTACCGCAGCAGCCGCGTACCGCTGCCCTTCCCTAATGAAACTACTGCCATCCGAGAACAGAGTGAGCTCTGGTTTGTCGTATGCCTCATCCCGCAAGTCTGGGCGCACACCTGTGACCCGCTCTAATATTTCATGGCAGCTGTGCATGATGGTTGGATCAGGGGCTGGCAGCAGGGTGGCTGGATTTAGGGCGGCGCTTTTCAGGAACTGGACTGCTGGGGAGTTCAGCAACTGCACCTGGTACTGAGTTAGCCGTGCATTGGACAACCAGTGATCAGGAGGGGATTTCAAAATTCTCTCTATATGATGCTCCCCAATTATCTGCAAATTCTGTCCAAGGGTGTGCTTGCTGGCCTCCTTCACTAGCATGGCTGTGGCAGCTAGAGCTCGCAAGCAGGCTAGCCACCCTGAGGCTACTGGGTCCAATCTTTTGGACAAATAGGCCACGGGCCTCCTCCATGGTCCCAAAGCCTGGCTCAGCACTCCCTTTACAATGCCTCTGTTTTCTGCCACAAACAGCTGGAACGGCTTTCCTAAATTTGGCAAGGCCAATGCAGGTACAGATACCAAGGCTGCCTTAAGCGCCTCAAAGGCTCGGTTCTCTTTTTCAGTCCAAGTTATACTTCCCTCTTTTCCCCTCGTAAGTTCATGGAGAGGCTTAGCCAATTCTGCAAACCCTAGAATCCAGAGGCGGCAATATCCTACTGCTCCCAAGAACTCCCGCACCTGCCTCTTCGTAGTAGGTCTGGGAATCTGCAGGACAGCCTGGATCCTCTACTGAGACAAGGCTCTCTTACCTTGCTGGAGTACGTATCCGAGGTAACTCACGGTTTGCACGGCAATCCGGGCCTTCTTAGCTGACACCCAGTACCCCATCCGCTCCAGGTCCCGCAACAAGTCGGTAGTGGCTTCTAAACACTACTCCCGTGTTCTGGAGGCAAGGAGGAGGTCATTGACGTATTGCAACAGGACTATGGTTGGATGTGATACCCGGAAGGCCTGTATGTCCTTTCCCAAAGCCTCATTAAACCGGGTAGGTGAGTTCTTAAAGCCTTGAGGTAGGCGAGTGCAAGTATATTGTCCTATGAACCCATTCTCTGGGTCGTTCCATTCAAACGCAAATATCTCCTGGCTTGAGGGTGCCAGGGGGATGCAAAAGAAGGCATCCTTCAGGTCCAGTACAGAATAATGACCATGGGTTGGGGGTAAGGAACTGAGCAAGGTGTAGGGGTTTGGCACAGTCGGGTGTATAGTCTCTATCCGTGCATTGACCTCTTGGAGATCCTGCACAGGACGGTAGTCCTCAGTCCCTGGCTTTCGCACGGGGAGGAGAGGAGTGTTCCAAATGGACTGGCAGGGCCTCAGCACTCCCGCCTGCAGTAGTCGCTGCAGGTGCTTGGCAATCCCCTGCCGTGCTTTGGCTGGAACTGGGTACTGGCGAACCCTGATAGGGGTGGCAGAACTGGCCAACTGTACAAGTACAGGTGGCTGATGAGATGCCAACCCTGGGGGGTTCTGCTCGGCCCACACCCCAGGTATCTTGGCCAACAGTTCTCCTATCTCCCCTCGTTCATCTGTCTCCTCCTCTGGGACCGTTACCATGAGGTATTCTTCTGACATGGGCACAGTCACATTGCGGCTTACTCCAGTTTCCTCACTAGTCCTTTCCCCAGCTGTTGGTTCTTTCCTGAAGGTTATAGTTGCCTGAAGCTTCTGCAACAGGTCCCTGCCCATTAATGGGTATGGGCAGTCTGGTATGACTAGGAAAGAATGGGTGACAGTTCCTTTTCCCAAATCTGCGATCCTAGCTGTTGTCCATGGGTATGCCTGTGATTTCCCTGTTGCCCCTACTATCTTGGTAGTTGCCTTCTGTAATTGTCCTTGGGGTTGTTTCAGCACTGGATAGGTGGCTCCCGTGTCTACAAGAAAGTCCACTGGCTTTCCTTCGACCCTGAGGGTGACCATGGGCTCCTGGGAGCCAACAGGGATGGAGCCCTGGCCCCCTCAGTCCAGCATCTGCAATAGCACCCCGGGACCACATCCAGGGTCCTTGGTTGTTCCACCTAGCTTAGGACAATCCTTCTTCCAGTGCCCCTTCTCCTTGCAATAGGCACACTGATCTTTCTCAACCCGTCTTCGCCTGCCCTTGTCCATCTTCCCCTTGCCCTTACCTTCTGGCTTCTGGGCCGCTATAAGAATCTTTGCCACCTCCTTCGCCCTTCCAATCTCGGGGTCATCTCTATTGACATATACCTTCTGAGCTATCTCTAGTAACTTACTTCTATTCTCTCCCTCAAACCCCTCAATCTTCTGCAGTTTCTTCCGAATATCTGAAGCTGACTGAGTCACAAAGGCTCTGTTAACTATTCTCAGGTTCTCTCCAGCTTCTGGGTCGAGGGGAATATAGATCCTATAAGCCTCTAGTAATCTTTCTAGGAAAGCAGTGGGAGATTCCTCCCTCCCCTGAATCACTTCACTAATCTTCCCAAAATTGGTGGGCTTCCTAGCAGCTGCCTTAATCCCTCTTAATAAGGTTCGGGGGTACTGGAGGAGCGCATCCCTTCCTCCCGTGGTATTGGGGTGCCAATTGGGAGGCTGTGAGGGGAGAATACCCTCTAGCTCTTGGCGAGCTGCAGCGGTTCCCTCCCCTTCTCCCAACACAATCTTTGCAACCTCCCTATAGACTCTTTCCCTTTCTTCTGAGGTGAATAGAGTAAACATTATCTGCTGACAATCATCCCAGGTTGGCTGGTGAGTCCTAAATACAGTTTCTAGTAGAGAAATCAATCCCTGTGGTTTCTCAGAAAATGGGGGATTCTGGTGTTTCCAATTATACAGATCACTAGTAGAGAAAGGAACATATATCAACCGATGGGGTGCTCCAAATGGGGCATCCGGTCCGGGCGGTGCCTCACGGAGCGGCAGAAGCGCAGGAGGTGCTGGGGACACTGGAGCCTCCTGACCGTATCTAGTTTCCCCTCGGGTGTGAGGAGGGCTTGCGAGTGTCCCTCCCTCCTCTGGCTTGGTAGAATGCAGCACTTCCCTCCTAGGGTAGGGAGGGGGCGCATTCAAGGGGTCTAACACATCCTCCCCAGGCCCTGGTAGTGGGGGGTAGAGTTTAGGCACCCTCCGCTCTCGTGGCGCGGAGGGTTCTGGGGATTTCTTTTGTTTTCTTCTTCCCGCGGCTAACAGAAACATTCTTCCCTGGGAGGCACTCCTTCTTAGACATTTCTGAATATAGCCTGGCTTGTCTGTGGCTATATCTACCCACACATCGATGTAAACCATCTGATCAAGGTGTGGGGCTCTATAAACTGTGGCCCGAACTGCAAACAATACCGGGAGGTCGAAAGTCCCCTCTGCAGGCCATCCGACACCAAAAGTCGGCCTCTCTAGTTGGCAAAGAGTCCGCAGGAACTCTGGATCAACCTGCATGCTCCCGTAGCCGCGTGCACGGCGCTGGAAATCGGAAAAGTTATTCAAGATGCAATCAAGCGGGGAGTTCGGGGTAGACTCCCGCTGTCCCATTTTCACAGAGGTTGTTAACACGCAACTGAGACAAGAACACAATATCGAGACAAACAGATAGTTAACGAGGTCGGAGGATATTCGCCTCGCCCGCCTGGCCTCTCCTCTCGCGAGGACTTGGGTCTGTCTTAGCTAAGGCTGCCCGCGTAGAATTCGGGTTAAACTCCCAGCCGTTATGCCGTATGACAGACTAAGGAACCGCAGGTTGGGGCCCATGTACGCTCCGTAGGCTGATGTCGGTGGAGTCACAGACACAATCACACTCTCACTCCCACTACATTAATAACATACCTCCGACAACATAACACAGACAAACACGACGAGGCCGCGCGGCACAGAGACAAAACCTATACTCGGAAGTGGCGTCCCACTATTTTCCGAACCCCTGGGTAGGCTACCGGCAGCGTCCCGCCGACTACCTCAGGGCAAAACCTCCGGAGGACCAAAACCAAAAGAGGCCCCTCACAAATTACTTACTCAGTTCGAACTGTCCACCGGTCTCCGAAAGTGTAACTCCCAAAAGGGAGATCTCGCTGGGGCCTCCAAATGTTGTAACCCGAACGCAAGCAGAAAATCAAATGGAGACGTGTGGAGTGCACTTAGATGGTGCTTTATTTTTTACCTGCGCAGGGGCGAACTCCCAGGGTGCCGATTAAGGCTGCAAAGGGGAGTCGCGCCGAACGCTCACAGGCTAGCCCTTTTATACGCGCGCGAAGCAAGCAAGCAAGCAAGCTACGAAAGCGGAGGTTGCCGTTATCTCTGCATAGCTCTTGGTTCCGGAGGGACATTAACCAGATGTTAAAATTTTCTTTTGAACCCCTGTCTCCTGTGATAAGAACCATCTGTCTTACCTAATTTGTACCCTCAGTTTAACCTAAGATGAGACTGGCGCCTCAAGTTTTATGGCCCTCTAACTAATTGGCTATAACTCAGGATGAGCCCTCAAAGCTCTCTGCAAATCATGTATTGTTTAACCCATACTTTTGGCTGACAATGTTGTTTCTCTTCCTTATCCATTCTGGTGACCTTTCTGATGCAGATCTTGTCCCGCAAGATCTGCTGTTGAGGTTTCAGTATTCAAACACACATACACACGGAGTATAGAAATCCGGTGGGGGGAAAAGGGGCTACGTGGCCACTCTCCAAGTTAGAGAGAGAGACCTCTTCACCCCCGCCTGGACAGGCTTTATTGTTTTTCTAGGCCTCCTACATCAAAGATGGTCCTCATTTATTATTCATAGGTTTGTTTGGGGTGGTTATCTTTGCAGACACAGGAGAGGAAGTCACTGAGTACATCAAAGGGGGATATTTGCAATGTAAAAGGAGAAATGGTCGAAAAGGCTTTGTTCCATACCTGGAGGGTCTAGCCCAGATTCTGGGAAGATAAAGATACTCAGTAAACATTTGCTTCCTCAATTCAGGGTGAGGGAGTTTTTTAGCAAGAGCAAGTCTCATAGCAGTCTAGGTACAATGCAGGCCTGATTTCCCACTGGAGAACCTATCCATGGACGTGGGTCCTGCCCGCCTACTTCGCTCCCCACTGGTTTTCCAAGTGGGGGCTGAGCCACATTTCCCACGCTTGGAACGGTTCCCCACACCTTTCAAGATGTTTTGCTTAGCAATGCTTATATATTTTTTCCTAGCCCTCAACAAAAGGACTCTTGCTGGTGGGCCATGAGAAGGTGCCACATGGTTTTGGATTAACTGGAGATTGCGGCAGCCACACAGCTGATGGTGCTGGGAGCCTGAATCACGGACTTCTACTTCTTTTCCTGAGATACGGTACCCCCAACTGGGCAGAGGGATAGGGAAGGACTGTGCATCTGTGGGTATTCTAAAGGACTTTAGTATTTTGATGAAGACATTAAGTCATTACTCTGAGTCTGTGTAACTCTTAAATAAATAATTTCTTTCCTTTTCACCAGTCTCTGGCATTGAGAGACGTCTTTCCTCTGGTGGCGGACATTGCGAACCTAGTAGATGTGTGTGTGTTTTGGGGGGAACCCCCAGAGAGAAAGGAGGGATCCTTTCTGTAATAGTATATTGCGAACCACCCCCCCCTTCCCCGGTCTGTTCTGTAACACTAGTTCAAGAATACATGTGTTGCTTTACTGCATCATGGTGAAGTCCAGGAAAGACACAATTCCTGAGAGAGTGGCCTTTCCATATGTTCTGAGTCCCCAGAGTCAGTGTCTTGCAAGGTAAAACTCTTGCTGGCTTCAGAGTCAGGGCAGAAATGATCAGAGCAGCCTCATGTCTCCTTCCTTACTACACCAGGCCACATGGCAGGAATCTACCTACAAACCACAGAGCTGCTTGCTTACTCCTCCCTTCACATGGATGCTACATCATCGCTCTCCGTCTTCATGGCTCCCCACTCATTGCCCTTTCCAAACTGCATAGCAGCTCCTATCTCACTACCAGCAACATAGTTCTTCTCATAGCTGCCTGCCCTTAGTTTAAATCCTGACCTCATCTCTGACTTCTCCCACCATGAGAGAGAGACATTTGCCAGCTTCCCTGTATTGTTCTACCTTCTTTTGGCTGCCCCCTGTAGTCAGGGCAAGGGTGACTCAGTGATCCAGGGGCCTTCACCTCCCTTGGCTACATCATGAGTCAGGTTACACACACCTTTTGCTCCGAGGCAGCACAGCTGTTATCTTGCCTTTGTTATGAAAATTATCTTAATCTATTCCCCCCATGCCCCAACCAAGGGCTATGGAGGTCTTGGGGACCTCTTGCCCTGCACCCTGTTTCAATAGTAAAGGGCTCAGGCACACACAACTTTCCTACTTCAGACACCAACAGCAAATCGAGTTTGTCTCCCCCATGTTTCTTTCCAACTAGCTGTAAACCAGAGGTCCCCACGACCTCCTCTATAGGTTTGACTAGCCAGAGTGGCTCACAGAACTCATAAAAAGATATCACTAGATCACCAATTTATTTTAAGAACATAATTCAGGAACAGTTGGATAGAAGAGATGCACAGGGCCAGGCATGGGAAAAGAACAAGGGGCTTCCCTGCTCTCTGAGCCCACCACTCTCCCGGCACCTCCATGTGTGCACTGACCCAGAAGCTCTCCAAACTGCGGCCTTTTGGGTTTTCACAGAGGCTTCATTACACAGGCATGGTTGATTAAATCACCAGCATTGGCGATAGATTCAACCTCCAGTCCTTCTCCCCTTCTCTTAGGAAAGAGGATGGGATTGAAATTTCCAACCCTTTAATCACTGGTTAGTTCCCTGATGACTAGCCCCATCCTTAGGGGATTTACAGAATTACCTCATTCACATAACAAAAGACACCTTTATGGCTCTTATCACAGAAAATTCCAGGGGTTTTAAGAGCTATATTTGAGATAAACGTATTTTTGTATTATAAATCACAATATCACAACCACAGTGATTTCAAGTTGACCTCTTAGTAATGATACCGAACTTCAATATGAGTCTATCTGTGCACATAGGCCAAAAGAAGTGCATGAGCAAGGGTTTGCAGTGTAGAAAGGGAAGAGTTTAATATTAAATTGGCCAATCCAGAGACAGGGAGCTAGTGCTCTAAAAGACCTGACTCCCTGATTGTGTGTGGGTTACAGACTGTATAGGACAAAATCACAAGACACCACTGGTTTAGGTTGTGTTGGAAGCTGATTGGTTGGAGGTAAAGTAAGGATAATAAATCATTTCTTCAGATCTTAAGGATAGCTCTAAGGTCAGCTCCAACATCCCTCCACAGGATTTCAAAGAAAGCTAGCATTACCAGACTAAAGAGGTCCATTTTCCTGCATGCATCAAAGGCCAATAAGATGTGAACAGGAGTTTGCAGCCAAGAAAGGAAGGATTTATTATAAGGAGATGGTGCCATGCTTATAGTCACAGGTGAGCTAATGCTCAAAGACCTGGCTCTTGATGGTTTCCAGGGGATGGATTATATAGGGAAAAAAGTATTGATCATGATGACTAAAGGAGTCAGGGTTATGATCTCCACTAATTGGCTGGTGCTAGGGTAATTGGTTGGTAATTCATCATTGCATCTGGTCCTGATGTCAGCCATGGAGTTTGCAGGGATTTGTTTAGTGGGATCATTCTGCTTTTCTGGGTCTGGAGCAAAAACACAACTGAGGCCAAAATATTATTTTTAGTTTGATTGAAAACCCTTTGTCTGTAATCAATGGACCCAGAACCTTGTTCCTAAATGTCCTGGATACTGACCAGAACCTCAGTGTACCCCAAGGAAGGAGAGGAAGGTTAGTGATTCAGGGTGCTGGGTAAGGCCAGTTTGAGTCAAAGGAAAAAATCAAAATAAAAGTCCAGATTAAAGAAAATAAGGTTACTTCATGGTTACAGTAGCTTGGGGTTTGTTCTACCTTAGGGTTCATTATCTGAAACATAACTTAGGTCAAGATGTGATGTTCAGCCTGCCAGAGATCTGGATCATATGACCATTAGTCAGGTGCAGGCTATTGTCTTCTGCTGCCTCAGGGGTTAATGATTATTGAAGGAAGAGGCTAAGTCTATGAGGGGTGTAGAGAGAGAGAGAGAAAAAAAAAAGATTTCTAAGCAGTAATCACAAATAAAATCAAAATTATGAGGGCCTTCTATTTCAGTAAGTTGTATGTTTTAGTTGTATTGTAACAGGAGGAATCTGGTCAGCTGGGCAGAGGGGAGGGATCCCTGAGGCAGCATGAAAGGATGCACTTCCTGAAGTGAGGGTGGGGTTGCAGGAAACCCCAAGGCAGCAGACTGAAGCCACAGTACCCATGACTCCATATCCCCAGTAGAGGGTAAACAAACAAGCAGGTGTGTAGCACCATGCTCCAGGCAGAGATGCTGTGTGCAGCTAGAAATCCTCCTTCCCACTTATCATGGTGGCAAGAGGAAGCAGAGATGTTCTGCAGGCTAACACGTGTGAGGGATGTTAGCCTAGAATGGCTGGCAAGTTGGATGCTCCCACAGCTTGCAGGATTTGGGGGTAAAAGATTCAAATGGAAGGTGTGGAGTCTTGGCCCATTTTTGCATTCCCCTTGCTCACCCAGTCAGAACCCAGCTTGTGGAGGCCAAGTCCTGCACGTGGGACGCGAGTGTTGACAGCAGCAGGCCTGTGGGATGCTGTGGCTCCATGCTACATGGCACAGGTCCTGGACTGCTCCCATTCTTTTGATCTGAGAGCAGCACACAGACTCACAGGCCTGGAACACTTGCTGGTCCTGGGCAGCCATGAACAGCCTTGGATCCTGGGACCCCTTGTACAACTGGATGCAATGATCTGGCAGCATGCCCTGGCCCTGGAGAGGAAAGAAGCTTCGAGGAGACAATGGAAAGTCTGCCCCACTGATGTGCACTCCAGAGAGAGAGAGAGATCCTGAAGCTAGAGAGCCAGATAGACATGTTCGCCTAACAGCCTTGTGCTCCAGGGGGACAGGTAAGAATGGAATGGGGTTTCTGGACACTGACTCTGGTTCTGGGGGTAATAGGAGACCATTCTGTGTGGCATGTACCCAGATCCCACTCGGAAAAGCCAGTGGGGAGCGGTGTCCAGCACACAGGACCCACACCCAGAGATAGGTTCTCCCGTGGGGAATCTGGCCTGCATTGTACCTAGGCTGCTTTGAGACTTGCTTTTTGCTAAAACTCCCTCACCCTGAATTGAGGCAGCAAACATTTACTGCATATCTTTAAAGTAACTTCCTAAAATTTATGCTAAACCTTCCAAGCAGGAGTGTAACCAGTTCAACCACTTTTCCCTTTACATTTGTAAATATCCTTCCTTTTTGATGTAATTAGCAACATCCTCTCCTTTGTTTTCTGTAACCACCTAAAGAGAACCTGTGCATGGTAAATGAGGACTGTCCTCAATATAATGTGCCCAGGAAAGCAATAAAAGCCTGTCAAGGCAAGGATGGGGCGCTCTCCTCTTGAGAGAGTGGCTGCCCCATCCCTTTTCCTCCACAGGACTCAGTAGATCATGTAAATTTGTCTATTGCAGCCACAACACACAGATCCTGAGGGCTGGGATCTGCATTGGGGGTGGCTGGGACTTTCTGTGTTTTGTGGAAGAGATTGGCCTGGAGCTGGGGAGTCTCCAGGTCCCCCAAGTTGAGCAACCTGTTAATAAAGACTTTTTCCTTCCCCACCAGTTTTGTGTTATGTTGTGTTCGGTGACAGGCGGCCAAATCCCACTTTGTTCAGAAACATTATTTCTAACAACAATGAAAATTACTTTCAATTCCCTTTTCATGTGCCAGATATAAAATTTACACAGTCAGAACTTCTTTATCTAAGCACTTCTAAATGTTTCTTCAAGCATGTCCTTGTACACACAACTGACAGTCTTTCTCATTTCTTGTTGTATACCCTGCTTTGTTAGATCAGAACTTAAAATAGGGTGACCCAAAATGCAACAAAACACACATGAAATATACATTGTGTTCTGGATTGCAATTTCTTGTAATAAAGATCGTAGGAGAGGAAAAACGTTTTCCTCTATCAGTCTCAGGTTCAATGGCCAGGGCCCCATGAGATTGACACACAAATTAACAGGAAAAAAGTAGTTTATTAATGTGTGTAGCACACATTACCTGGGAGAAACCTCAGTGGTGAGTTATTCAATGGGGTGCTTAAAACTTGAGCTTTGTAGCATCTTTACAAAGAATGCATTTGTAGAGAAGTGACAAGAAAGGGTTTTAGGCTTTTAAGGGTGACAAGCTATGGGAAGGTAAATTTTTGGTGGAAGGTAATGGAAGATAAGGACCATTAGTGCAGGTCCATATTGGCACCAAATTTTCCTCCTCTTTATGGCCATAAAACTTCCCTTGGAGAGGAGCTTTTAGCAGTTGTCATTTCTCAGAAGTTCCTGCTTTTAGTCAGATGGGACGAGCTCTGGGAGGGTGTCTTTCTGCATTGTTGATTGTCATTAGCTTCCAGCTCAAAATAATCTTGCCAAAGTGGCACATTTTGGAGTGGTGTGTCCTCTTTGGAATCCTTTACTTCTATGCCAGTGTTCTATATTTTTGTTGGCCTAAACAAAAATGACCTTGTCATGCTCTTATAGAAAATATTCATATTTCTTATTGTTGTGAATTTAATCCCCAAACATTTAATATTAATCCACTTAAAATACTATCTTGTATAGGGAACCTATCCGCGTGGAATGGCAAATGTAGCCAAGCCCTATTGGAAAGCTGATAGGTGTGTGTCGGCACATGCCATAGTCGAGCTGCAGCAGGGTCCAGGGGTTCCTGAAAGGTGGGTAAGGCGTCGGTGATGGGAGACAGACGACATCACGCCTCAGAGGATGGTGAAGCTCTGTTCCGTTTATTGCAAGTACAAGCAGGTTTTTATATTTTCATTTTAGGCAGTGATTATTATTTGCAGTTAGGCGAAGCAGAAAAATTTACCCGGATATCAGACAATTAAAAATAGTTGTATGTACAGAGTTTGAATGTCTTATTGTTTATTAAAGTTCTCAGAATTTGTTATGGGGCATAAGGATATGCTAGATTGAGTAGAGGTTATAGGAAATTTATTATAAGGCCTTTGTGATGTCTAACTTAGCTATTCTGTCTAAAATGTTTTTCTAAGTACTATGGACTCTGACTCCCTGGTAATTGTTTCTCCATGCTTAGTTTGTAATAGCTAACCAGCTTCTCTTAGTTCTTTGCCTGTCTAATTCTAAATGTTATATTTTTCTATTCAATGTAAAGGAGAGGCTGTTCTCCACCAACTTTTAGACATTCAAGAGCTATTTCATTAGAGGGGATTTTGTTCTCTGGTCAAGAAATTATTTTGTACAACTTTATTAGAATTATGCGAATCAATGAACCTGAAATACAGGTGTCTAAGAATCCTACCACCTTTTGATTACCAAAACAAACATGTAAGGAGAGAGAGACAGGAAATCCAGCCACAGTAAACCTATTGACCTAAAAGGTGATAGACAGTTGTATTAGATTTTGTAGGGTACAGGCCTTCTTGACTTTCTCATGTCTTATTCTATTTCTGTTTGGATAGTTCAGAGAGTTCTTTAATGGGAACAGTCGGGGATAATTTCTTATTCAGGTTTATAAACACATTGTTTAAACAATTTGGGCATAATTCAGTAGTCTGGGGAGAACTAGTTGTCCCTTCAGAAGTTCCCTCAAGGTTCGAGCCTCTTTCTCCTTATGGCCTGTTCTCATGGGAATCAAGGTTCAAAGTAAGACCATGAATAATATCAACAAGGAAGTTTCTAAGAGCAATCCCAGGAAAATTACCACCCCCCTTTGTATGCCACGTTCTCCTCCGGGAAGATGGATTCCTTGAATTCCTTCTTTCCGTGTCCGGACCTTGTCAGACAACATGGTTGGAAGAGGACATGGACGGCACACAGGAAGCCAAACCCACAGATTGGCTTTCCTGTGGGAAACCAGGCCTGCATTATACCTAGGCTGCTTTGAGGCTTGCTCTTGCTAAAATTCCCTCACCCTGAGTCGAAGCAGCAAATGTTTACTACATATCTTTAAAGTAACTTCCTGAAGTCTGTGCTAATTCTCCCAAGGATGGAGTGTAACCAGACCAATTACTCTTTATCGTTCCCTTGCATTTGCAACATTTTTTCCTTGTTAATCTGCACGAATTAATCAGTAACATCCTTTCCTTTGTTATCTGTAAAAAGTAATCACCTAAAACAAACCTGAGCATAATGAATGAAAATCTTCTTTGATGTATGCTATTAGAAAGCCAATAAAAGCCTGTCAAAGCAAGGGTCGAGGCATTCTCCCCTTGAGAGAGTGGCCAAGCTGTCCCTCTTTCTCCATAGGACTTCAGTAGTCCATGTGAATTTCTTTGTTGCATCCCCAACATACAGGCTCCGCAGGATGGAGTCTGCATCAATCTTAAGAAAAAGGAAGATGGTTCACAACCTAGAAACATTGGGAGTTCTCCCTTTTTGAGAAGAGACATTCTCTTATTTAGTTCTTGGTGTGGGTGCAATGGGAATTTAAACACCAAGACACCCAGAGAAAAGAGTGTCCTACTGTTTTGTGGGGGTGTATTAAATGTGATACTTAGCAATAATCCTAAAAGTGGGTTCTTTAGTTTTCTGGATGATTCAAGAGGCATATCTGGGAGGCTGCACACCTTCCTCTCCCCAAGCAACCCTCTTCTCAAAGAGCACTTGGCTAAATCTTTCCCTTGGAGGGTGCAGAGGAAGGATGGAAAGGGAGAGTGAGAAATGCCAGGTAACTCCTTTGAGTCTGTCCTGGGAGGTGTGATATTGGGATTTATAATAAGAAATATATATTTGGTCTTTATCCACAGTTTCTGGAGCAGAGCTCCTAAAACTCTTGGGATTTCCTGTGATGAGAATATTCATAACAAGCCCCTGTCAACCACTCCAGAGTTTATGTTAATGAGTTAATTTTGGAAAGTCCCTAAGGAGGAGGGCTGGTTACCAGGGAACCAACGGTATGATAGAGGGTTGGAACTTTCAGTGCTACCTCTATTATCTCAGTGGAGGGGAAAGGAACTGGAGATTGACTCAATCACCAATGGTCAATGATTTAATCAATCATGGCTATCTAGTGAAGCTTCCATAAAATCCCCGAAAGACAGGGTTTGGAGAGCTTCTGGATGGTGAAAGCATGGAGGTTCTGGGAGAGTGGTATATCCACAGGGAGAAGGAGTGGAAACTTCCCACCCCTTCCAACATACCTGGCCCTGTGCATCTTTTTCACTTGGCTCTTCATGAGTCATATTGTTATAATAAGCTGGTGCTCTGGTAAGTAAATTGATTTATTGAGTTTTGCCAGATGCTGTAGGGAATTAATTGAACCCAAAGGGAGATTCATAGAAAACCCCACTTTATAGTTGGATGGTCAAAGGAACGGGTGACGTGAAGGGGGTGGGGCAGTCTTGTAGGACTGAGCCCTTCACCTGTGGGGCCTGACACCATTTCTGGGTAGGTAATATCAGAACTGAGTTAAATTGTAGGTCACCCAGCTGGTGTTGGAAAGTTGCTTGGTGTGCAGAAAACCCACACACTGGAATCAGGAGCAGAATCAGGGACAGCTACGCAACAATGTCTACTGTTTTTCATTTCCCGGCTTTCCTGTGCACATTTTCAAATTGATGGTGACTGCAATGACTGAACTGCTTCCCTATTATTGGAACTTTAACACTTTTGGTTTTTATGTACTGATATAACAAACATTTTTCCAAACCAAATCATGTAAGTCTTTATTTCCATTTTGGGTTATTTTTATAGTGTATTTTGAGAAAAGCAGTTTCAAAGATTATGAAAATCTGAAGGTTCTTAACACATAATTGCTACATTGCCTCCCAGAAGCAATATTAATACAGGAGAGAGGCATAAGCACTATATAAATTAATTAAAGTCAAACAAAGTTAAGCCAGGAAATTGTTACCTGCTGCCTAAAATGGAGCTCAGTTGACCAGAGATGCAAGCAGACCATGAGGAGACTCCAGAACAAAAAAAATTCCTGCAAAGATTCATTAATAGCTACTCATCCATACCTTGTTTACCTATACTATAAAAGGAAAACACAATGCCACAAAATATACCTTGTGAAGGTTAAAGATAATCCCAACAGATTTTCCACTCTCTATTTTTCTATACTAGCAATTTTCCATACAAACTACAAATAGATATAAGCTGAACCTCTAGAAATGGTTGGGGTCTTTCTTCCTAACCTTGTGAAGAGAGTCTGCCACTCTGGAGTAGCTTTTCTTGCTTATCCTCTCTACCCAATAAACTTACTTCCAATTTAAACTCTATTCTGGTTTGTGTTTGAATTGATTACTGTGAGAAGCCAAGAACCCTCTTGGCTCTGGGCTGAGCCCCCACTTGAGATTCACTTCTATGGCATCAATATCTATAAAGTCAGGTTTTATTTTATTTTTGGTGGTTGGGAGGGAGGTCCTGCTAATTTAATGATGGAAAAAAGGAGTCTTAGTATATGTTCCTATTTCTTAATAACTGGTCAGAGAGTGTGTGTATTTTATGTGTCTTTACAATGTTTTTATTTGGTGAATTAACGAATCCCATGGGGGTCATTTTCTACTGTACTATTCTGTATCAAACTGATGTACTCTTTGTGTATTTGTGGCTGAAATTCCCTAGTTCGGCTATTTGTCTTTAACTATTGTGCTTGACTTTTTTCCGAGTCACAGGAATATCATGGACTTTGCTTTTTTCTTTTTTAAAAAAACTTTTCTATTACGTTCCTATTTTACCCTACAAATCGGGTGGCTGGCCTTGAAGTGCTTTCCTCCTGTCAGTTTCTCCACACAACCTCGGTTTACCAGTCGCATTTCCAACTATACCTCGGTGCATTTTTAAGTCTATAACAGATTTTTAAAAACCTACAAAGCTGAAAAGCAACACCTCGGAGATTTTGCACTTGTATGGGATAGTAAATTCACTTTTTAAAAATTAAAATAACGTAATAGTAATTTTTTTTTAACTGCGTGATTGATTGTGTTCAGGGTAAAAAGATTGCTTGTCCCCAAAACTTTTTTGTTTTTCCTAAAGAAATCAATAGATTTCTCTTCGCTAGGGACAGCGGGAACAGTCCACGCTGGAGGCCCCTCGGGGCGGGGCGTGCAAAACCCTCTTTTACCGAAGGAACCGCAGGCCATTTCTCAGCATCTCCCCACCCCGCTGGGTGCTTGCAGCCCAGGTCCTATCAGCTTACAAGACTTCTAAATGCTCTCCAAAAAATAAAAATTGGTTTCTCTCTCTCCCACGCGTAATTTATGGGGGGAGTGACAATTGCTGTAAGATTTCGTGGTGCGATGACGTGGAGGGCCCACCGGCCAGAGAGTGAAGCGACCCGTTGACAAGACCCGTGGGTAAAGTACACCGCTGCCAGGACCGTGCGTGCAGCGCCCCGCCGTCCCCGCCCTGCGCATCCCTGTCGCCATCCTTGCCCCATCTAGCGCAGCGTCTTGGCTTTCCTTCCTCGACCTCGTCCTGGTCTGTACTCGTCGGCCTCTCCGCCCGCGCCCTCTTCTAGGGCCCCCCCGCCGCCGCCCTGGCGCTCCACGCGGGCCCCGCCGAGGACACCTGCGCCCTGTGCCAGCGTGCGCCCCGCGAGCCGGTGCACGCCGACTGCGGCCACCGCTTCTGCCGGGCGTGCGTGGTGCGCTTCTGGGCAGAGGAGGATGGGCCCTTTCCCTGTCCTGAGTGCGCCGATGACTGCTGGCAGCGTGCGGTGGAGCCCGGCCGCCCACCGCTCAGCCGCCGCCTGCTGGCGCTCGAGGAGGCGGCCGCAGCACCTGCGCGTGACGGCCCGGCCTCTGAGGCCGCGCTGCAGCTGCTGTGTCGCGCTGATGGGGGTCCGCTGTGCGCCGCCTGCCGGATGGCGGCAGGGCCCGAGCCACCCGAGTGGGAACCCCGCTGGAGGAAGGCACTGCGCGGCAAGGTGTGCGCGGGTGGTGCCCTGTGCGCTGCCATCCCCTTCCCGACCCGCGCCAGACGGCTCCCTGAGCCTCACCATTCCCCTGGGGACGGCTCCTTGTCCACCCTGCCCCTCCTCCAGATGATGCCCTGTTTCCAAATACCCTAACCCCCATCCCCTCAGGCCCATCCTTTCCTCTTGGGACAGGCCTTCTCTTTTCCCTAGCTGCAGATGGCGTCCTGCAGCAGGTTCCGCTCTTGTGCCTAGTTCCCTGGGCCCTACTGCCCCTCCTTCGGGCATGACGTCACCCCGTGGCAGCCTCCTCCCCAAGGGTGAACCCTCCCCTGAGGCTGTCTAGCAGATAAAGCCCCTCTGTATTCCGGTCCACCCCCACCCCTTCTCATCCCCTCAGCCCTCTTTGGGTTTCCACTTGTCTGTTCTGGTACCTTATCTGCATTACATGTGGTACCTGACTCTGAGTGGGAACCACTAACTGGCAAACTAGGAACCCACCCTTGTCGGATGTGGGCGCTCAGCATCATTTATCAGAGAATAGACTAGCTGGGCTCTCCTGCTGGGGGCTCTTCCTGCCTGGTGGGGAGGGGAGAGGAGGAGGGTCCTTCCACCTAGGTGGTCAGGTGGTCAGTGCACAACCAATGCCAGTCTCTAGCAGGCCCTGGGTGTGGCCATGCCCACCCTAAAGGGGCCACCGTGTTCATCAGGGATTCCCAGAGTGACCCTGCCAGGGCCATTCCTTCTGGAAAGGATATGGTGACTACTTTTGGCAGATACCACCCTCCATTCCTGTGATCGTGACAGTAACATCAGGTAGCTGAGGGAACACTCATGTCCAGTTATCTAGTTCAATTCTTGACATGGGATTTTCTGTGAGGCTTCTTCAGGGGGCAAGCTTAGTGGAGTCACTAAGAACCCTCTGGTATCTAAAGCCTGTTTGCATGAGGCTGGCAGGATAAGACCGACCATGCGGTGGGGTCTTCTGGACAGTCAGACCTTCAGTGAACTCAGGAGGTGCAATGCCCCCTGAACTGAGCTAAGGGAGGGGTGTCCAAGACCTTCAGCTGTGGCTGCCCGCCTGGTGACCAGCATCTCTTCACAGGAGAACAAGGGGTCTGTGGAGGTCATGAGAAAAGATCTGAACGATGCTCGGGACCTGCATGGCCAGGCCGAGTCTGCTGCTGCTGTGTGGAAGGCAAGTGGGACTGGCCCTGGGGTGCACATGAATGGGGACATGGGTATGTATTCTGATCCTATCTGGCAGGGCCTTGGGATGCAGTTGAGTCCTGTGTACCAAACCTCTCCTTGAAGTAGTCAGCATGGGGCTGGGGTCCTGGGTGAAGCCTGAGGACACAGGTGTCCTTCTCTGCCCTCCCTGCAGGGACACGTGATGGACCGCAGAAAGAAGGCCCTGACTGACTACAAGAAGCTTCGGGCTTTCTTTGTGGAGGAGGAGGAGCGCTTCCTGCAGGAGGCAGAAAAAGAGGAGGGGTCCCCTGAGGATGAGGATGCTGACCCTGCAGACAGGTTCAGGTCCCTCCTGCAGGCCCTGTCGGAGCTCGAGCGGAGGCACCGAAACCTGGGCCTCAGCATGCTGCTTCAGGTGGGCCCCGCCCCATCCTGAGGGCCCTGAGCTACCAAGAGAAGGCTTCTATTTGGGGCTGAATTTCAGGAATCAGTGATCCAGGAGACTCCCCAGCCTCCATGGCATTGGCAGTGTTTCGTGAGGCATGGTGGCACCCCCGTATTGAAGCACTGGGCCCCTGTGCTACCCTAGCGCTCTGCAGGCAGGAGCTGGCCGAGGGGTCCAGGAGCACAGGGAACACCCAGGAGGCTAGTGGCTATCTGACCCTCGTTCTTCATGTCCTCACACCCTATGTCGGAGGCCTTGCCTAACCCTTGAGGTTCTGGGTTCTTTGCATTCCCTCTGATCCTGAGCCAGCAACCTCCATCCTTCTCTTTTCTGGGCTAAGAGGTGTCATTTCACTCCTGGAATGCTGGTTAATCAACTCTGGTGGGCAGTGGTTTTGGGTGATGATTGGAGGGGAGGGTTTGGCTTCAGCCTTGGGAAGGCATCTGTGGCTGGTGGAACTGGGGCATGGTCATCTGGGTTTCAGGACGACTGCTCCCTCTACCTCCCTCTCTCTCTTTCCCTGTCTCTTTCTCCCTGCAGTGATGCCAGGCAGAGGAAGCTGGCTCAACCCTGGCCCAGCCCCCAGCAGCTCCTCCATCCGCCTCCTTCAGGACCCTGGAGGGTCTTCACCTAAGTATAGACTGGGCTTTGTACCGTAGGTACCACCTTGAGCTGTCCCCTCAGCAGTGTCTGTGTTTTTTTCCTCCGGTGTTCTTGTTTATGGGCTATAAAAGCCAGCCTCACTGTGGAGACCTGAAGTGGTGGGGGCATCTGTAACCCAAGTGTGTCCTGTTCTCTCTTTATAAAACTATTGTTGCTGCTGCCGAGTCTATTCAGATCTGCCTAGGGTCTCTGTGGCTGTTGTCGTCGTCACAGCTACCAGGTGGCTGGGTTTTCCGGACCTGGAACCCACTACCTTTAAATGCTGCCCATGATGAGCCTGTTCCCATTAGGCTTGAAGACCCCCACCCAAGCATTGGGCACAGGAGTTAAGATTAGACTTTTTGGTGATCATCCAAGGAAAGGGAGGCTCAGCGTGGGCAGATAGGTCAACCTGTCACTCCTCTTTAAGGTCCCTCACAAACTACCCACAGCTTGATTTCTGTGTGCAGGAATGGCCACCAGGTTCTTGTGCATCTGGAAGGTCAGCCTCCCATGCACCTCACCTTGCAGCTCTGTCCCCTGTGCCTTCCAGTGTGTCTGCTGGCCATGCTTACTTCTCTATCACTGTCCCTCAGGAGCAGGGCGGACGTGCTGTCAGTCTCACTGTGCCCCTGGCTTCCCCTGCTGAGTAGTTCCTCCTATAGATGAATTTAGCAAAATCAGTGACTTAGTGGCAGTGTCATTGCATCAGTGAGTTCAAGGAACAGAAATGTCACACAGTGACTGGATAAGGGATCCCAGTACATTGGCACAGACAGACTTTAGGATGGCTAGGACTATGATTCCTGAAATAGTGGCTTTATGATCAAACGGGTCATTTTTGGACAAAGCTTCTCGAAGTTGGGTGCTACCAGCTGAAGTTTTTGTGAGTTTGGGGCTAGTGGCCCTGGAACCCAAATCAGGATTTGCTCGTATCCCTCCTCCCTCTGTTTCTTCCAGTGCCCCATGATTGGGACTGGAGGAGCTTCTGCAGCTGTTTTTCTCTGATGGGCTCCCACTGCCCGCCTCTGCTAAGTGATACTGGGGAGCTGGCCTAGGCCGCTGTAGACCGAGCCCCAGATGCCCACTAGGAGGCCTGCTCATTCTTTCCCTCTCAGTTGGAGACATAGGTGTAGCCCAGAAGTGTGGTGCAGAGGGCTGGGGAGAGACATGAGGTCCACTGGCATGGACTCTCTTTTTAAAAAATTTTTTTTAATACTCTCCCGAAGGTATTTTTTAAATTTCTTTTAGAGAGAGGAAGGGAGGGAGAGAGAAATGTCAATGTGAGAGAGAAATGTGGATCTGTTGCCTTCCCATATGCACCCCAACTAGACATCGAACCTGCAACCTTTTGGTCTATGGGATGACACTCCAACCAGCTGAGCCACACCTGCCAGGGCTTGCTTGCTTTCTGAGACTGGTGGACCCCTTTGCTGCTCTCAAATGCTATCTATGTAAGGATGGTAGGCAGAGAGGGGGAAAGCTGCCTGGCTGTATATCAGAAAGAGATGGGGTCATCCTCTCATCAAGCCAAATGACTGTGGCCAAATAGTCCTGACCCTTAAGATCAGAGGTCCATACTAGGGGTGCCCTGTGGCCTCTTCCAGACTCTGGGAGACCCAGAAGGGAGCTGCCCTGCTTGTGTCCAGTAGAGAGCCCTGGCTTGGGCTCCAGCGAGGCCTGGCTGCCCCTCCATAGCTCCTCTGAATGTGTACGCAGTCAGAGCTCTGTGACAGCCTTTTTATTTAGGGGTTCATATATTCAGTACTGAGATACAGTCCCTTGAATTTGTCATTGTAAGAGCTTGATAGGAAAATTGTGTATAGTTAGGACCTGTGGCCTATTTTCAATTTCAGATTCGTAATCCAAGGGGAGCAGAGACAAATGCTGAGTGTCATTTCACATGCAGTGGGGGTTAGGGGGAAGCAGTGCTCAAGACCAGCCCTGCTTTGCACACCATGTGCAAGCTCCAGGGTTTCCCAGAACCCCCTTGGGGCTCGAGAATTCACTATAAACACTTCCAGACCTCTGCTCATGGTGATGGTTTGTCGTGGGGAGAAGGAACAGGCTAATGGGCTGCCAACCTGTCCTAGAAGCAGGGGTGCCACGTGCAGGGTAGGTGGGGCAGGCTGCTGTGCAAACCTGTGGACAGATGCCCATTCTCTGGTCGTTGCTAGGGTGTCTCCCCCAGCTCTGCTCTTCCCTGGGGAAGAGGGTCACAGAACACGAGATACACCCACAGCAGTTTTACAGAAGTGCTGCTATTGCTTTATTGCCACCAGTGGAAAAGCTGCTTTATTGACACCAGTGGAATGGTTTCCACAGGTGATGTGATTGGGCTTATAAAAAATGCCTTTTCAAGGGTCCCATGGCTGGAGTAGCAGGTGGATGGAGCAATAGAAGATATTTGCAGTGGTTTACACTGAGACTATACAGGGAACTCTTGCAATTCAGGAAGAGCCCAAAGCAGCTAGAGTGAAAGAACACAGGCCAGAGGGTGGACAGGCAGGTGAGAAGAGGAGCCAAGAGCCCAGGGAGAAAGGTTCAAATATGTTAAACCAGGGCAATCACATGCCTGCTCCTGGCCTTGTACTGCTGCCGGATGTCATCTCATTTAGGTCATAATGATCCTGGACCCAGGGACCCTACTGCCCTACTGCCTGCTCTTCTGATCATAGCCCTCTGCAGGCCCAAAGGGAATTCACATGGTGTAGGTGGTTGCTGGGGAAGCAGGCAAAGTGGTGTAGCTGTTCCCCCCTGGGATGGGAGGATAGGGCATGGAGGCCATGGAGACCATCCAACCCTGGGAACAGAACACAGCCATTTGGTGGGGCTGAGGGCACCGTGCTGAGATAAAAGCAAAGTGAAACAAAATAATACTATTTATGTAAAAAAATGCACACAGGACAATTTGTGATTGTAAGAACACAAAACCGACAAATGGAACCCATTAGGGTAGTTGCCTATGCAGTGGAGAAGGGGTTTAAATTGATGTAACTGAAACACAAGTTCAGCTGCCTACTGCAACAAAAGCCAAACTCAGGTGCTGGTGCGAAAGGAAAGGTTTATTCAGGTGTGGTGACCTGGGAGAAAGATGGAGCCCCTTCTCAAAGACCACGTCATCTTCCTGCTCAAGCCCACAATTCTTACAGGAATAGGGAGGGGAGGGCCCATCCAATCCAATGATGTCTCTAGCTTTTGGCTCATTCTGGGCATTATACATTCATCTTTCTAGCCTTTGGTGTGCTCAGCGTAAGAACTTGAAGGCTGCCTCTTGCCTCTTCATCTGGTTTTCCTGCACTGTTACTGAGAAAACTGGCCTGCTTTACTGTGTCCACCAGCTGGGAGGGATTCATTCCTAATACCCCATCTAAACATTGGAGCTTCCTTCTGATATGCAGGGCACAGTCAGGTTTCTCATCCGGACAGTCTCTGGTCCCTGTGGTGTGGATCAGCATCAGTGTGCTTTTGATAGGCCTGATAGGTTCTTTCTAAAAATTCAGAAGGGTCTTTGTTTGATTTCTGTTAAATCTCCTTTATTATATTCAGGCTCTTTGTTTGGGCACCCTTTTCTTAACCCCTTCCAATATGTACCTTTTGTAATGTTCTAGGAAGCCTATGTCCCTGCTATTCAGGTCCGAGTTGAGTCCTTTCAAGAGAATTGCCTCAGCTGCATTGGGGGTCCCACTGAGATTCTCCTGATGGAGGTGATGAGCTTCTTCATTAGCCTTATTTATAACTAGTTGCCTTTCAACTGCCATTAGCAAGATGTTGAGAGCCTGTACATCTGCCCAGTTTGGATGGTGAGTGGCAAAAGGTGGAGGTGAAAGATCTGCCATTCTCTGAGGATCCTCCCTGTATGAGGGGTTGGAATTCTTCTAATTTAGTAAATTGAAGTGGAAATTGAACTATGTGTCCAGTAGTGGCCAGAAGGCTGGCCTTCCTGGTTTATTCTGCCAATGGGATATTGCCTCCAAGGGAATTATCCTGATCTGGAGAGAGATGCTTTCTGGCCAAAGTGGGTGCTTTGCTGGGTCTTCAAGGGAGAGACCATTCCTTCCTCATATAGAGATGGGACTATTGTCCCTCTGGGCCCTATTTCAGGCCCAGGTTGGTGGCAGGGGGAATCTTGCTGCTAATCCTGTGTCTCCTAGGTTCAGGGTATTACAGGGACTCACTTTTCATTTTCCTTTTCTTCCTGTGTCTTAATGCCAGGGAGTGGTTTTGAGACCAAGTCCCTTGTCTGCATCATTAAATTGTTCCTTTTCTTTGCAGAGTCCTTATGGTGTAAAGATATAAATACCTGGACATAAAGAATTTCATCCCATTTCCCTGAATTATGTCAAAACAATTACAATTGTATGGTGGTGTAGTAATTTAGGAAACCATTTAGGGACCATTTCCCGCCCCCCCCCCCCACCTGTACTCTAAGGTATACATAGACCAAGCAGTATTACAATACAAAACCAATTCCTTCTTAGTCATTGGATCATAGCTGTACTTGGACCAATCTGCTAAAATTTGGCCAAGTGGGCTCCTTTCAGGAGTTGCAACAGAACAAGCCCTGAGGACATGAAAGTACAAACCCAAACCATAATCATAGAAACACTCCAGACAAAGTGGGAACACATGAACAAAACTTGGAGCCATCATTTCATTGATCCAAATGAGTGCTTACAAGTAAGTTCTAGAGTCTTATCTCCTGCCGGCTGATACCACAAAGGGTTCTGACTAGACCCAAATGGCATGAAGCCCAAATGATATGAAGCCCAAGCAGCAGGGCTTCGGACCCCCAGTGTGCATGCTGGTTTGACTCCAGTCTTGGGGTCCATCTACTCCTCAGAAACCAATTTCCTTTCACCAGCCAAGTGTTTCAGGAGACTGATGCCTTGAGAAGGAGAGCAGGGAAATTTCCCAAGAAAAGTTCTCAGCAGCTATGGAAGTCCTCATAGTCCTGCTTCTGGGGTCAGCCTGTCACAGGTACCTGGGACCCTAGCCGTGGCCCTCTGGGACTTGCCCTGACCTACGTGGTCCCTGTGGAGTCACCAAAAACTTACTGGAAACATAGGTTTGGCTGCCTGCTGCAACTAAAGCCAAACTCATGAGGCAGGTGCTGGTACAAAAGGAGAGGTTTTATTATCAAGTGCTGCACCCTGGGAGAATAGAGGACTTCTGTCTCACAAGACCATCTCTGTGGTTCTCACAGGGACAGGGAGGGGAGGGCTTTCTGTCCAATTATCTCTAGTTTTTGGAGTACTTGAGGCCCTATCCATTCATGTTTCTAGCTTTTGGTGCACTGGAGCCCTGTCCATCTCTAGCCTTTGGTGCCCTTGGTGGGAAAACCTCCTCCTGCACCATCTTGGCCAATGGGGGAGACTCCCTGGTGCTCACTGACTTGTCTGTAGTAACATTGAGGGTAAATTTTCTCTGGACTCCCACTTTGAGACTCTTCAGTAGGCTGAGTTGCCTGCCCCCCACCCCAGTGTCCTTTCCTTTTTCTTCTCTGACCTTGTGGGAGCCCCAGTGACAGCTTCCTGGGGATCCTTTGCCCTGGGTATTCCCCATGCCCACTCAGCTGTTCTCATTGGTCCAAAGACCAATCTTGTGTTACTGGTGTTTCTCAGGGGAGGGTTGGACCAGGGAAAGGGTGAGGAGCCTCAGACAAACCAGGTAACTGAGGACATGACTGGGTCAGGGAGGTTCTCCAAGTGTCCCCTGTGGTGCAGAGGAGCAGTGAAGTAGCTCCTTGGGGGCCCCCAAGCACCCCTGCCCCCAGTCAGATGGCTTAAAGCTCGGGTGCCTCATTTCCTAGCAGAAATCTCACTTAATTTAGAGAAAGATTACTTAAATGGTAAATAGACCCTGTGTTCCTTTTTCTTTACAAGATAATCTTTTGGGCCCTGGGGTTTATTAAACCTCTGTTCCTGAAGAGGGATGTGGTAGTGAGCCACTTCTACTTGATAGGCCTTGCAAGTATTTATAAAACCACTTAGTAATGAAGATGTCTCAGAACATTGTCATCAATAGAACACATGGTCGAGTAACAACCAGTCAGAATTAAACTTTCACAGGACACAGTATCAGCCTCTAGTTTTGATTTTCACAGTTTTTGCACAAGTGAGTGGGAAAATTTAAATAAAATCAACATAAAGTGGAACATGTTGCTCTTAGATAAAGACTCCGATCTCCTATTTGTGAGAACAAAACTGTCCACTAGTGAAAGTTTTCAGTCACACACCTTGGATCAGCCGCCGAATTTGTCGTGACTAAAAAATGGCGTCTGTCCCTCTGCATGGGCCACCTCTCCTGGTTGCCTTTGTGTGCAGGTGCCTCCTTTCTTCACTTTTAAAGACTTGACCCTCATGGCTGGGCTCCAGAGCACTTGGGAGCATCACTCCTTTGCCTCCTGAGACCCAGTGGACCTGGAGACAGTACCTGGCTGGCACCCAATAGTAAGGTAAGACTCGTGGGCAGGGCCAGCCAGTCTTGGGCTCCCTGCTGAGATCCCTGGAGTCCCCTTCCAGCTGCAGCCCCACAGGGGCACTGCTCATGCTGTTTGCACACTGAGCCACCAGCATCCCAGGGTATGAATGTGGGGGCCTAAGGAGTGTGGCAGAACAGAAAGGCCCATTCCTCAACCTTCTGGCAAGCAGAGGAGATCATGCAGCCCTTTGGCCTGTGGGAGCATGGTCATCTCAAAGGACATCATGCCCTGAGTACAGGGATAGTTCTGCGCTGTGTGTTCTGGTGCCAGGACCTATGCAAATGAAGTGACTATCCAAGTCATCTGGAAAAGCCTCAGGGCTTGTTACTCCTGGACAGCCAACAGGGCTCCCAGGATGCAGGGTGACTTTATCCCATTGGGAGCTGCATGCAGTGGGCGCTCTGGACATAAAAAGGCTGGCTCTCTCCTGTGCTGGGTCTGAGTCAGGCCACCGCAAGCAGGCTGGCTGGATGTGTGCCACCTGTGTCTTGCCATCTGCAGCTGAAGGAGCTCAACAAACTCCACATGTCCTGCCCAACACCCAGGCTGTGTTGCTGTGACACCAAAGACTCTTGAGTCAACCTCATGGCTAGAAGCAAGCTGCCAGTGTGTCTCCTCATTTCCTCCATCCCTGTCCTTCCTTCCCTTGTGCAGCTGTGGTCAGTACATGAGACAAGGTTGGTGCAAGAGCTGGCAATGGCCCTGGCTCTGAAGTAGGAACAGTGGACGCATCACTGTCGGTGCGCAGCAGACACTGGGCCAGTGCCAGGGTGGCCAGTTGTACACCGCAACCCTCTGCAGTAATGCTGTGTGGGATTGGGGACGTGGATGGGCATATCAAGGCAGAGGTATGGAATGGGAGTCCCAGGGTGCTTAAGTTCCCGCCCAAGGGGTGCCCTCTGTGGCCTTGGTCTGTCTTGGAAGCCCTGGGTAAAAGCTAGGCTCAATGCTGGGTTCTGCTGGACTCTACCCTCCTACTGGTTCACATAGGCCTTTTCCACCAATGCTTTTAATGCTCCATCTATAATATAAAACTGTTAGCTCATGATGGGGTTCAGGCTCTGCTGCCCCAAATCCAGCAGCTGGGCATATTGAATATTTTAAGCCGAAGAAGTTTAAGAAACACCATAAGCAGGAAGGTCACTGACCCTCCTCCCCACTTGTCCTTGTCCCCAGAAACAGGCCCTAAACCCTCAAGTGAGAGGCGCCTTTCCTATACCCAGTGGGAAGGCGCACTCTTATCTGTGAACACAAAACGGAAGCCAAGAATCCCTAACAGACCTTGCTAACAACCTTCCCCATTTACTACCCCTTGCTCATTGACCTATCACAGTCCACCACCACTGCCTACTACTAAACACTCGGGCCTAACTGTCTCTGGGTCTGCATCTCCTTATGAAGGCCCCCAAGACCCGTGAAACTTAAATAGCTTGGTAGGCTTTTCTACTGTTAATGTGTTGGGTTAAGTTTCAGACCTTGCCAGCACCCCGGAAGGGTAGAGGGAAACCTTCCTGTACACTCAGGTGCCTTTTCCCATGCTGTGTGGTAAGCCATGCAGCTGAGGAACCTAAGGAGGTAGACCTGGCTATGGCCAGAAGGAAGTCTGGCACCAATGACCCCAGAGGTGAGACCCCTGTGGAATCAGGCCCCACTGGAGTGAGGGGAGCAGAGTGAGGGCGGAGAAAGGTTAGGCCAGAAAATGTGTGAGCTTCTGAGATGGTCTTTTGTGTGGAAAGGACAGAACTATTTTCAGCAGAATGCAGAAAGTGCTGTCCAGGCGGCTTTCCTCTGTACTGCTGACCTCCAGTCCCTGGTTGTGCAAGGTGTAAACTCCCAGAATGTTCCCCTCACTTGTGACCTGTATTGGGAGTTCCTGAGCTTGGACACAGGCTGAGAGTCTGTAGGCACCTGTTAGCCAATGCTAGGAGTTAGCTAAGAAATTTAGGAATGTGAGACAGCTCCAGCGTGCAAAAAAGTGGACTTATTTCTAGGGCCTCCTGCCTCCCACTGGTTTCCTGTGACCCTAATGCCCCACCTGTTCTTGCTCTCCAGTCAGATGCCCTTCCTATACCCTGCAGGCAGTCCCTGGACCTGATACTTTTGAAAAGGTTTGTACTGGCCTGTATGTGTCTCAAATGCAGGCTGTTGGACTGTCTTGTGTAGGTAGGTTTTAGCTAACCATTTCTTTGTTTCTTTTAATAGTTCCTTAATTTTTTTTCTTCATGCCTGTTTACGCAGGTGCCACTGGTTCTGATTTTGCACTCCATACTTGTCCCTCATCCTAATACAGTGATAACAGCCTTCTACATGCTTTTTAGGTCTCTGCTTCCAGACTGCTCTTGCAAATAGTTATGCTTTCCAGGGGCATTAGGAAGTGACACTTCCACACATATTAGAAGCTTAGAGATGTCATGTGACTCATGGAAGTGACAGAGTCTGGGCTGATTTGGGATATCAGAGGCCTCTGCCACACACTTGCACAGAGTCCCAGAGGACCACAGCTTCTGATGGGCTGGGGCCATTGCACACCTGGGGAGAAGTGCTTTGGAGACAGGCTGAGGCAGTTGGACCAACTGGGGCATCTAAAGTCCCTATACTTGGTGGGCAGGGCTGGTCAGTGGCTCTGAGGATTTGGAGTTGGAAAGGCTCAGGTGGGCAGACTTGGGCCTGCTGGTGGGAAATGCAGAAAACACAGTGGGGATAACCATGGGGAATGGCCACTCAGTCACAGTACATGGAAAACAGAGCTAGCAAGTATCTAACCCTATACCAGCCATCCTGCAAATGTCCCCAGGCTGGTCTCTGCAGTTTGGGATTGCTGTAGTGTGTGTGTTTCAGTTGGGTAACTCACAACACATAAAGTTAACCATTTTAAGTGGACAACTCTGGAATTTAGCACAGCCACGGTGTTGTACAACCACCATGTCTATCTCATTCCAAAACATTTTCATCACCCCAAAAAGGAGACTCTGAACTCATTAGCAGGATTTGTCTTTTGTGGATGTTTCATATAAATGGGTTCATACACTGTGCAGCCTTTTGTGTCTGGTGTTCACTTACTACAATGTTTGTGTAGGAAGGGAAAAAATCTTAACTCTGTCCTTTTCAGGTCTCTGGCTAGGCCTAAGAGTTTAATCAACAAAAGACAGATTTACAGGAGGAAAGCACATAGATTTTTACATGTACACAGAGTCCTCATAAGGAAATGAAGATCCACAAAAGTGACTAAACCGAAATGCTTTTTTTAATTTCATTTTTTTAAAAGATTTATTTATTTATTTTTAGAGAGAGGGGAAGGGAGGGAGAAAGAAAGGGTGAGAACTTCAACGTGTGGTTCCCTCTTGCACGACCCGTACTGGGGACCTGGCCTGCAACCCAGGCATGTGCCCTGACTGGGAATAGAACTGGTAACACTTTGTTTCACAGTCCAGCTCTTCAGTCCACTGAGCCACACCAGCCAGGCTGAAGTGCTTTTATTGTAGGCTGAACAAAAAAGACAATTGTGGAAAAGTAGCTCAACCATATGGGGAGGCTAAAGGAAGATAAGAATTATGTTACCAAGGTCTGTACAGAATCCTGTCTTAACTTTCCGTCCCTGATAAGAACATTTTTTTCCTCTCTGGGTGCAGGGTGGGCATCTTTCAGGTGGGAGCTTCTCCTCCTGTTTTCAGGAAGAAAAGGAGAGAGAGCAGGATGATATTCATGCATCTGCCACTTTTTCAGTGTCTTCAGTTCAGAATCATCCTTGTGCAGAAGTGGCATACTTTGGGGTGCTGCTTACTAACTTTGCTTATGTTTCCCACCATGCAAGGCCTGTTTATCACAACAGTCAGGCCAGCTTCCCACAGAACTTATTTCTGTCAATTAGTTGTCTCTTATTATTTCTGTGTGTTTTGTCCAACTCCCATTGAAAAGTGAGACCTGTGAGATCAGGAATATGGTGTCTTTTAACTCTCCTGGAATCCAGCTCTGTGTGTGGTCAGGGCTGACGAATACTTGTAGGATGGATGGATACATGCATTTTATCACTCACTGTGGGCTCTGGGGGGCTGTCTTTATTATTCAGTCCTGTAGCAATGGTGCATAACCTGGTGCTATGGTCTGAATGTGTCCCCCAAATTCACATGTTGAGTCCTAATCCCCATTGGGATGGTGTTAGAAGGTGGTAATGAGGTCATAAGGGTGGAGCCCCATGAATAGGATTAGTGCCCTCACAGCAGAGACACCAGAGAGCACCTTCACGCCATCCACCCTGTGAGGACACAGGATAAGGCACTGTCCATGAACCAAGAGTGGACTCTCACCAGACATCAAGTAGCCAGCCCCTTGTTCGGGACTCCCAGGCTCTACAACTGTGAGGAAGAAACATCAGTTGTTGGTAAGCCCCCTGGTCTGTGGAACTCTTGTTACAGCCTCCCTAACATAGTGAGACATGTGGTGATGAACACACCTTTACTGCATCCATGGGCACATTTTTTGGGGTGAGGGGGAGCAGTGGAAAAGCCAGGGCCTAGGAGCAGTTCAACTTCCACTGAACCTGAGCACCCCAGAGGAAACGTGGAGACAGAACTGAATGCTGTGTGCACTGGGTCAGGAACATACTAGGCCCCAGGAGGTGAGCATATGGCCCCTGTGAGAATTAAATCTGTGGACCCACACCCAGCTGGGCAGGGGGAGCCCTGATGTCTGGTCAAACATAATTCTGGGTGTGCCTGTGAGGGTGCTTAATGAGAATAACATTTGAATCAATGGACTGAGTTGAGCAGGTGGCCCCGCCAGTGTGGGTTGTCCAATCAGTTGAATGGAACAAAATGGTGGAGGAAGGGAGTTTTTTTTTGTCTGTCTCTTGGAGCTGGCACAGTGACCTTCTGCATTCTGATTCAGACTAGAACACTTGCCATTGGCTCTCCTGGGCCTTCAGGTCACTAATGGTAGACCTTGGGACATCTCAGCCTCCATAATCAGGTGAACCAATTCTTCACAATTAATCTCATGTTTATACAGGGTGAGGCAAATGAAGGTTTACAGTTGTGAATATGCAGAACAAAGTTTATTCTTGTGTTATTATTATTGTTTTCCATATGAACAACTGTAAACCTACTTTTGCCCCACTCTGTATTATAAATGAATTGTATATTATTTATTAATAACAGTATGAATTTATTAACATATGTAAATTAATTTTTTTCTGAGAGCTCCTTCCCACTCACTGCTCTGGCCAGGTGCAGGCTGTGGCCATCCAGCACCTGGGGAAGAGACAGGTCTGTGGGAGCCTCGTCTGGGTTGCTGATACAAGTGGGGCTTACTGTCAGCACAGCATTTCTTGGATGTGGAGGGAACCGTGGAAAAAATTTTCATGAGGTTTCCCCTTGTCTCTTTTGGGGAAGAAAAACTTTATCTTGTTATGTCCAGTGACTGGGGTGTATGAACTAGACCAATAACTGGCAGATTAATGAAATAAAAGACAGTTCATTTTGTTTGCAATGTACATGCTCACAGGAAGGCTCAATGAGCAGTGACTTAAAGGGGTGATTAGAATTTGGGGCTTAAATACCTGACTTAGTAGGGGAGAGGGAGTGGGAAGAAAAGGCTTTTTTATTTTCAGGCTAGGTTTAGGTTAGGTTTTTTTTTTTTAGGAGAACAAATGAGAGGTAAAAAAGTTTATGATAGTGTTTGACTTGTGATAGGTAGAGTGGTCTTTCTGACTTCAGAGCCATAACAGTCGTAAAGTTAACTAGCCAAGTAGCAGCCCCTTCCCCCATAAACACTGCAACCTCATGCCTCTGAGGTTGCCCTCACGCTCTGATGTTGTTGAGTTCAGCAAGGGTGCTCCTGGTACAAGTTTTGTTTCTGTAAATTATTCGTTCCTCTGCATTCCACATGGTAGGTGGGGGCCACATAAACACTGATAAATGAGTGACCTCTGCCCTATCCTCCCCACGCTGCTCATCCTGGCAGGTAATGGGTTTTCTTCCTATCTCTCAGAGCAGGTTTTAAAGTTTTAGGTGTGTGAGAAACATTTTGAGAACCAGCCTGAGGATCTCAGATGGGGCTGTATTTGGAAATGGGACCTTTAAACAGGTGATAAAGGTGAAATGAAGTCATTAAAGTGGGCCCTAATCCAATAGGACTGCTGTTTTTATAAGAGGACATCAGGACATAGGCCCAGAGAAATGACCATGTGAGGACACAGGAAGGAGACAGCCAACTACACACCAAGGACAGAGGCCACAGGAGAACAGCCCTGCCCCCACCTGGATCCCAGACGTCCAGCCTCCAGGGTGGGAAGGCATAGCTGTTCAAGCCCCCAGCCTGTGGTATTTATTTGTTACGCAGCCCGAACAGACTAATTCAAGAACTTAGAACTGCAAATTCTTGCTCCTTCCCATGGAAGTGACTTGGCAGTTGGTGTGAGGCCCTGTTCTTCACAGCCTCACACAGCTCTGAGGTCCTGGAATCCCCTTGGAGAAATGTTGTATTCCAGCTTAGCTTCACAGGGAAAAGAAGTCTTTGGATAAGGCCATGCTTCTCAGCCCTTATTTTATCACTGCCCCACGAGGAGCCCTTTTAGACGTATTTTTTCTAATTGCCCATCCCCATGAAAACTTCACACCACAGATGCACCAGGCTGGGCTTCAGAGCGTGTTTTCAGCCCCAGGAACCAGTTTTTGCCTCCTGGTTAGGGTCTTGCCCTCATTGACTGAGAGTGCTTGGGATAGAGAATTGCCAAAATTTTTGCACCAGGAAGATGATGCTTGAATGTACCTGCCTGTGGGGTTGGGGCAGTCTATCCCCCGCCCCCCAACTCCTGGGACCATCGCTCTCTCATGATCACATGCAGCAGCATGAAAGCGGCAGGTGGGTGCTTGGGGGCACACATGCATTTGGGGTTCAAGAATCCTGGCTCTGAGCTAGACTGTCTGGTTCTTTATTCTGATACTACTTGTGATGGCTGTTGTGATGTTTGGGTGGCCCCTTCAGAAGGCCTGGCTCCATCCACATGCTGTCTCCAGGGGGCGGTGTCACAACCACTCTCATTTCATCCTCATCAGGCCAAGTCCAGGTTTATCTCTGGCTGGGCCACACTGAGCATCCTGTGTGGGTGTTTTCATTAGCTTCAAGGTGGAGCTGGCCAACTTACTTGCTGGGTCATTTTGTGGTAATTGTTGCCCCTGGCCCATACAATAATGAGGACCTGCTTGGGGTAATGCAAAGGGCAGTTTGCTGCCTCTGGCCCATAGAGGTAGATAAGCACCTGCTGGGGAAACAGCCCCCCACATCCCATGTCCACAGGGACAGGCGTCCCTCAGACCCCTGCTCACTCAAGGCCCTCACCATCCAGGCTCTTTAAGGATCTGCCTGAGCTGGGCTCAAGTGTCAGGTGTCCTGCCTTCTCCTGTGGAGTGAGTCAGCTGCTCTGCCCATAACAGAGAAAGAGGGCAGGTACTGTTCAGGCAGCAGCAGGAAGTACTTGTGTGCTTGGGTGCAAGTGCATCACCACCCAACTTAACCATGGACAGAGCAGGTATCTCCACTCTCACCTGCAATATATATGACCATATCTGTACGTAATCTTGTATACAATTTATATATATGATTTATATATAACTTAAATGTAGCAAATTTATAGAGAGAAGTTATGTATAGAGTGTAATATGAACAATTTTTATATATAGAATTGGAATTTATTACATGGAGAGAATTTTTGTATATAGAATTTATATACACAAGAAATTTATATATAAAATATATAGAGTATATATAAAATGCTATATATAAATCAAGATATTGATGTACATATATACCAACTGAGAAACATGTAAATATATAGACACATATATATACACTTAGTTCACTTGGGCTTCCATAACAAAATACCACAGGCTGGTGGCTTATAAACAACAGACAATTACTTCCCACAGTTCTGAAGGCTGAAGTTCAAGATCAAGGCTCCAACACAGTTGGGTTATGAGGAGAGCTGCTTTCTAGGACATTCTTGCTGCATCCTCACTGCGGGAAAGGGTGCGGGAGCTCTCTGGGGCCTTTTTATAAGGCACTAACCCCATTCATGAAGGCCCTGACTTCATGACCTAATTACCTTCCAAAGGCCCTTATACCATCATCTTGAAGGCTAGGATTTAATGCAAATTTTTTGGAGGGACACCAACATTCATCTTATAATATTTGCATATGTTTCTTGATTGACCCAGTACTCAAAGGGGAATTCACTAAGTGCTGCTCACCATCCCCAGCAGGAATGAGGATGAAAAGAGAGGAAATGTGACTGAAAATTGCCTGGAACACAGTCAGCGCTCAGACAATGGCGAGCGTGAGGCAGAGCTGCAGAGAGTGAGGCTGGTGAATTGCAGGGGGTCTCCTTCACTTTCAAATGACTGTCACACTTCACCCTTTTAACACAAAATGTCACCAAAAGATTCTCTGTGCTACCCAGCAGGGTGTCCTGCAGTTTATTCTGACACTAATGGGACTTGGCACAGACCCTACAGGTTAAGGGCTCAGTTCCATGAGACCGCTGTCATTTCAGATGCCAATCGCAAGTAGTAAGGCCCAGGTTGCCCACAACTTCCGACCCACTAGCTGCAAATCAGCTTCACACGACCTGTTTTTTAGGTTCCATTGTTTGCTATGGAAACACGTTTATGGGTTTATCATATGCTAGAGGAGGTGATACAGGATGAAGGTGAACAAACAGCCAGAGGAAGAGGCACCTGGTATGAGTCTGGGAGGGTCCTGAGTGAAGGAGGTTCTGTCCCCATGGAGTCGGGGCGTGTCACCCTCCTGGCATATACAATAGATGCATTCACCTGCCCAGAAGCCCCCTGGCTCCCTATTGGGATTTTCTGGGGAGTTTCTCATGTAGGCATGATCAGTCCTTAACTCCATTTCTAGCCCCCTCCCCTCAGAGGCTGGGGGCAGGATGAAAATTCCAGGCTGCCAATTATGGCGTTTTTTTCTGGTGACCAGCCCCATCCAGGAGCCCACCCAACGCCCTTTTTTTAGAATAAAAGATGCACCCTATCAGGAAATTCCAAGGGATCTAGGAGCTTGGTGTCAGATGCTTCAAACACCCCAGAAATTGTGAGGGATTTAGGAGCCCTGTGCCAGGAACTGGGGGCAGAGACCAATATTTGTACTTCTCATTATTTCCCAGCAGGGAAGGAATAAAGAAGGAAAGTGCCAGAAAGAATGCTATTGTGGGAAAATGTAGCCTGCTCTAGGATCTCCAGGTCAAGCCCCTGAACTTGAAGATCGTCTAGGCACAAAAACCTGAGACAGTGCACCAGGCAGAAATTCAGTGGCAGTAGAGAGGCACAGGCTGGCACCATGATACAAGGACAAGAGAGCTTTACATTCAATTTGTGCTACATGCTGGGAAATGTGACAAGGGTTCTTCAAGCCCCACGGGACTTAAAACCAGAGCAGCAAAGACAAACAGAAGCAACTGCCCACTAGAGTCTAACCTTACCCACATGGGTCTGTGCAGGTAACTTGAGACCATGTGGGTGGAGGACGGACGTTGTCCATGGCCCCACAGTGGGCACAGCACCAAGACTTTGATTATATGTTTCTCAGTCAAGCATTTGGATATACTGTGTATGTTGGCTATCAACTAGTCTCTAACTTCCAAACCTAGATGGACTTAAATTAAACCTGGCTCTGATGGTAGAATGACATGGACCTGACCAGAAAACAATGACCAAGAGTGTATAGTCAGGGTTCTCCTGAGATATAGAACCAATAGGGTATTCACACACAACGGGTTATGTACATAGGCCATCTGAAGGCAGAATTCCCCTTTTCTCTGGGATTCTCTGTCTTCATTCTGAAGGCTATCACTTGATTGGGTGAGGCCCACCCTTATTACAAAGATTAATCTGCTTTACTCAACATCCACTGAGTTAAGTGTTAATTATGTCTAACAGACACATACACTCCTCTGAGCAACATAGACTGGTTTTGACCAAATATCTGGGCATCATGGCCCAGCTGAGTTGACCCATAACATTAACTGTTACAAGGACTGAAAGCTCAACAGGTTGAAAGACCTCAGTACTCAGACAACTGGGAAAAAGGGAGAGAAGGGGCTGGACCTAGAACCTCTGCCATGTTCCATTGTTTTCTCACTAAAGCACATCAAAACAGTAAATAAAGCAAGAAAACAGCAAGGCTTAAAACCTGAGATGTGTCATGATAGAGGTCACCCTGGACCAGGAGCCCAGACACAGGGCTGGGTGCCAGTCTGACCCTGGGTGCCTGGACAGGGCGCATCCCTGGAGGGGGCTGATCCAAGCAGAGGGGTGAGAGAGCCTCTTCCTGGCTCCCATCTTTGGTGCCTACATCTCCCAGGCCCTGCCCATGCCAGGCCAGGCAGGGAGGGTGGGAACCAGGCTGTACTCGTGGTGACGGTGGGCCAAGCTCTCACTGGGCAGCTCCAGGCTGGCAATCAGTTTGGAATGGCTTTGTCCTGGAGCTGTATCTCTGCCTCCCTTCTGTACAGGGCCACACAGGCTTGTCCTCAACTGTGGATGTGTGTGGACACACATGGAAACACGCAGAGCTGCTTGGGCCCTGCTCCCCCTTTCATCCCAGCCCCCGACCCCATCCTTTCATGCCCAGTCCATCTGCGCCAAGCCTCCTGTGGCTTAGGACACTGTCCCCTTGTCCCCATGTCAGGGGATGGTGGGTGCTGTGTACTTGAAAAGAAGCCCACGGAAGATGTGGCTGGAAGTAGGTATGCAGCTTCCTCCAACCCTTCCCTGGGTGAAGCAGACTGCTTTGCTGAGGGGACCTCTAGGTCCCAGGGCTGGGTGTACTGTGGAGCATTTGGTTTCTTCATCCTGGGAGCCTGCCCAATTTGCTGGAGGTAGCATGAGGGTCAGGCGAGGCTGCAAGATTCTAAAAGAGCTAATTCAGTTTGATTAGTGGCCAAAGAAGTGGGGACAAGCAGACCGTCACAGGTGCTGATACCAGGGCAGCTCCTACTGGCCCAGCTGTGATCCTGGGAAGCCCAGCCATCCTGAGTTTCTGCCCTTCTGCTGCACCCTGTTCTGGCTGACTTTGGGGTCACCTCCTTCTGGTGTGTGCCCTGGTGCCACCCACAAAGCCTTCCCTGACCTCCCCACTGAAAATCCTACCTTTCTTGCTCTCCTCCTCCTTCTACTAGGTGCATGTTCACTGCACTTACCACCACCTACTGTTCTACTTATGGACAAATGTAATTTGATTACTGAAATTTCCACCTATAGAATAAGGGCAGGGATTTTTAAAAATTTAAAAATATTTTGGCATATTTTGTTTGCTCTTTTGTCCCTGGTACTTGCCGTGTCAAAGATGCTTACTTCATGAAAAACTGAAACATCCGAGCCTTAAGATGAAACTGGGAAAACCCACTTAGTTTGTGGCGAAAGCCTGGAAAGATGGAGGGATTTCCCTTTTTAAAATGTTTTTTCAAGAGTTCTGGCCAAGATGGAGGTGTAGGTAGAAACCCTCCACTTCCTCCCACACCAAAAGGAGGATAACACCAATCTGAAATCAATAAACAACCAGAAGTGCCAGAAAATCAAACTGCATGGAACTCTGACAACCAAGGAATTAAAGAAAAAGTCAACCAGAACAACCAGACTGGTAAGAACCCATGGCGAGGTGGCAGACTGCATGGGCAGGGCTGGCAGAATGGGAAACAGACTCAGAGTTGACTCTGGAGTACAGCGGGGGTTGTCACAGTGGGAGAAACTCCCATCTCACATGAGAGTTCATCGGAAAGTGGGCTAGAGCCAAGCAGAGCTGCATTGCTCCCTCTCTGGCCCCTCCCTCCCTGGCAGTGCTGCGGCGCAGCAAAGAGGGTTGCCCTGATCTGGTGAATACCTAAGGCCCCAACCCCTTACAACTTAATAGGTGTGCCGAGACAAAGAAATGTGGCCCAAATGAAAGAACAGAGCAAAACTTCAGAAAGAGAGCTAAGCAATGAGGAGATAGCCAACCTATCCGATGGACAATTTAAAGTCCTGGTAATCGAAATGCTCATAGAACTGATTGAGCTTGGTTGAAAAATGAAAGAACAAATGAAAGATACCAAAAATGAAATAAAGCAAAATATTCAGGGAACTAACAGTGACAGGAAGGAAACCAGGACTCAAAGCAACAATTTGGAACAAAAGAAAGAAATAAACATCCAACTGGAACAGAATGAAGAAACAAGAATCCAAAAAAAATGAAGAGAGGCTGAGGAATCTCTGGGACAACCTGAAACGTTCCAATATCTGAATTACAGGGGTGCCAGAAGGAGAACAACAACCCCAAGAAATTGAAAACTTATTTGAACAAATAATGAAGAACTTCCCCAATCTGGCAAAGGAAATAGACTTCCAGGAAGTCCAGGAAGCCCAGAGAGTCCCAAAGAAGTTAGACCCAAAGAGGAACACACCAAGGCATATCATCATTAAGCTACCCAAGATTAAAGATAAAGAGAGAATCTTAAAAGCAGCCAGAGAAAAAGAGACAGTTACCTACAAAGGAGTGCCCATAAGGCTATCAGCTCATTTCTCCAAAGAAACCTTGCAGGCAAGAAGGGGCTGCAAAGAAGTATTTGAAGTCATGAAAGGCAAGGACCTACATCCAAGATTACTCCATCCAGCAAAGCTATCATTTAGATTGGAAGGGCAGATAAAGTGCTTCCCAGATAAGGTGAAGATAAAGGAGTTCATTATCACCAGACACTTATTATATGAAATGTTAAAGGGACTTATCTAAGAAAAAGAAGATCAAAAATATGAACAGTAAAATGACAACAAACTCACAACTATCAACAACTGCTTGAACCTAAAAAAAAAGAAAAACAACGAAAACGGAAACTAAGCAAACAACTAGAACAGGAACAGAATCAGAGAAATGGAGGGATTTCAGTGGGGAGGGGGAAGGGAGGAACAGGGAGGAAAAGGTACAGGAAGGAGAAGCATAATTAGTAGGCATAAAATAGACGGGGAGAGATAAAAAATGGTATAGGAAACAAAGAACTTGTATGCACAACCCATGGACATGAACTAAGGGTGGGGAATGCTGGAAGGTTGGGGTGTGCAGGGTGGAGGATGGATAAAGGGGGAAAAATTGGGAAAACTGTAATAGCATAATCAATAAACAAATATAACAATAATCAACAAAAAATAGTAAAAAATTTTTCCAACTAGTTTACATTTAATAATATTTTATATTAGTTTCCAATGTACAGCATAGTATTGACAATCATGTACTTTACAGGGTGGTCCCCCCAATATTGCAAGTAACCGCTGGGACCCATACATGAAGTCACAAACTCAAGGTCAGCCCAGAACTCATGTTTGATTAACCCTTAGCAGCCTGGATGAGATAGGAGCTACTGATCACATGCAGGAGAGCAGCAGCTGTAGAAGAGACCGGCCTTTACTCCTTAGCTGTGCACAGGGCCTGGAACACAGGCCTTCGAGGGTGGGTTCTCTGCTCATGGCCCAACCCCCACAACCCTTTTCTACCCAACTTCTAGGTCACAGGTGGCAAACACAAGGCCTGAGGGCTGAATCTAGCCCTGCACCTTGTTTTTTTCTGGCCTGGCACCTTGTTTCTACCTGGTGGGAGCGCTGAGCTCTACTTAACTTT
Organism: Desmodus rotundus; assembly: GCF_022682495.2. NCBI lineage: Eukaryota > Metazoa > Chordata > Mammalia > Chiroptera > Phyllostomidae > Desmodus > Desmodus rotundus. Next base: position 58,792,483 of record NC_071395.1, read on the forward strand.
TAAGGAGTAGTTACATTTATACAGTCCTAAAATTCAGCCCTTTGAAGGCAACAGCGAGGCTAATGTGGCCCCCGGTGAAAATGAGTTTGACACCCCTGTTCTAGGCCTTGGTAAAAGTGGGGATAATGTTACAAACTTTACCAGGTGGTTGGTTGTGAAGCTGCTTTGGAATGACCTGAGTATGATTTTGCAGGATGTAGCTTTAGATAAGGTTCCCTCCGGCATTTAACACCCAAGGGTTGGAACACTAGAGGTTGGAAGTCCTGCATCTTACATTTGTGGGAGGGACTGGAGATGAAGCCACAGACTTAAGCACTGCAGGGGAAAACCATAAAATTGTTTAGCTTCTAGGGAAGGACAAAAAGACAGGGTACCTGCATCTATTGGATTCACACCTGAATAGATCAGCTAACTTTCTGGTGTGTTGTCAACAAATTTCATGAATAATACTAGTGCCAAGGAAAACAAAATTGTTCCCAAACTATGAAATGGGCAAACTGTCTTTTAACTTGGTTTGAAGGTTGAGAAGTCCCAGCATCAGTGGCTTGGTTGGAACCCAGCTTGCTCCTGGGGGCTCAGCTGCCCTGCCTGAGCACAGCAGCCTTCTCCCCGGTTTACGGCCCAAGAAGCAGCTGAGGGCCAGTTGACAGCCTCAGAGGCAATGCACACACATACCATGTTTATATTTATATTTTTGTATGCAATTATTTTCTTGGTGAGGAGACAACATTTGTGGCTTCTCAGAGCATTTTGCTCCAGGCTCCCTCCTGAAAGTGATTGGAATAAGGAATTTTTATCATCCTGACAACAAAACTGTTACCCTAATTGGATTTGGTGGTTCCTCCTTCTTTCTTCAGTTGGTGGCTTTTGTGAGCGTTCAGTTTCCCAACTCTATCACCCTCCATGCCACACTCTCTTTGCATGGGCACACCCATGCTAACCTTCTGGTTGCCTTGCTAGCACAATCTCTGTTCCATGGAATAAAGTTTGACTTGTCTAAGAAATTTTGTTTTTAACATTAGCAAATTAGCAGTGCCCACACATTAACAGAAACTGTCTGTTATTTAATACTACAACTCTTCTCCCATGTGTGTACAATTTGCACTGTGATGATGCCAATAGTCATAACAATAAAGCAGAAAAATTGATGCATTTTTTACTATGTGTTTGAGTACAAGAAATGGTAGGAAACTAGGAACAATAAAATATCATCAATTAAGATAATTGTAGCAGGCTTTGCTCTAAATAGCTGGAGGACAGAAGGCAAGTTTGATTTGCTGCCTAAAGGATGGAATAATCACACAAATTTGGACTGCCACTAACTAAAGGGCCAGGTAAACCCTGCACTGCTCTGGAAATTGACTTTTAAATTGAGTCATTTAAAGCAGATGACTGCTGACATGGCCTGTGGCCTGTTGGATTCCTGCTCAGGGCCTAGATTGGCAAAGGGCCAGGAAAGGTCCCAGTGCTCTCTGGCTATCCTCACCATCCTCGGGCTGCCTTCAGGGCCCATGCTCTGGGCCTGGAAGGTGGAAACAGCCCATGCTCAAGACGGTTGGCTGGGAATGCAGTATAAATCATAATCTCATCATGGCAGTCTCTCAATCGAATGGGAGTGTGTGCGAATAGCACTCAGTAACAGCAATTTAAAAGCAATGCATTCTCCACTGTGTGGTGGAACTGGAGCGTTTTTGACAACTTTCAGTGTCAGAAAAGAGCAGCTAGTTGGCTCGTGTCTACAAATACCAGGAAAGATTTCAGTTCAGAATAAAAAGAACTGTGGGTTGATAAAGGGAAGCATGTTTCAGGAAAAGAACAGCACAGGCATATTTCTGAGTGTTTCCTTCATAAATATTATCAGCCCACTGAAACCCCACCCTCCAGCCACCAGGAAAGCCCGACTTCAGCTGTCAATTTCTCCCTGGTGACACAAATCCTTATCCTAATGGCCAAGAAATGTCTGCACAAATCATTTGCTGTGTTTCATTGAGACTGTGCTTCACTGTTGGTATTCCTATGTTCCTACTTCCCGGTTCTTATCTGGAGCAAGGTGGTGTCCTCAACATGTGTGGAAAGCTTAGTACACACAGTCACCTTCCCCACCCTTGACCATGGTTAGCTGCTCTCCCAGCTTCATAAGATGGGTGCTTTGTAACCAAGAGAGATGGCACAGGTGTCTCGACAAAAGGAAAAGTCACTGGGCTCCTTTTCACTCCCCAGCCTGGTGTAGGTTGGATAACTGCTGGCAGCTGGAGGAGAAAACATACCCTTTGCAATTTATTTATGTATTAAATGTATTGGGGGTGACATTGATTAACAAGATTATGTAGGTTTCAACTGTACTTTTCTTTTTTAAAGTATATTTTATTGATTATGCTATTACAGCTGTCCCATTTTTCTCCCCTTTATTCCCCTCTGCCCTGCACCCCCTTTTCCAACCCAGCATTCCCCACATCCCCTTAGTTCATGTCTGTGAGTCATACATATAAATAAGTTCTTTGGCTTCTCCATTTCCTATACTATTCTTTTTTTTTTTTTTCATTTCTCCTGTTTTGTTTAGTGATAATATTGTTTTGAGAACATGTCAAAGATGTCAAAATAGGTTGTACAATGAGTAGCAATTGGGAAAATTTGACTTACAAATGGATAAAGTAGGATGAAGTTCTATTGCTTGCATGTATATAAGTATCATATGGAATAAAAAGTCAGAAAATATCGCTTTCAAAATTATGAGCCTTAGTTACAAAGGGATTGTCAATATTAAAACAATATTGTTTTATGGAAAAATCTCTCTTTTTTCAACTTTGTTAATTGTGTAAAATGATGCACACAGCTAGTTGGTTGACCTTGTAGGTTGTAACCTTTACAAAAAGTAGCATCAAGTGTCTTAGCATTTAATTGCATATTTATCAACAAAACTTCACAATAATCTTTGTGAATGTCTTCCCAGATTAAAGAATGTTGTTAGAAGTGGTATTATATCAAGAATAATAGGTTATTTTATAAACTGAACATTGGCAACAAAGAAGAGTTCTAATATTATTATTCTACACATGGAAATAAAATGGCTTTACATAGAAAATTGTTTAATAAAATTTTCTTCATTTTTAGATACTAACTTAGAATTTCTTAGCTCAAAGAACAGAAAATTAAACATTAAATTTACAATACTGCTAAATGATATGATACTTTTTAGACATATTTGAAATGGTAAATGGGGTACTTAAGCTACAAGAAAATTAGAGTTAAGGTAAAAGGATTATCATGAGATCTATCAACAAACATATTTCTTAATAATGTTGATCACTAATTATTTTCTTTTTCTTTTCTTTTCTTTTCTTTTCTAATTTTTATTGTTATTCAATTACAGTTGTCTGCATTTTCTCCCCATCCCTCCACCCCACCCCAGCCAAACCCACTTCCCTCCCCCGCCTGACCCTCCCCCTTGATTTTGTCTATGTGTCCTTTATAGTAGTTCCTGAAAACCCTTCTCCCCACTCTCCCCTCCCCACTCCCCTCTGGCTATTGTTAGATTGTTCTTAACTTCAATATCTCTGGTTATATTTTGTTTGCTTTTTTCTTTTGTTCATTATGTTCCAGTTAAAGGTGAGATCATATGGTATTTGTCCCTCACTACCTGGCTCATTTCACTTAGCAAAATGCTCTCCAGTTCCATCCATGCTGCTGCAAAGGGTATAAGCTCCTTCTTTCTTTCTGCTGCATAGAATTCCATTGTGTAAATATACCATGGTTTTGGGATCCACTCATTTGCTGATGGGCACTTCGGTTCTTTACAGCACTTGGCTATTGCAAGTTGTGCTGCTATGAACATTGGGGTGCATAGGTTCTTTTGGATTGGTGATTCAGTGTTCGTAGGATATAATCCCAGCAGTGGAATTGCTGGGTAAAAAGGCAGTTCCATTTTTAGTTTTGTGAGGAAATTCCATACTGTTTTCCACAGTGGCCTCACCAGTCTGCATTCCCACCAACAATGTACTAGGGTTCCCTTTTCTCTGTATCCTCTCCAACACTTGTTTGTTGATTTGTTTATGTTGGCCCCTCTGACCGGTGTGAGATGGTACCTCATTGTGTTTTTAATTTGCATCTCTCTGATGGCTAGTGATGCTGAGCATCTTTTCATATGTCTCTGGGCCCTCTGTATGTCTTCCTTGGAGAAGTGTCTGTTCAAGTCCTTTGCCCATTTTTTAATTGGGCTGTTTGTCTTCCTGGAGTGGAGTCGTGTGAGTTCTTCATATATTTTGGAGATCAGACCCTTGTCTGAGGTATCATTGGTAAATATGTTTTCCCATACTGTTGGTTCTCTTTTTATTTCAATGCTGTTTTCTTTAGCCATGCAGAAGCTTTTTATTTTGATGAGGTCCCATTTGTTTATTCTTTCCTTTATGTCCCTTGCTATAGGGGACGTGTCTGTGAGGATGTTGCTGCGTGGAATGTCTCAGATTTTCCTGCCAATGTTTTCCTCTAAGATTTTTATGGTGTTATGACTTATATTTAAGTCTTTTATCCATCTTGAGTTTATTTTTGTGTATGGCATAAGTTGGTGATCGAGTTTCATTTTTTTGCACGGAGCTGTCCAGATCTCCCAACACCATCTGTTGAAGAGGCTGTTTTTGCTCCATTTTATGCTCCTGCCTCCTTTGTCAAATATTCATTGACCGTAAAGACTTGGGTTTATTTCCGGGCTCTCTGTTGTGTTCCATTGGTCTATGTGCCTGTTTTTATGCCAGTACCAGGCTGTTTTGATTACAGTGGCCTTGTAACACAGTTTGATGTCAGGTATTGTGATCCCTCCTGCTTGGTTCTTCTTTCTCAAAATTGCTGCAGCTATTCGGGGTCGTTTATGGTTCCACATAAATTTCTGAAATGTTTGTTCTATATCTGTGAAATATGTCCTAGGTACTTTAATAGGGATTGCATTGAATCTATAAATTGCTTTGGGTAGTATGGCCATTTTGATAATGTTAATTCTTCCAATCCATGAGCACGGTACATGCTTCCATTTGTTTGTGTCTTCCTTAATTTCTTTCTTCAGTGTTGTGTAGTTTTCTGAGTACAGGTCTTTTACCTCCTTGATTAGGTTGATTCCTAGGTGCTTTACTTTTTCTTGTTGCTATATCAAATGGGATTTTTTTCCTGATTTCTGTTTCTGCTGTTTCATTGTTGGTATACAGGAATGCCTTTGATTTCTGAGTATTGACTTTGTATCCAGCTGTTTTGCCAAATTCATTTATTAGGTCGAGTAGTTTTTTGGTGGAGTCTATAGGATTTTCCATGTACACTAGCATGTCATCTGCAAACAGTGACAGTTTCATTTCCTCCTTTCCAATTTGGATGCCTTTTATTGCTTTTTCTTGTCTGATTGCTGTGGCTAGAACTTCCAATACTATGTTGAATAGGGGTGGTGAGAGAGGGCATCCTTGTCTTGTTCCTGATCTTAGTGGGAAAGCTCTAAGTTTTTGTCCATTGAATATGATGTTGGCTGAAGGTCTCTCATATATGGCCTTTATTATGTTGAGGAATGCTCCCTTTATTCCCACTTTGCTGAGTGTTTTTATCAGAAATGGGTGCTGTATCTTATCAAATGCTTTTTCTGTATGTGTTGATATGATCATGTGATTTTTGTCTTTGCTGTTGTTTATGTGATGTATTATGTTTACCGATTTGTGAATATTGTACCATCCTTGCATCCCTGGGATGAATCCCACTTGGTCATGGTGTATGATCTTTTTAATGTATTGCTGGATGCGGTTTGCCAATATGTTTTTTTTCAAAAACAGATTTTTAAAATAATATATGTTATTGATTATGCTATCAGTTGTCCCATCCCTCCCCCTCATTCCCCTCTGCCCTGCACACCCCGTCCCACCTACATTCCCCCGCTTTAGTTCATGTCCATGGGTCATACAGATAAGTGATTTGGCTTCTACATTTTCTATACTGTTCTTAAACTCCCCCTGTCTATTTTCTACCTACCATTTATGCTACTTATTCTCTGTACCTCCTCTCTCCCCCTCGCACTCCCCTGCCGATAACCCTCCATGTGATCTCCATTTCTGTGATTCTTTCCTGTTCTAGTTGTTTGCTTAGTTTGCTTTTGTTTTTGTTTTAGGTTTGGTTGTTAATAACTATGAGTTTGCTGTCATTTTTACTGTTCCTATTTTTTATCTTCTTTTTCTTAGATAAATCCCTTTAACATTTCATATAATAAGGGCTTGGTGATGAAGAACTCCTTTAACTTGACGTTATCTTGAATCTTGGATAATGTAATTATGGTGTGCCTTGGTGTTTTCCTCCTTGGGTCCGACTGCTTTGGTAGTCTCTGAGCTTCCTGGACTTCCTGGAAGTCTATTTCCTTTGCCAGAGTGGGAAAGTTCTCCTTCTTTGTTTGTTCAAATAAGTTTTCAATTTGTTGCTCTTCCTCTTCTCCTCTGGTACCCCTATGATTAGGATGTTGGAATGTTTAAAGATATCCTGGAGGTTCCTAAGCCTCTTCTCATTTTTTTTGAATTTTGTTTCTTCATTCTTTTCTGGTTGGATGTTTCTTCCTTCCAGTCCATACCATTGCTTTGAGTCCCAGTTTCCTTCCCGTCACTGTTGGTTCCTTGTACATTTTCCTTTATTTCACTCGGCATAGCCTTCATTTCTTCATCTAATTTGCGACCAAATTCAACCAATTCTGTGAGCTTCCTGATTGCCAGTGTTTTGAACTGTGCATCTGATAGGTTGGCTATCTGTTCATCGCTTAGTCGTATTTTTTCTGGAGCTTTGATATGTTCTTTCATTTGGGCCTTTTTTTTTTTTTTTTTTTGTCTTGGGGTGCCTGAGCCACAAAAGATTAAGATGCTTAAGGCAGCTTCAGTTGAAAGGACCGATGTGCCTGACTATCTCGGAACGTGCAGATAAAAATGCTGGAAGAACTTGCCCGGAGTGAAAAGTCTACCCGCATCCACACAACTGCGGTTCCTCGGAAAAAAGCATGTTCTCGGTGGAAGGGATCACTGCTCTTTTCTTTCCAAGTTTTCCGCCTGCTGCATTCCTTCCCTCCAGGCGTCGGCCGGTTTGCCAATATTTTGTTGAGAATTTTAGCATCTATGTTCATCAGCTATATTGGCCTATGGTTTTCTTTCTTCATTGTGTCTTTATCTGGTTTTGGGATTAGGTGATGCTGGCTTCATAAAAAGAATTTGGGAGTCTTCCATCATTTTGGATTTTTTCGAATAGTCTGTGAAGGATAGGGGTTAGCTCTTCCTTAAATGCTTTGTAGAATTCTCCTGTGAAACCATCTAGTCCAGGGCTTTTGTGTGTTGGAAATTTTTTGACTACTGCTTCAATTTCATCTGCTGTTATTGGTCTGTTTAGACTTTCTGCTTCTTCTTCATTCAGTTTTGGAAGGTTATATTTTTCTAGAAGTGTGTCCATTTCACCTAGGTTTTCAAATTTCTTGGCATACAGTTCTTCATAGTAATTTCTTACAATCCTTTGTATTTCTGTGGTATCAGTTGTAATCTCTCCTCTTTCATATCTAATTGTGTTTATTTGGATCCTCTCTCTTTTCTTCTTGATGAGCCTACTTAAAGGCTTGTCGATTTTGTTTATCTTTTCAAAGAACCAGCTCCTGGATTCATTGATCCTTAGAATTGTGCTTTTAGTCTCTATGTCATTTAACTCTGCTCTGATCCTGGTTATTTCCTTCCTTCTGCTTGCTCTGGGCTGTCTTTGTTGTTGTGCCTTGAGTTCTTGTGAGTGTAAGGTTAGGTTGTTCGTTTGAACTGTTTCTATCTTATCAAGGTAGGCCTGTATTGCTATGAACTTCCCTCTCAGGATTGCCTTTGCTGTGTCCCGTAAGTTTTTCCTATACTATTCTTAACATCTCCTGTCTATTTTGTACCTACGAATTGTGCTTCTTAGTTCCTTTACCTTTTCCCCCATTCTTCCTCTTTGCCCTCCCTGCTGATAACCCTCCATGTGATCTCCACTTCTGTGATTCTGTTCCTGTTCTAGTTATTTGCTTAGCTTGCTTTTGTTTCTGTTGTTTTTTTTTTTTTTGAGGGGGGGCGTCATTTGTTGATAGTTGTGAGTTTGTTGTTATTTTACTGTTCATAGTTTTGATTTTCTTTGATAAGTCCCTTTAACACATAATATAACAAGGCTTAGTGATGACGAACTCCTTTATCTTTACCTTATCTGGGAAGCACTTTATCTGCCTTTCCATTCTAAATGATAGCTTTGCTGGATGGAGTAATCTTGGATGTAGGTCCTTGCCTTTCATGACTTGGAATACTTCTTGCCAGTCCCTTCTTGCCTGCAAGGTTTCTTTGGAGAAATGAGCTGATAGCCTTATGGGCACTCCTTTGTAGGTAACTGTCTCCTTTTCTCTTGCTGCTTTTGATTCTCTCCTTATCGTTAATCTTGTGTAATGTAAGTATGATGTGTTTTGGTGTGTGCTTCCTTGGGTCCAACTTCTTTGGGATTCTCTGAGCTTCCTGGACTTCCTGGAAGTCTATTTCCTTTGCCAGATTGGGGAAATTCTCCTTCATTATTCGTTCAAATAAGTTTTCAATTTCTTGCTGCTGTTGTTCTCCTCCTGGCACCCCTACAATTCTGATGCTGGAATGCTTAAAGTTGTCCCGAGGTTCCTAAGCCTCTCCTCTTTTTTTGAATTCTTGTTTCTTCATTTTGTTTTAGTCAAATGTTTATTTCTTCCTTTTGTTCTAAATCATTGAGTTGATTCCCAGTTTCCTTCCATTCATTGTTGGTTCCCTGTGTATTTTTCTTTATTTTACCTTGTATAGACTTCACTTCTTTTATTTTGTGGCCATACTGAATTGTTTCTGTGAGCGTCCTGATTACCAGTATTTTGAACCTACATTTGGTAAAATGGTTATCTCCTTGTTGCTTAGCTCTTTTTCTGGAGTTGTGATCTGTTTTCTCATTTGGGACGTACTTCTTTTTCTTGGCACACCTGTTACATTGTAAGGGGCAGAGCCTTAGGTATTTGCCAGGGTGTGGAAACCCACTTTGGTGCATTGTGGTGCTGTGTGGGGGGGAGGAGTCAGAGAGGGAACAGTGCCACTTGCTCAGCTCTCAGCTGGCTTTCAGTCACGTCCACCACAACCCACAAGTGAACTCTGCCCTTCTAGTGCTGTTTCCTGGGTGGGTGGGCTTGTGTATGCTTTAGGGCCCTGTGGGTCCCTCCACCGGACTCTCCTGTGAGACTGGCAGTTTCTCCTGCCACCAAAATCCCCACAGATTTTTAGAGCCAGAGGTTTTGAAGCTTTCTTTCCCCACACTGGAACCCTGGGTTGGGTGGTCTATCCCAATCCCCAGCTGTTCCTCTTGGCTTATCTGCATGAGAATCTGGGATCACCCAGCCCACCAGCCACCACCTTGCTGCACATCCTCTCCACCCAGTCTGCCCTTCTGCACCTCTCCTACCCAGTCTGGATGAATGTTTCTTTTTTAGCTCCTTGGTTGTTGACTTCCATATAGTTCAATTATCTGGGAGTTCTGGTTGTATTTTGTTTTAAAATTGGGTGTTTTCCTTCTTTTGGTTGTTTGAGGAAATGAAGCATATCTACCTATGCCTCCCTCTTGACCAGAAGCCTCAGTTTGGAAGTCTTAATACTCTTCACTTAATCCCAAATATAGTGAAATCAGAGTCAAGACAGTTATTTATTTTTTTAATTTAAATTATATTTTATTGTTTATGCTAATGTGTGTGCCCCAATTTTTTCCACTTGGCTCCCTTTCACGCAGCTCTCCCTCCGCACTCCCTCAGGCAATCCCCACACTGTTGTCCCATGGGTGATGCATATAGGTTCTTTGTCTAATCCCTTTACCTTCTTTCAACCAGTCCCCACCTTCCCCTCCCCTCTTACTGCTGTCAGTTTGATTCATGTTTATGTGCCAGTGATTCTATTTTTCTTGTTAGTTTCTTTTGTTCCTTAAATTCCTGTTATAAGTGAGATCATATTATATTTGTCTTTTTCTTGAAAAAAATCTTACTGTATTATTTCCATTACAATTTAACCCCCATATACATCCCTCCCCCTACAATCAACCTACTGTTGTCCATGTCCATGAGTCCTTTTTTCCTTTTGCTTAATCCCTCTATACCCTAATCTCCCCCCTCATAGCTGTGAGCCTACTCTCCATCTATGAGTCAGTCTGTCTCTATTTTGCTTGTTAGTTTAGATTGTTCATTAGATTCTACATATGTGTGAAATCATATGGTATTTGTCTTTCTCTGACTAGCTTATTTTACTTAGTATAATGTTCTCCAGGTCCATCTATGCTGTTGCAAAAGGTAAAATTTTCTTCTTTTTTAGGGATGAGTAGTATTCCATTGTGTAAATATACCACAGCTTTCTTATCCCCTCATCTATTAATGGGCACTTAGGCTGTTTCCAAATCTTGGCTATTGTAAATAATGCTGCTATGAACATAGGGGTGTATATATTCTTTTGAATTGGTGTTTGGGATTCTTTGGATATATTCTCAGAAGTGGAATCACTGGGTCAAAAGGCAGTTCCATTTTTAGTTTTCTAAGGAAATTCCATACTGTTTTCCACAATGGCTGCACCAGTCTGCATTCCCATGAACAGTGCACTAGGGTTCCTTTTCTCCACAACCTTGTCAGCACTTATGTTTGTTGATTTATTAGTGATAGCCACTTTAGCAGGTGTGAAGTGGTATCTTATTATGGTTTTAATTTGCATCTCTCTGATTGCCAGTGATGTATGTCCTCCTTGGAGAAGTATCTATCCAGGTCCTTTGCCCATTTTTTAATTGGGTTGTTTGTCTCTCTGGTGTTGTTTTATGAGTTCTTTATGTATTTTGAAGATTAAAACTTTTTGGATGTATAATTGGCAAATATGTTCTTCCATATGGTTGGCTCCCTTTTCATTTTGATAATGGTTTCTTTAACTGTGCAGAAGCCTTTTAATTTGATGTAGTCCCATTTGTTTATTTTTTCCTTTATTTCCCTTGCCCTAGGAGATATATCTGCAAAAATATTGGGGGCTGGCTGGGGGAGGGGGTGCTCAACACCCCAGCACCTGGGACAGGGGCTCATAGGAGAGGCAGTTGATGGGGGTCCTCCAGGGAAGGCCCAAGGCCAAATTGACCTGTGCCCTGGCCACACCCTCCTAGCCATAGAGTTGTTGCCGGTGCTTTCAGAGTCCTTGGGCCACCAGGCGCCTGGTATCTTCTCTTCCTTGGTGGGGGGTGTGGCTGCCTCAATCAGCAGCATCTTGAGGAGCTCCAGTAAGTCGCTGTGGCCCACGCATGATGTAAAGCTGCTGACAGCCTGAGCTGGCAGCAGAGGGGTGCCCCTTTCTCCCTCCCACACTTCCTGCTGCCGCCCTCAATCCCTGCCACTGCGAGGCCCCCTGCCGTGCTGCTGACACTGGAAAGGCTGAGTTGAGTCATGTCTTGAGCTTTCCATTGGCCACAGCCTCCATGTGCCAGAAGAGGATATACTGCAGCTGCATGTACTCACCCTCAGTCACCTCCATGAGGCTCAGGTCGGTGATGGGAGCTCAGCGCCATCTTCACTGGTCCGAGGTCTTGCCCGCTGCCTTCCTACCTGTGTGGCTCTGGCACCCAGGGCCCCACAGACCATACTACCACCAAAGGCAGGTTGGCAGGGCACTGAGGGAGGGCCGGGGAGTAGGAGTTTCTTTTTTTTTTTTGCCTTGTTGGGCCCTTTATTCTGTGTTGTTCAGTGGTTTATTTATTCACTGATAATCGAATCACTCAAGCTAAAAGGTTTAGAGTCATTCTTGCCTCCTTTTTCTACCTCATTTGTTCATTATAGGGAACTGGTCCACATGGCAATGGCAAATGTAGCTCAGCTCTGGTTGGGAAAACCCAGGAGCCAGGCCCACAGATCAGCTTTCTCATGGGGAACCAGGCCTGCATTATATCTAGGCTGCTTTGAGGCTTGCTTTTGCTAAAACTCCCTCATCCTGAGTTAAGGCAGGAGTTAAGACTTCCTAAAGTCTGTGCTAAACCTCCCAAGGACAGAGTGTAACCAGTTCAACCACTTTTTCCCTTGCATTTGCAACATTCTTTCCTTTGTTATCAGTAAGAAGTAATCAACAACATCCTTTTCTTTGTTATCTGTAAAAAGTAATCACCTAAAGCAAACCCGAGTATAATGAATGAGAACCTTCCTTGATGTACTGCTCCCAGAAAAGCAATAAGAGCCTGTCCAATCAAGGGTTGGGGCACTCTCTCACTCAGACAGTCACAAACTGTGGATTGCTTATAGCTTCAAACAGGCTGCCTAGAGCTAGACTGGACAGCATCTGACATTGGCTTGCACCAGCTGCAGACAACATGAGAGTTGTATCCAGAGGGAGAACCCAGCAGACAAACACTAAATTCTGCTGAGACAAATTCCACTTCATTAAAAAAAAAAATACTCCTGTTATCTTTTCTTTCAGATAACTTTATGTCACTTGTTCTTCATTTTACTCTTATTTTTCAAATCTCATTTTCTACTCTTCGTTTTTCTTACTCCATTTTGCCTTCTTCCTTCTTTATTTTTTTTAAATTCTATTTTTCCCTTTGTTCTTTTGTGGTGATTCCCTGTGTCTTTTCTTTTTTAATCATTTTTTAATTGTTGTTCAAATACAGTTGTCTGCATTTTCCCACCACCACTTTCCCCTGCCCCACCCACCCTCCTTCCCACCCTCTCTCCTCTTCCCCTTTGGCTTTGTGCATGGGTCTTTTGGCAAGCAGAAGTCACCCTTCTGGTTCCTGGACCAAAGCCTCCCCAGGGTACATCATCCAAAAATTCCAGTCCTACATGGCTTTCTGGTCCCTCTGCACTGCTGAACTCTTCAGGATGGGGCCAAAGGTCCCAATTCAGCATGGCTGTCTGGTCTTCCCATGCCGCTGCCAAAGTCCACAGGATGGGGCTGAAATCCCTGCTCTGTGCCCCACACTCTAATTTCCCTGTGTAGCTGAACTCAGCAGGACCAGGCAGCCAAGTGATTTGATGGGGAGGGTCACCGGCTGTGCACTCAAGTCGGGGAGATCAGATTTCTTTCCCAAGCCACATGATTCAGCCACTTCCGGGGTGTCCACCAAAAGCCTCACCCCTCAAAAGAGGGCCCCAACAGCAGTCACTGGGGAGCATAGCTAGCAGACCTCTCTGCAGGAGCCGAGTAAGGCAGTGTGGCCTCACCAGCAGTCCAATTTCAGACTGTGAGCTCCCCAGGCTGGTGCTCATGAGGCTGCCATCTGAGCCTCCCCGATGGACCAGATCCCCACTGATCTTCACCACTAGATGCTATATGGGCTCCTCTTCCCATCTCTGTTGCTCTGGCTTGGGGATCCCTGTGTGGAGTTGGGACCCTACGCTCCCAGGGTGAGGGTTTCGCAGCCACAATATCCTTTCGACCTCTCAGCGACTGCTGCACCTGAGTGTGGGACTTCCCTTTCCATGTCTCCATCTGTCTTGTTAGTCTCTATGTAGCTTCTTCTGTAATCCTTGGTCATCATATTTCATATCAGCTAGCTTTCACTGGGTTGTTCTGTAATTTAGTTGCAAATCTGATTTGGTGCTAGAAGCAGGTGGAAGTTGCTTTCACCTACTTTTCAGCCACCTTGGAATCTGCTGACCATTCTTAAGCATGTATTCAGTTGGATTCACAGTGTTTGGTGTTTTGCATTACCTGAGCTCACCTTCACAATTGCTCTCCTTTAATCTATAAATATGAAACCTGAGGCCTAGAAAGTAAATGCTTTGCTCAAAGTCACTGAGCTCAAGGTCACTAGGGTACCATCCATGACTTCCTCCCAGAAGTCTAGATATAGAAGCCTGGTACAGAGAGAATACATTTACTTACAACATAATGAAGGAGAAGGGAGTTGTTTAAGGTGACAGAAGTCTCACACAGTGTACATCTGGACTAACCAATCTATCTCAGCTGATCTGGAGCACACCGCTTTCACTTTTGAGGGCTGTGATTTCGAAACTCTTAGATAAGTGGCATGTGCTCATGGGAGAACATCATGAGCTTTTAGAATTATACCAAGAGAAAAGGAATAAAAAGGAAGCGGAGGTATTTCATCTGATTGGGAGAAGATAAACATGGTTTAATTTCAGGAGGAATTAAATAACTTTTACAAGAGGAATTAAAATTATTCTGTGTCACCATAAACCCCACCCATATATCAGACATGAGAAATTTGGGTTGTGAGCAATTTAGGGATGTCTTATCTTCAGTTCTAAGCCTGTGTTCAGTGATGATCCTGGTGTGCAGACCAGTGCAGGCAGGGGTTTCCTCCTCCAAAAGATAGTTTCTGGAGCCAGGCACTAGGTATTGGGCTCAAGTGGTAAGCTGTTGAAACCTCACATCTTGTATTTACTCATTTCCTTTGGTGGTCCTTAGAGCCTGATTCCACGAATATAGCACCTGCAACTCTCAGAATCTCTGTGAAAGAGTGCACTTGGTGAAGGGCGTGGATTTGAAGCTGTCACAGACCTGCATTCAAACACTGGTGTTGTGATGCACCCTGTGGGACCCTGGAGGGAGAAATGGGCCTTCTATAAAGATTATATGGGATACCATGCATAGAGGGGCTGGCATCTAATATGTATTCAACAAATTCTTGCCCAAACCTCTTACTCCCCAATCATGCAACACACCTGAGAGAAAGAGAGTGAAAACCTTTGGGGACATGTTCTGTTCCCTGTTTGTGGGGTCAATCATTCTGAAGCTTCCATACCTCCATTCTGTGTTCCGCGTATTCCTTCCTGATTATATGCCAAGAGATTTGTGAATAACAAATTATCTGCCAATTTCAAGATGCTAGCTGTCTTGAAAAGAGTAATTTGATTTCTAGATTGGTCACTTATCTTCTGTGGCTAGTTGTCTCAATTGCTTCATCACCTTTATTCAGTTACTTGATTGTAGAGAGTGGTTTCAAATTATAAACAACCATCTCGCCCAAGTTTGCCCTTTGACATAAAGGAATTCTAAAAAAATACAGTATCATCCATCAAAAGGGACATCACATTTGTTAATTTATTCCAGAAACTATACCACCCCCTTACTCTGTGCAGGCCCAGAGTGAAGTGACTTTCGAATAAAAGTGTGAACAGGATACATTCTTGTCATTGAATCCATTAACAGAAAATTTTCATGTAAATCACTCTTTACCTACAGCATTACTACATACATCTCTTTGTTAACATGCACATGTGCTGATTAAAGCTCCTGTGTGTGAGAAAGGGGCTAGCATTTCTCTGGCTGCCCCATCAGTGTCTTAGAGGCCCTGGGCTCTCCCTCAGTCAGGCTTCTCTGCTTCACATGTGCTCTCTGAATTCCTTCTGCGGAAGCACAGAGGTGCCTGGGTGCAGGTGCCCCTCAGACAGCCAGAGGAATCTGAAGCTGTGTGAACAGAAGATGTTAGGAAACCTTAGCTCAATGAATCATCGACAGAGCCTCTGGGAAAAAGAAACAGTAAAAATCCAGGGTGCAACTGCTGAAATGAAAAGCAGCACAGATCCTTTTATTTTTTTTAAATATTTTATTTATTTATTTTTCAACAGAGGGGGAGGGAGGGAGGGAGAGAAGCATCAATGTGTGGTTGCCTCTCGTACTCCCCCTACTGGGGACCTGGCCCACAACCCAGGCACTGGGAATCCCCTTAATTTCCCTGACTGAGAATGGAACCAGTGACCCTTTGGTTCATGGGCCAGTGCTCAATCCACTGAGTCACACCAGCCAGGGCAGCGCAGATCCTTTTTAGACCAGAAGCAGGAAGGAAAGCCTGCATCATTGGCTGTTGCTTTTGAGGATTTTTTGAGGTTTGTGCTGGCTGTTCTGTTCCCTCCACCCCGCACTGTGGAGTGGGCTGAGTTTGGCTAGGAGAGTGCAAATCCCTAAAGCAGGAGTGTCACACTCCTTTTCATCAGGGGCGCCATCAGCCTCGTGGTTGCCTTCAAAGGGCTGAATGTAGAGCTCCTTGCCCCTAGTTAAGGAGTATTTACATTTATACAGTCCTAAAATTACATTCGGCCCTTTGAAGGCAACTGGGAGGCTTATGTGGCCCCCAGTGAAAATGAGTTTGACACCCCTGCCCTAAAGCTAAGGCGGTGGTAAAAAGGACCCAGGCTAGGGAAGGAAAAATGGATGCCCCGGGGAGATAGTTTTAGGAGCCCAAAGCCACAGTGACAAAGACATTAGCAAGGGAGAGCAGGAGGTAAGGTCAGAGGATGGGGGACCCCATGTTGCCAGAGAAGGCAAAACACCAATGGAGAAGGGGATGGCATCAGGGTGGGGGTGGGTAGCTTAATGGACTGGAACTCTGCATGCTCTCAGTGAGTCAGGGGATGGAGTAAGGGTTAGGAGGGGCACCAAATGGGGTTGTACCAGCACAAAGGCAGAGATGTTTTATTCACTCCAGAAAAATGATCATCAGAAAATACAAGTTTAAATTAGACCAACCATACTAAACAAGAAAGTGCCCTGGAGGCCCTTCACAGAGCATTTGTAAATAAGTGACATCAAGTTAACAACCCAGCCCACTGCTTGCCTAAAGACAGAACAGAGCCTTAGTGATTCTAGAACCAGTCAGGGAAGACATGCCCTCTGGCATTGGCTCTCCCCTCCACTGTGCCCTCCTGAATACCACTGTGACCCTCCTCAGCAGAAGCCAGTCACCTCCTCTTACCTCCTAGACACCAGACAATCCTCATTCACATGAGCTGTACTATCAGATTGTTCATACATTTGAACAAATATGTTGCTTGGTTATGTCTCTAAATAAAATACAAACAGGGTCTAGTATCTCCCAGAGTCACAGTGATAAAAAGCCTGACCATATATATAAAATGCAGAAAAATAGGGATCTCACATTTGACATCATATGATCACCTTTGAAGTTCTCTTCTGCATTAGCTTCTAGGATAAAGTGTATTGATTCTGTTCATCCCCTTATTCACTTATTTATTAACCTAGTATTTATTGGGTGTCCATATGTGCCAGTCACTCTTCAAGGTACTGGGGATACAGCATTGAATCAAATAGAAAAACATCCCTCTGTCCTCATATAGCTTACATTCTGTCTCACTAGTCTTCCACTCACTTTGCTATGTTTCCTCTTTTCCTTTAATTAAATATGCTTACTACATGCCAGGACCTGTGTCAAACGTGTATTATCTATTAGTTTATTTGATCCTGAGTGGCACTAACACTGTCCTCACATGTTAGATGAAGTGGGGCCTACAAAGTTGACACAGTTCCTCTAAAGCCCCTCAGTGAACAAGTCTTCAGCCTGGGTTTAGAGAATACTTCTCTGTCATGGAGGTCTCTGCTTTGCTTTCTTTTGTAACCTCAGGTTTTGCTCATACTTGTCCATGTCTGTTCTCAACAATCTATCCATTTTCATTATCCAGCTAGCCTTTCGGCAAATGGTCTCAAAGCTTTTAGACTCTTCCTTCTGTCAAAGCTACAGGCCAATCCCTGGCCCTTAGAATAAGGATGAGTGTCACGGGAGGGTGCCACAAGGACCTGAGTCATTTGGCCTGGCTTCCACTGGGACCTTATCTGCTGCCACTCTTCCTCATCTGGCCACACACTTGCCTGCCTGGGGCTGGGGTAATGGGCGAATCCAGCTCCCTCTACCATGGCTCCTGTGGACTCTGCCCTCTCACTGTTCTGTTCGCCACAGCCCCTTCCCACCTGTGGTTTGCATTCACAAACCACAGGTTTGCACCTTCAGGTGTTAGCTCAGAGACCCCTGAGGGTCCCACCTGACCCCATAGGTTGATTTAGAGTCCTCCGTTATATTCTTGAAGCACTGGCATGTTTCCTTGTCCCAGTTATTGGCTCCTTGAGAGCTAGGCCACATGTCTTTTGCTCACCTTGTGTCTGACAGCCCAGCTACCCAACTGAGTAGATTGCTGAAGATATGCCTACGATCACTTCAAGTTCAACAAAATGGAAATTACATTTTGCTCAGAAGGCAGACATGTCTATTTTCCTGTGACCTAATGCCTCACTGAACTCATCCTCAGTCAGGATCACATACTTTCTGTCAAATCATCTTGCTCCTTCCCTGTCTTTCTCAGTCTCCCCATGACACAGGTGCAGCACTGACTGCCTCTGCTCATTGTCCTTCTGAGGAATGTCTAAGTCTACAGCATCATCACCTCTGAGATTTTCTTTGCAACAATCAGAACACCCTGCAGCTCCCCATGCCCAGGACCTTCTCTGAATGCAGTCAAATGTTCTGAATGTTACTGGACTATAGACCTATCATCACACACACATCTATTAGGGTGTCTATGTTCCCTTCAACTCATCTACTCATTTTTTTAAAAATCATGAACTAATTAACAGGAGGTAGAGAGATTAAGGTTTGGAAAAAATATATCAAGAAATCATTATGTGTGTAGGGATGAGGAGGCCATGAACACAGTGGAGGAAGGAGCTCAGCCCCGTCTCCAAATTTACTGGTGGTAAAAGCAGGAGCAGAGTACCGGGAACAGTGAAGGGCTCCAGTTAGAAACGTCCAGTTGCCTGGAGACCTGAGTGCTAATTTACCCTAGTGGCCCAGGGCCTGTGCCTGTTGCTTATCACTGGGACTGGCTCCTCCGGCCTCCTGACCCCAAGCCTGAGAATAAAACCCAATGGTGTGCACGCTCGTCCTCAAGCAGGGCCCCTCCCGAGCGTGCAGACGACATGAGTTGATAGTGCAGGAAGCCGGCGGCAGGGCCCCTCCCGAGGGTGCAGACCGACCTGAGATGATAGTGCAGGAAGCGGGCGGCAGGGACCCTCCCGAGCTAGCAGACTGGAGGGAGGTAGCACCGACACTCGAGGCTGGCAGCATGGCCGCGGGGTCGCCTGGGCAGCGGCTGCGTGAGGAGGCGCGCTGCCCCGTGTGCCTGGACTTCTTACAGGACCCGGTCAGCGTGGACTGCGGCCACAGCTTTTGCGTGAGCTGCATCTCCGAGTTCTGCGACAGGTCTGACAGGGAACAGGGAGGCCTCTTCGCCTGCCCGCAGTGTCGCAGTCCCTTCACGCGGGAGGGCTTCCGGCCCAACCGGCAGCTGGCCAGCCTAGTGGACAGCGTGCGGCGGCTGGAGCCGGACGAGCGGCCCTCGTGGGCACAGTGTGCACTGCACGGCCAGGAGCTCAGCCGCTTCTGCGAGGAGGACCAGGTCGCGCTGTGCTGGGCGTGCTACTCCGGCCCTGAGCACAGAGGCCACCACACGGCACCGCTGGAGGAGGCCGCCCAGCGCCACCAGGTGAGCTGTTCTCTTGGACGCACTGGCAGGCTGACTGGCCTGGAAGAGCCCTCCGACCACAGCAGGCCCAGCAGAGGTGCCTGTGACCTCCCGGAGACACGGTCCGGTGATACCAAGGACTTCGCGCCTGCTGCCCCCACGCCCGCGCGCCCTTGCCCCTCTCCCCCACTCTTCTCCCACTCCGCATGCCCCTGACACTCGCCTCTGTGTGCTCCCGGCTCCCTGTCCCGCTGAACCCTCTCTCCCCAACTTCCGTGCTTCCCGGGCATTCCCGCTCTGAGCCGCCCCTCCCACAGCGCACTCAGGTGGGTTGGGATGTCCCTGCTTTTGCTCCAGGGTAACCCCATCTGGGACCCCTGTTAAGGCGTTCAGACGCACATTTCTTGCAGGGATGGCCAACCTTTTGGCGTCTCTGGGCCACACTGGAAGAAGAGTTGTCTTGGGCCCCACATTAAATACACAAACACTAACGGAAACTGGTGAGCAAACAACAACAAAAACAAACAAACAAAAAAACCCCACCAGGTTTTAAGTAAATTCACGAATTTACGATTTTGTGTTGGGCCGAATTCATAGCCATCCTGGGCCGCGGGTTCTGTATCCCTGTGAAGGTCCCCCTCTATCAGGTAGCCTTCCCGTCAGGTACTTCTAGTCTCCTTTTTCCAGGCTGATCGTGTGGGCCCCACAGCTAGATCCCTAGCATCAGGACTGTACAAGTGCCCATCTTTTTGGTGAAGGCATTCTAGCCACTACGATTGGCATCGTGCCTTCCTTTTGCATAGTGTTGATCTCTACCTTAATACTGTTATCAAAACAGTATGGGATCTGAGCATTAGTTAAGAATAGTGCCTGGGCGGGCACAGGGCCCTGAAGTAGGAATCCAGGAGCTAAGGGCACAGGGCAGGTCTTTATTCAATTCATATTCGAGGGCTCAGGATGTGAGCACTTCACTGAAGAGGTGCTTCCTACCAGTATTTGGCCCCCCAAAGGGACATCTGTGACACTCTATAGAGTTCTCCATCCTGGTGCTCTTCTAAAGTTCTTGGACATACTCTGAACGCATTTAAATCCGTGACATCTGCAACAGCTACTAGCACAAAGAAGGTCAAAGGCTTATTTATACTGACATGTTTTCCTGAAATAGCATCACAATGAAATAAATTTAAAATACTTTTTAAAAAAATGTTAAGCTTGGTTTTGTTGTTTTAAAATAAGATTTGGGGTATTTATCCCCTCAGCTACCTTCTGGACTTGCCTAGAAACATTTCTGAGTTTTCTCTTTGGTTTTGGTTGCCATCTACAAAACTCAGATGCTGGCTATTTTCTAGCTAGTTTTTTTGTAGAATGTTTCTGCCTTTTTTTTTTTTTTTCATTGAAAGCACCATACAGAGCATGTCTAGTGTAATATTTCTAGAGACGTTTTCGATATTTTTGTAGTCTTTCAATTAAATACCAAATAAATATCTTCTGAACTTCTTTGCCTTTGTCTTGATTGGCTGGGCTCTATGTTCTGTTTGTACAGTTGTCTTAACCCACTGAGATCCAGCAACATTAGCCTAGTAGCTGCTGTCCCCAATCCTGCCAGGCCTTAGTCACCTCATTGATTTTGCCCAGTTTCTCCCATGGGAGGGAGCTTCCCTCCATCTATGTGATTCTACTCCTTGCAAACATTAAAACAAATGCCACTTTGGTCACATTAATTCCACCACAAATCTACTATATTTTATCAGCATTATGTTATGTCATTATCATCATTATCAATCATTTTTATTGAATAAATTCTAACTTACATGGTTTCTTGTTGCCTAATAATACTAAACATTTTTCTGATTATAAAGTAGTAAGTAATTACTGCTTACTAAAGTAGTAAGTAGCTGTCATCCTGCTCTCTATCTATGAATCTGTCTCTACTTTGCTTGTTAGTTCAGTTTGTCCATTAGATTCCACATATGAGTGAAATCTTATGGTTTTTGTCTTTCTCTGACTGGCTTATTTCACTTAGCATAGTGCTCTCCAGGTCCATCCATGCTGTTGCAAAGGATAAAATTTTCTTCTTTAACATTTTGGTTAGTTACAGGTTTACTATTTTAAATAATGCTACAGTGAACATACTTTTACTAAATCTTTGGTTATGTCTGGCATTAACATTTAAAGTGTATTTATATTTAACTTAGCTGTAATGAGGTTGGACATCTTTGTGTGCTCACTGGGCCTGTTCTAGGTGATCTTTGTAATGCCTGACACACCTGGTTAGGTGTCTGTAATGGTCTCAGCATATCTTCCCAAACAGGCAAATCTCCAGACAGCCCTGGAACTTGTGAGGAAAGAGATGGAGGAGGCCTTGAGTCAGGAGACCAACCTTGGGAAGAAAACTGTCATTTGGAAGGTATGAGAATGTTGTTACTTCAGGAGGCTTGCCTGCCTGGAGGATCCAAATTTGGGTCATTACATCACTCTTCCCTGCTCCAACACTTTTGTTACATCTCTGTCCTTCTTACCTGTACCCCAACCTGAGTTACAAGTAGCTTTGCTGACTTGGCTCTCACCGAAACTCACTGACTCACCCCTAGAGCCTCAAGCAGAGTCTCGTACTGCCACTGCGAGTGTGAAGACTGGACTTTCTGGATGAATGAGTACTAAACATCCCTTAGCATTGATGTAGATGAAGCAGAAATAGACACGATCCCTTGCATATAGAGAAGTAACATCTGAATGTTCAGCCTCTTTATCATATATGTGTTCTCTCTTCTATACATCGTTGGCTCGTTTCTTTTAGTCACTTACACACAGAAAGAGAATGGTTCTCAGATGGGTGGATTTGCCTTCTAAACTGAACTTTGCAATATCGGTAGATACTTTTTATTGTCACAGCTAGGGACTGGGGGGTGTTACTGGCATCTAATTGGTAGAGGCCAGAAATGCTGATAAGCAGCCTACGAATGTACAGGACAGCCCCCAAAACTCACAATAAGGAATAATCTGGTCAAATATCAAATAGGGTCTATTTAGATTGAGAAACTATATATAAAAACTATATGTGAAATATAGTATACCATATAGAAAATTTATAGAATATTATTTTTTATAGGGTTAGAAATAGGTTTTGAGTTAAGGTTAATGTTAAGATTAGGGTTAGTTTTAGGGTTAGGTGCAGGGTTGAGTTTTTGATTCTTTGAGGATTTGAGTTTTAAGGTTAGGGTTAGAAATAGCTTTGAGCTCAGAGTTTGGGTATAAATTAGTTAGGATTAGGGTTAGGATAAAGGCTAGGGTTAAAGTTAGTTTTAAGGTAAGGGTTGGGGTGAGGGTTAGGTTTTAAGTTAGTGTTACATGTAGAGTTGGGGTTATGGTTAGAATTAAAGTTAAGTTTCAGTTTAGGATTAGAGTTAGGTTTGTATTAGTTTTAAAGTATAAATTTGGGTTAGTATTAGATTTCGGGTTAGGGTGAGGACTAGTGTTGGGTTAGAGTTAGGGTTAGGTTTGAATTAGTGTTAGGGTTAGAGTTACAGTAAGGGTTAGGTCGAGTTTATGAGCAGGGTTGGGCTTAGAGTTAGCTTTAGTTTTACCTTTGATGTGTACATTAAGGTTATGGTTAGGGGTTGGGTTACGGTTAAGTTTAGGTTTAGCTTTAGACTTGAGATTATGATTAGGGTTAGAGATAGCTTTAAGGTTCGGGTTTAGGTTTAAATTAGGGCTGAGGTCAGGGTTAAGTTGTGAGTTAGAGTTAGGTTTACCTTTAGG